>NC_137818.1:29188622-29494877 GCF_963921795.1 Nannobrachium achirus | reverse complement strand
GTTCTCTTCCACACTAAATCACTAGGTTTAGAGTTGGGCAGTTGGCCCATGGGCAATCATAGTGTTAAACCTATTGGGTTGTTTCATATAGCGCCACCTTCAGGCCGATTTTTAAAACACATTTTTGGACACTGCTCCTACAGATTTTGCCCTAAAATCACGAAAATCACTACACAGCATGTCTACACTCATGTCATCAACATGGATCAGGAAGATTTTGGAGATAAGCGACCTATCTCCCGATTAGGGAGTCTTACTGGTAATTATGTAATTGTACGAGCCAACTGCCAGCCTATAGTAATTTAAACTCTGTTCATGTGGTCAACTCATTATACGTCATACAGATGTCTTTTCCAAAATTGTTGACATTAATGCTAGTGATGATGATGAGTCAAAAAATCAAACCTCGGTTCGAAGTGGAGCGGTGAATCTGTGTGTGTGTGTGTGTGTGTGTGTGTGTGTGTGTGTGTGTGTGTGTGTGTGTGTGTGTGTGTGTGTGTGTGTGTGTGTGAGTGTGTGTGTTTGTGCCTGCACAACAGCGCCCCTCCTTTAACTTGTGTGGCCACTCAAGGTATTGCCAGGCTACAGACATACCCAGCCAGCCAGCCAGCCAGCCACATAGCCAGCCAGCCAGCCACAGACATACCTGTCTATTGGGAGCGCTTTCACCGCTTGCTAGCTTGTTGTCAGGAAGACTACGTTTGTTGTGCGGAAGCATAGTGCGGAAGCAGTCACTGATTGGCCCAAATCACAGAATAATCGGTATACTCGCTGCCAATCAACGGAAGTCCAGACGTTATACTGTGGAAGGAATGAGTGAGTGAACGCAGATGACGTCGGGCCCCGCCAGGCTAGTATTGTTGTATCAGGTGTACTCAATATCATATAAAAAGTTTGACAAAATTTGACCACTAGAAATGTAAGAAATTCAAGATGGCCACCACCAGTTAATTAAAAGGCTATTACTCCTTTATTATTAATCATAGACAAATAAATATGGTGTTTAAACCCATGTTTTGGTGATCTAGGAATCCAATTAACATATATAAATTATGGTCAAGTGATTACAAGTACAATTATATGTTAAAATAATTGGTTATAAGCATATATATTTATGTTAATCAAATGAAATTGGACGTTTCTCCTTTTTCCATTTGTCATAATATCCAGTAATGGTGATTTCAGTTACAATTTACATTTTGTTAAAGCTTTCAAGCTAATTTCTTTTGATACCAATAAGGAATAAAAGCATTATTAGGCTTACTGTGAGACACTGTGAAATTTGTAAAAGCAGGGCTCAGAGGGCTGCCATGTGATAGTCAGGAAATATTATAAAAAATTGGGAATAAATTCCTTGTCAAGAAATGACTTCACCGATGTGTTAGTTTAGTATGCATATGTGTTTGTGCATGCTTGTGTATATCATAATATCTCCCATGGGAACCTGTGATAGCTGCTGAAAGTTGGGGTGCCTACAACCTTAGGCTTTCCCCTCTTATCTATCTTTTCTTACGTCTCTGTAACTTTGTAAATAACTGTATACTGCTGTGCTTCTACTGGACAACTGAATTTCCCCCTTGGGATAATAAAGGTATCTATCTAGCTATCTAACCTTAATACAATCTAAAGAATTTAAAACCTCAGTAACTTGTGATGTGTCTAAATTCATTACAAGCATTTAAATTGCACTGAAACCACTCTTTGAGGAAAACACCTACTTTTCCCATTTGTCACAAACCAATACATTGCTGGGTGTATGTAAATAAAAAAGTATTAGTTTATTACTATTTCACTTAAATAGTATGAGATACTGTTCCACTTTGTAAAATGCCTCAGGAGTCAAGCTCACCTGGAGGGCTTGGTACCTCTGGAGGGTCCCCCCGGGGGGAGTGGACACGTGTAGCAGGGATAGAATGCACACTGGGCGGGTAGGGGAGCATGAGGGGTGAATGGTGTGACGATCAGTGAGGGGACCAGTGTGGGAGTCTAGAGGGGATGTGGTGGCTCGGTGGTTGGGGTGGCTGTGGGTATAGAGATTAGGAGGGGGGCTGGAAGACCGGGAAGTACTGTGCTGTCCCCTTATCCCTTCTACATAAAGCTCCATACTTGAGGACCCAGATTTACTGGGTCTTGGCAGGAGGAGTGTTGTGCGGATAGGGTTCAGATTGGCTTGTCACAAATGTCTCTTCTGGAGCATTTTAGCAGTAAGACAGCAGATGGGACAGCTCACGGCGAGCTGTGCCCCAAGTCTCCCCATAGGATGCCCCAATCTAACCAACCTCAAGGCCCACGCAGCCCAGGACCCAGCCCCACGAACGTGGCTGGGTCACATTGATAAGTCACTGGGGGCTCCTGCCTCCTGGTAATATTACTGGTCTTAGAAAAATACCAAACAACGAGACACTGACTCTGCTATGAGCCAGTCCAATCCAGCTGTGTGACATCATATTAAGCAGGGAGCGTTTCTTAAAGCTAATCCAATTGTGAGGATGGAAGTTTGGGTATTGGAATGTGGTTATTGCGATGCACCACAAGGAGGTCTAAGAACCACCACCACCACCAGGAACCGACACATCATCAAGTGACCCTCACCCCCATACGCCCCAATACCCACCTGAAGGGCACCCGGCCTAGGCCCACTAAACTATTAAACCAGACCCCCTCTTACCTTTTCATCCACCCCACCGCCCCACCCCCATACTTTGCACCTTCGGCCTGCTACACTTACCATCTCTGCCTATAGGCACAGTAGGCTCAGCTATGCACTAACCTCTATACACCCCTCTTTGCACTCACACTGTTCTTAATATACACCTTCCTAAAATGTCACAAAGGTTGTTCTATTTAATGTTGTTCATGTTGCGCCCCTACAAGATGGCACTGTGCTTGTCTGCCGGGAAAAAAATAGCCTATGTATAGTAAGGTGAAAATACTAGGAAATATAATTTTCTTGAGGAACGGGTTGGGTTGTATAGTCAAACATAAATTTAGTTTGAGCTCAATTTTATCCGTATATATCCACAAGTTTTCAAAAATGCAAGCAATACTATCTGTCTATCTATCTATCAACTGCCAACATTATCTTCCACCAGCTACTGAATTGCTGGAAAAAAAGTACAATTATTGTTGTCTTGTGGAGCTATTTTGAGTCTTGGTCAAGTAAAAAACAAATGTAAAAATAACTATAGTATTTAATGCATACTGTATACTTGAAACGAGTGACCCGTTCACTGGGTTTTGATAGTCACGAACACAATATTGGGTTTAAAAATTATGTAATTGTATCTCTGCAATTTAGATAGATAGATAGATACCTTTATTATCCCAAGGGGGAAATGTAGTTGTCCAGTTGTAGCACAGCAGTATACAGTTATTTACAAAGTTACAGAGAAGTAGGAAAAAATAGATAAGAGTAAAAACAAGAGCAGTACAGTACCAAAAAAGAGAAGGTGCATCAATAGAGGGGGCAAATTAAATATAAGTATATATACATAAAGTGTCTTACAAAAAGAGACCAAAGCAGTCAATGCTAGTTAGTGCAACAAGTATCTCACTGTCATTGTTAAACAAGACACATACTCAGAAACTACCAACACAACCTAATAGTGCAATGTCGAAAAACAGTGCGAAAAAAACAACAGAAACAGCTCAGAGCAGAAGAAACTAGGCAGCGTGTCACCGCAAGACGCACATGAGCACTCTCCCTGGAAGGTCCTTAGAGGTCAAAGTCAATACAGCAATAGTTCCAACTTAATAGTGCAAAGTAAAAAAAAAAACAGTGCGAAAAAACAAAACAATAACAGCTCAGAGAAGAAGAAACTAGGAAGCATGTCACCGCAAGACGCACATGAGCACTTTCCCTGGAAGGTCCTTAGAGGTCAAAGTCAATACAGCAATAGTTCCGTCAGTCTAAGTTAGGAAGGAAGTCCTTTTCATTCGTCCGTTATGTGTCTCGTTGTACAGCTTAAGGGCAGCCGGTACAAAAGATTTTCCTAATCTCTCGCATCTCCGTCCTGGGTAGGCAAAGCGGTCGTTTCCTCTCTTACTCCAGTAGCTGGTGATCTCAAGATGGAGGGGGTGGGAGGAGTTCTCCAAGATGGAGTCCAGCTTCCTCGCTGATCGCACCCTGGTTACTTCCTCCACCCCCTGCAGAGAGGACCCAACGACAGAGCCTGCTTTCCTCACCAGTCTGTTTAGGTTTAACGTGTCACCTGCTCTGTTGTTGCCACCCCAGCATGTTATACCAAAGAAGAGGACACTTGCCATGACAGACTGGTAGAACATCTGTAACATCCTTTTGCACACACCAAACGATCTCAGTCTTCTCAGGAGGAACAGCCTGCTTTTCCCCTTCGCGTTGTCCGACCAGTCCAGTGAACTATTCAGGTGTACTCCGAGGAATTTGTAGTTATCCACGAACTCAACCACCTCTCCGTTAATGGTGCTTGGCACCGGGGGGACTCTCTTGGAAGTACGGAAGTCCACCACCATCTCCTTGGTCTTGCTTGAGTTGAGCCTGAGATGGTTAGCCTCGCTCCACTGCACAAAGTCCCTAACCACACCATCGTGCTCAGCCGTGTTGTCACCCGAGATCTTGCTGACCACCACAGTATCATCTGAGAACTTCTGCAGATGACAGGTCTTGGAATTGAAGCGGAAGTCCGATGTATAGAGAGTGAACAGGAAGGGTGAGAGCACAGTTCCCTGAGGGGCCCCCGTGTTGCTCACCAGCACATCAGACCGACAGCTCTGCAGTCTCACAAACTGTGGTCTTTCTGAAAGGTAGTCTGTGATCCATGCCACAAAGCCCTTGTCCACCCCCATCAGCGCAAGCTTCTCCGCAAGCAGAGCCGGTTGGATAGTGTTGAAAGCACTGGAGAAGTCAAAAAACATAATTCTGACCGTGCTGCCCAGATCTTCCAGGTGGGTGAAAGCCTTGTGGAGCATGTAGGTGATGGCATCATCAACTCCAATGTCAGCCTGGTAGGCAAACTGAAGGGGGTCCTGGTGATCACTGACCGCCGGTCTCAGTTGGTTTAGAACCAGCCGTTCAAAGGCCTTCATGACCTGTGATGTCAGGGCGACCGGTCTGTAGTCATTGAGGACCGAGGGACGGGTCTTCTTAGGCACTGGTACAATGCAGGAGGACTTCCACAGCTGTGGTACCTTCCCCGTCCTCAGGGAGAGGTTGAAGAGATGCGTAAAGGGGACAGCGAGCTGCTCTGCGCAAACCTTAAGCACCTTAGAGTTGATGTTATCAGGTCCCGCTGCTTTCCTGGTGTTGACTTTTCCGAGTTGGCGCCTCACTTGCTCGGTGGTGAGAATCAGGGGAGGTGAAGGAGCAGGGGGAGGGACAGGAACAGGAGAGGGGGGTGCGGGGTGGGAGGGGGGATGCGGGGTGGGTTGGGGGGGAGAAGGTGCAGGGGAGGAAACAGGGCGGCAACCGAGGTCACTGTTTGACCCAGCAGCTGCTTGTTGAACACTAACAGGAGCTCCGTCGAACCGATTGAAAAATCGGTTCATCTCGTTTGCCAGCTCCTCCGTGCCTGGCACAGAAGAGGTGGCAGAGCCGTACCCCGTGATCATCCTGAAACCCCCCCACACTTGTCTCGTGTTGTTCTCCTGTAGACAGTTCTCTAGCTTAGCTTTGTAGCTCCCTTTTGCCTGGGCCTTGACTGTTTTAAGCTCCTCCACCACCACCCTCACGCCCTCCAAGTCTCCTGCATGGAACAGATCCCTTTTTCTCTTAAGGAGGTGAATGATTTCTTTTGTCATCCACGGCAGTCCAATGGATTCTAGGCCACATAAACATGGGGTTTGACACAAAAAATACTTGTCTAGGTAAAATAATGAAGCGGTTAGGGTATTTTAATGAATGTTTGTCCATCTTGGACCCCATCTTGAAAATTACACTTTTCTAAAGGTCAAACTTTGGCAAACCTTTAGGACACCTAATATTACACAAAACAGTTGAAAAACGTTTTGTTGCAATTTGTTTGGGGTTAGGTTAGGTGCTTTTTTTCATAACTGCACCCGCCTATATAATAAGCCTACTTCTAGTAAGAAAATAAAAATCTTAGATGTTATTTATTTTGTATTATATTAAGTGATATAGTTCACCTGAAATGGGTGATCATTTCAGAGGGTTTTAATAGAGTCACATACAAAATATTGGATTTCACAATTATGTGAATGTATCTCAGCAGTTTGGACAAGACCAATGGATTCCTATGCCCCATAAACATAGGGTTAGACACCAAAATGACTTGTCTAGGGTGAATAATGTAGGAGATATAGGCATTTTAATGAATTTATGGCCATCTTGGACGCCATCTTGAAAATTACCACTTTCTAGTGGTCAAACTTTTAGTATGTTATTAAGGACACTTCTAATGCTACAGAAAACAGTTGAAAAACCTTTTGTTGCAATTTTTGGGGGGTTAGGTGCTTTTTTTCATAACTGCACTCGCCTAAATAGCCAAAGTTTTTAAAAGGCTGAAGTGGTTAGTGTATGTTTTCTAGGCCTAATAATAACCAAAATCTACAAAGTAAATATAAGTAAAGTTTTCAAATCAGTACTTGTGTAAAAGTACATGCAGTCCTGATTGCTAACAGTAGCATATAGGCCTACACACCATCAGTCTGTATGGTGAATTTAGCCTGCTCAGCTGTATCAAAACCTTGTTAACTCTCTGCGCTTCCAATGACTTGTTGCTATCACTGATAACAGCGAAGCAGCAGATGGCGCAGTTGGATCTCTATGGATACAAGAGTGGTTTATCTTAAGGTCACTGCGCCAAGCTTTCAGTTTCATCATAGGATGCTTTGATTGATTGAAGACTTTATTAGAAGTTTGCATAGGAAAAGGTACAGTTTCATGACGGTACAGTTCACTGGTACAAGCTGATCGTTTCCTCTGCGCAGCTGCATGAAATATACCTTCCTTAGTAGTGAAACGTCATTATCAGGGGAAACCCACACATTCATTTGGTGATTCTTCATTTTACCAATCCCCCACCTCAGATTAAGGCGCGATTCTAGCGTTTATATGATTGATACTTGATAGCCTATCTCGCATCTGCGTAGGCAAGGCAACTCTTTCGTCAAGGAAAAAAAAAAACAAACTATTTTATTTTGACATAATGTTCTCAGTGATACAGTCAGGGGAAGAATAATGTGACTAAACTGGTTGGTTGGTTGTTGTTGTTACATAATAAATACATAAATAAATAAATAAATCCAAGCAACAGTTTGCATAATGACAAGTAGCCTACATCAACATTTAATAAACAAGTAGCAGTAGCTATTATTTGTAATCAGCATGTAAAACGTTATAAAATATTGAGCAGTGCCAGCTAGTGCGCCACCATCACCAGTGAGGTATTTTTCCAGAGGATGTGACGAATGGAGAAAAAGAGTCTCCTCTCCAGCAAACGTGACCAGCATCACATGTACGCTGCCGAACCACCGCATGTCTGCATCCCAGGCGGCATGCTAGTCTGCACGTACTCATCTCTGCGTCACTTTACTACCGTTGGCGTTGTGCAACGTTGCCTCATCATTATCCCTCCTCCAAGCCATGGATTAAATTAAAATAAACAACTGAGCTCCAAATCATACTATACCTCCATTGTCATCTATTGTGTTGCTGACAATCTATAATAATAATATCACATCATTTACAGATTGCCAACACATATTATTTCTCATTTTCTCCCCTAAATGTATGTGCCTAAAAGTGATGCTGGTTCATGGCTGTCACTCTCATCATGTATGGAGGAAGGATAAAAAAAAAAGGTCCGCAATCCGCATCCTCTGTCATGTACAACAACATGGGAAGGCGTGGTGTAGCCCTGAAACGTAACCGTCACATCATGACAGTTATGGATCGATCTCTACCTGGTGTTGAGCAATGTAGCCAATTTGCCACGTACGTATACACAAACATCCACATTCTAAAAAATAAAGTGGTTATTCGAAGCTCAGAGATGTCACAATATGTTCCGCCTACGCATAATCACGCGTATCTTCCGTATTGTTTAATATGAAGCATTTTAATCCGATCGGCGGCTTCTTTCACCGCTTTCTCGCATATGCTTTAACTATGCGGCCCTTTCGGTTGGGAGGTGCACTGCACTCTGATACACTAAAAAGTGTTCAGAAAAATGGCCGCCGATTGGATTAAAATGCTTCTTATTAAACAATACGGAAGATACTGGTACTTCTGATTAAGCGTACTGTATTGTGACATCTGTGAGGCTTCAGTAAGCACTTTATTTTTGAAATATGAACGTTTGCGTAGACGTACGTGACAAATTGGCTATACTGGTCAACTAGATTGAGGTCGATCCATGTCATGTTTCGCATGCCATGGAAGGCGTGGTGATGCTGCTGGTGAACGTGCAGAGCTCCTCGCACTGTCTGCTGCTCTGCTGCCTCGTGAGTTCGGCCCAGCCAATCACATCGCGCGAACTCCTTCCTGTGCTTCTGGCCAACTTATCATCAGCCGGGACCATCACGAGCTCCTTCTCTGCCTGCCTGCACTACAGAGAGAGCACTACCCTTTGCACACAGTCAACCAGGAAAGGTAAGTCCCGTGTGGCGTGTTTCTATTTATTATCCGTGTCGCTGAATAAGGTTGTATCTACCAAAGTCTACCCGAAGTAACTCCAAGAGAACTCGCCTTACTTTTTAGGGGCAATGTTTCATTGACTGTGCATTTGTACACGATGTTCCTCATCCTCCACAACGACCCCTAAAGTCTGGTCGTTTGGGTTGTTTTCGATGTATTCCCTTACACCGTATTTTGGGAGGAATGTACTTACATGACATGATGATGGTAGTTCAGGCTAGGCTACTGTCTATTTTTAAACCTGGCCGTCAGCTGGCGAGGATGTCACTCCATTTTAGAACTGCAGTGTATGAGGAGAGGGAGGTCAAGTTGCAGCCCCAACTGTAGTGCAGTTTTAACCCGGTGCTTAAATTCACCGTTCATTTGTACAAGTTCGAATTGCAGTCCAGCCTTTTATCAGAATTGTTTATTTCATAACGCCTCACATGGAGCCATACACAATGGCCCTATGCAGCATTGTGCTACCAGTTGCTTGCATCAGACATTCATGGGGGTGTGTCCAGTCGAGAACATTGTGTGAAAGGAACTGTTGCATTTGCTACACGGTTCTCATATATATTCTCCCCTGCCTTGACAAAATGTTATCTTTTCCTCACTTCCACATAGAGCCATAAAACAGTCGAAGGCTTTTTAATGATTTAAATCAATGAGCTCAATTACTGTTGCCTTAAACAGACAATTGTAGTATGTATTAGCAATTACTAATATAAATAATATAAATATACAGTAATGTCTTGGAGACTTGTCAAAACACCCACAGAGCCCAGTTGATTAAAATAAGTCAAGGATTTGAGTGCCAAGTTAATATATCAAATGTCAGTATTTAATTATTTAGTTGTGGTTGCCATTTTTTGGAACCAAAGCTTCACTAGTTTTTCCAACTTCACTGATGATGACCTGATTACCAAAAAGTTAACTGTGAAATCAATGTGAATACAACTGTAGCTTACTAGCCATTTGCTGCATAGGTGTTATACTAGCTGCTACTAATGCTATTTTTGTAAGGCTATTATTGTAGTTTGCCCATGCTGTTGAACTGTAAACACTGAACAGCAGTGTTTTGACAGCAGTCAATACATTCTGCCATGCATTTGGTTACTTCAGTACCCTCGGCTTCCCTGTGCTTTATAGCCAGAGGCAAGTTTACACACACATACATGTAAGGGCAGAGGTTTTTCCATTGGTTGGGGGGCTGGGCTCTAGTAGTTCATTCATTGATGAATACAAATGGATAGATGAGAAAGTCAGGGCATTGGGCGTAAGAACAATTCTAATCCAATATGGTATAATGCCTCCCCCCCCCCCCCCCCCCCACCACCACCACTTCTGTCTGGAATTTGGACAGATAGGCAGACTGAGATTAGGCCACTACTCAGACCACTGCCAAATATCTACCAAAGTGACTCACTCATTCCCATTGTCAATATGTCACAATATATATGTCTGTTTTGTTCTGTTGATAACTTACTCGAACCACAGCCGTATCAGCACTTTTTTAACAGGTTGTAGTCCCAGGTGTCAATGTTAAGTGCTAAAAGCTGCAGTACAGATTTCATGAAGTTGATTATGAATTCACCCGTTGTGAGACATCTTTGCATTGTTGCACTGACCACACCTTGCTGTGACTAATCTCTATGCCACCCTTCATGACATGGTCATATATTTTCTTTTCTTTATTCCTCCCACAGTTTACATTTGTGTTAAGTAATAGTCTACAAGATTATTATAGATTGTTTGCTCAACAACAGGGTTGATTTTATGCCCACTTTGTCCTTGAGTATACCAGAGTCACAGATTTTGCCAAGTCACTGCTCTACATCAAAGCATTAGACCTTTATTGAATCACAGTGCAACATAATGAACTTCAGTATGCCATGTTCTTTGTTTGTCCTAGCAGCTCATGACTGACGTTTCCTCATTTCTCCCTTGTTTATTTCTCCGTAGATCTAGAACCAACCATGTCAATCCTTAAGATCCACGCACGTGAGATTTTTGACTCCCGTGGCAACCCCACTGTGGAGGTCGACTTGTACACCAAGAAAGGTATGTTACATCTACTGAGTTTCATTCATAGAACAGGACTTTATTGTATAGCCATGGCCAGGTAATTGTATTTGGCTTCATGTCAAATTCAGTGACATCATTGAAATGACAAAATAATTCACATAATCAAAAGAATGTCTAAAAGAAAGATGGTTAGAATGATCAAGACCATGATTTATTTTACGTAGGGCTTGATAAAGGAATTTCAAGGATATATAAGAGAAAAGTGGGAGAGCCCTTTTTTCAGTCGAATACCATTTGAACAACAGTAGACGTCACATTAAGCCAAGATGAACCCCCACCAAATGACTGTTGGAACATCATTCAAAACAAGCATTCATACTGCCAGGACCTCCTTATGACTCTTATTACTGCACAATAATGCAATGTTTATGTTATGTATTCTGATCATGATGCTGATCTTTTTTTACTTATGTGATTTTCACGTGTGGGATTTTGTGCCAGAAAACAATACTGTGTGCAGGAAGCGTCTCTGAATCATTTTCCTTCGATGTAACGTTTCAGCATATTGCAAAATTGATGTGGTGATATTAATCAATTTTGCGATTTCAGTATCTCTTCATTATATTGTACAGCCCTACTTCTCACTGTAGGTTAAAAACATTCAGCAACATACTTGCATTATTCTTGAACTGCATCAACAAAATAGTCACCCTATTACATCATCGATCATATTATTTCATACTGTATGAATGTACAACACTATTTCTAGGTGGGTTGCCTAATCACCTTGAACCTAGATGGTAAAACTCACTTGCTGTAAGTTGTGCTTGCCCTCCAACATGGGTCTGTGTTCAACTGGTGCCAACTCTGGGATCAAATGGTGGGTGTGTGAAAATAGCTCTTGTAATATCACACTACTTTACCTACTGTATCTGCTACAGCAATGATTCCTACCAGGGGGCACAGATATCACATACAGTACAATACGGCACAATTTATGAGTAATGACGCCATGATAATGTGTACAAACCGGACACCCATGTAATTGATATACCTCTGCGTTTTTCCACCCTGTATGGCAAACTCACTCATACAGTATGCTGTTGAAAATGAGGTCAGGACAGTCCTAGTTGAAAGCATATACATGTTCATAGGCTTGGAATGGATTTATTCTATCAACTGGGTCTGTCTGTTAAGCTGGTTTTGGTGCCCTGTTGATGCCAAGCTGTCTGTGTTCTGCCCTGTGAACTTTAACAAAAGAACAGCTCAACCCAACTAAATGTCCAGGGAATGTTAATGAAGCACACTGAATTATCAATGACATGGAAACAAGTAGAGAAGGGATGAAACTGTGTTAGATTAAAGTGTTGAAGTGGCATTGCCTGGAGACGAGCATCTATTCTGTAGCCCTGCTTTCTTTTCATTAGACTCCTATGGTTGCTAGGTTCGCTAGCTTTTTGTATGTAGCGCCTTTATGTTCACTTTTGCTCGAGGTGGCCTTGTTACTAGCTAGTGATCTAATGTGTTTCACCATGTTGCATAACTGCTTTGCCTCCCAGTGGTACTAGTAGATATATATGCTTGTTGTTGCTGCTATTTTCAGATGCTCTAGCAAATGCTGAAATTACATTTAGTTTAACTGTTTAATGAGTGATGGATTTATTCCCACAATGCTCATTGCTCATAGTTTCACACCACTGTCAAAAGGTTAGAGACAAGAAAGCCAAGAGCTTATTTCCATTGTGGTCCTTTATACGTTTTTAGTAAGGCTGAACACTACTAATGGGCCTATAGATTTTTGACTGGTTATTTTTTATTTTTTATCCTTTATTTAACCAGGGTAGTAGCCGAGCACAGGTGCTAATCTTCAGCCACGCCCTGCACACAAACACACAGCACATGATGAATAAAATCTCTTGAATCTTGAATCTAGAGCTAATATCTTTATGCATTTGATTTGTTAAGCATGCACCCATTGCTTGGATAACTGCTGTGTTTTCCTGGCTAAGCCTTAAATCCGAGGCTTCTAGGACAGTGGGCAAACTAAATGGATTTTGAATATCCCCAATGTCTGCTCTCATGGTTGATTCCAAAATGGCTGAGCTCGATGTTGCTGCATCATGTATGTGTGTGTGGGTGGGTGGGTACTGCATGTGCTCTGGCATCCTAGCAGAGATCTTCTGCACATGCTCAGTGCACAGCTTTTTCACCCGTTTTACATCACAGTCTACAGCACAGTCAGCATGACTCTCACTCTCTGTGAGGAGGATTACTGGCCTTCTGCGTTCATGTATTATAAAAGGTATAACACACATTTTTATAAAAGGATGTGCAACTTTATTTTCACATGTGATATTTTGTGAAAAACCAGAATACTGTGCAGGAAGCTGTGTGTGTGTGTGAGTCATTTTCCTTCAATGAAACCTTTCAGCATACAGTATTGCAAGTTTTGAATCTCAGCATGATCACCGTGATAGGGAGTCCGACCTCTCGGTTTAGGGTTAGGTTTAGGCTATGAGGTTTCATAGCTGCCACCAAAAAAGTGTTGGGTTTCCTAACATAAAAAAAAAAAACAGGAGAAATCACATAGTCCTTTTTATGATTTTTTTTACAGGCCTGGGGATATTTGTACAAGGCATGCATCTGCATCCGTGTATTATAAAAGAGATAAAACAAACCGCCCTTTAACAATGTTTATTAGCAAGCCCGGGGAGATATTTGTACAAGGCACGCATCTTCTACAAAATTCCCAACTTAATTTGAAAACGCAGTCCACACAGACCTTCCTTTAATGCACACTACTGTTTCTCATCATTGTCCAAACTGTCCACTACTTGATGAAATATCAGTTCCTGTGGAACCGGATGATAGAAAAGGGAGTACACAGAGTTTATAATGACATCAAATGGACTCAAAGTACAGTTCATGCAGAGGACACATGAGTACATTACATAAAATAATGTAAACATATGAAAACATATGATTACTCTCTTGCTCTCCTTTAATCTTTACTCCCTCTCCCTTCATACTCGTTCTGTCAGACGGAGAAAAAAACATTACTGTTTAAGGGCAGGCGATGCTGTTCACTGATTGGATGCTGCCTGGCAGTGGCTTTCTGTAGCTGTTAACTCTTGAATGCCAAGCACTGCTGCACCAAATGACATCAAAACATGTTTTGTGTGGGTCTCTTGATCCCTGAAGAAGGCCAAAGGCTGAAACGTATCAGTTTTCAAAATAAACTAGTTTCTTCTTCTCTTTTCTCTCTTTTTTTTTTCTTTTTTTCTTTTTGCAGTTTTCCAGACTCTTTTTCATGCACCTTTCTAGTGGGTGAAGTTGCAACAGAGCCGGAAATCAGATTCAGAATGCCAAACTTTGGATAGTACCATAGTATAGTATTATAAAAACGAATAGGATGATGGAATGATGCTTCAACATTCATTCATTGCACCTGTGCCATTGAACCGTAGTCAACTTTTGCAGACAACGTTGAACATGAATCGTGATGCAGCATTTCAGTGACCAAACTTCCTGTGTTTCCTCAAGGTCTGTTCAGGGCCGCAGTGCCCAGCGGTGCCTCTACTGGCATCTATGAGGCACTGGAGCTCCGTGACAATGACAAGACACGCTACATGGGCAAAGGTACTGTAGGCCTCCCGTCTATGGACCTATCCTAACATCTTCTGTTTGTTCTTCTGTAAAACTTTACTATTTCCTCTTTTAGTTCACCTCCTCTCCATACATTCTTGGTCTATTCATCCTTTATCCCTGACCATTTTCCCACCTCTCCTCCTTCTCTGTCAGGGGTGAAAAGAGCTGTTAAATATGTAAATGAGTTCTTGGCCCCAGCTCTGTGTAATCAGGTAAAAAGTGTGGACATAACAGGAATGCGCAAGAGAAACGCTTAACGCATTGCCGTGTACAGCAGCATGAAGTAATGGGTTTGTCTTTGGAAACTAACTTTGGCAGGCATTAACAGATGATTACAGAGCTTAAAAAAAGGGGAAAAAAGGAAAACAAATGGGATCATATTTTATTAAATTATAATATCTCTGCAGTAATCATTATACTCTGTATGATTACTAGTAGATAATCATACGTTTTCTGTTGTGTGGTCATCTGTCACGCCTGTACTGCATGGTCTTTCTTTTCCTTGGGTCAGTGATGGTCTGCTTGTCCCTTGCAGGTGTCTCAAAAGCTGTTGAGCATATCAATAAAACAATAGCACCTGCACTGGTTAGCAAGGTAGGCCAATTTATTGTTTGACTAACATGACTGTGTGCTAGTGTTAAGACATCAGAAAGCTTCTCCGATTACCAGCGAAGAATGAGCCTTTCTGTCGTTCACATTTTTGTGTCTTAAGAAGTCAAGTACATATTTACATGATAATGTAGGAGGATTTATGACAGTAGTTATGGTAGTAGGCCATACAAAATGTCTTGACTTTAAATGTTTAAATCAAAAGGTGAGTTTGCTAAGCGTTACATACTGTATCCTGTGGCAGACCTGCAATTTGTGGCATATATCTGAGCTGCTACTTTAACATAATTATTTGCAGTGTGGTCTTTTGAACTAACCAGACAGAATTCAACAAAGTTTGTCTAGATAATCACTTCCTTTCACTTGCACTAATTACCATGTTGTGTCTTGCTCAGAACGTGAATGTCTTGGAGCAGGAGAAGGTTGACAAGCTGATGCTGGACATGGACGGCACAGAGAACAAGTGTAAGCTCCTATTGGTCATTTGGCATTGAAAGATATTGTCTTTTGGCCTCAGTGCTTAAAGAACTGATGTCCGATATTGTGCCCATATTGTGTTGGCTGTCTCAAGTCGGCGATGAAGAATGAAACTTTGTTTTAATTGACAATTGGGATTGAAAACGAATGCAAAGAAACTGTAGTATGGAGGACTATGTATCAGAATATATTGTCATGATATTTGTCTTTGCCCCTCTCAGCCAAGTTTGGTGCTAACGCCATCCTGGGCGTTTCCCTGGCTGTGTGCAAGGCTGGCGCAGCAGAGAAGGGCGTGCCCCTCTACCGTCACATTGCTGACCTCGCTGGCAACCCTGAAGTCATCCTCCCTGTCCCTGTAAGCACTCATCAGAGCTGACATCAAAGAACATGACATGCTACAGGCCCTTAAAAAGAAACCACGTTCAGAATGGTTGTATTCACTTAGTACAATAGCTGCAGACAAATTTGTCTTGATTGTGTTTATGCATGTGCAGACAAATAAATATATAAAATGAAATATTGGAATCTTGATAATGGACACAAAGAACTCTTCTTAATTTACAAAATCCATCTGGATTAACATCTCTAATTTCCTTCAGGCTTTCAACGTTATCAACGGTGGATCCCATGCCGGCAACAAGCTCGCCATGCAGGAGTTCATGATCCTGCCTGTAGGAGCCAGCTGCTTCAAGGAGGCCATGCGCATTGGTGCTGAGGTCTACCACAACCTGAAGAATGTCATCAAGGAGAAGTATGGCAAAGACGCCACCAATGTAGGAGACGAGGGTGGCTTCGCGCCCAACATCCTGGAGAACAAGGAAGGTGAGAGGAAACGGGAAGCCATTTCTCCTGCTCGTAACAATAGAAGCGTGGCCCTGATCCAACAGAACTGAGATCAAACTGCATAGAAAAATTATACTTTCCCAAATGATTGTATTCATAATAAAATTCCCCATTGTGATATTTTTAAAACTTTTACTCATGTGCCTTGGACAGCTGTAAGGGATGGTCCTGTGAGTGCTTACAATCTTAGACCCCCCAGGCCAGCGTTTTACCTAGCAGCACCCTACCCCCTAGGTAGCCTCCCTTCGACCCTACTCTGCTGCTCAGGCCAGTCATGCCAATCATAGGCCGACAGATGGCTTCCAAATTAGGGCCTCAATGCATTGACTGCCAGCCACCGCGTCCACTGTACTCAGTGACAGATCAAGGTGCTGAGATGGCAAATGCCACAGTGGTGATTAATTGGCTAAAACCTTAGTATTAACTTAACCAACAAACTCTCTGGTCATGTTTTTTGTCATGTGTTTTGGGACCAGGATTCAGCCAGTCATCGTGATTTAGATCTTCTAGAACAAATATCCCAATTTGCAATTCCGCTGTGTATGGTGATGGTCCCTGTCACTGTCTGTCTTACCGGGATGCACTGTATAAACAACCACATGTCATCAAGAGTTGCCAGCTGCTTCTTGGCAGTGAAGAGTTTCACCAGGAGGGCATAACGCCTTTGGAGAAACAACACTATCCTTACCAGTTCCTCCCAACTGTTGGACAGCTGCCCTGGCCAACCTGTAGGAAGCACTAATAGTTGTTCCTTTGAGTTACTGAGGACTAGACCCTGTCACTCCCAACACCTACTTGTTGGTCTTAGAGAGGATATAAACCAGGGTGTGTCAAAGTGGGTCCTGTGACTCCAGTCCAATTATCAATTACTTTGATAACTCTGTCACTGACAATATCACTATTTTATGAGTTTAAGCTGGAGTGACGCTGCTACCTGCCCTACACTGCTATGCCTGATTTGCAGGGAGGTTTAGGCAAATGCAGTGATGGTACCTAGCATAATATTAGCCATGCAGGATACCAAGTCCAAAGATATTTAATATTTTGTAGTCACAAAAAAATCAAAGGGAGAGAACATATTTTTTCAACTGTGTGCATTTATTTGAATGTTGTGGTCTCCATCATCAGCTTACAATAATAATTATACTAAGACTTTATTTACATTTATTTATAAATCAAGCACAATCGGCAAAATGTTTTCCCCATAAAACGGGGTCCTGGTATGAAAAGGTTTGAGAACCCCTGATTTTAGAGTGTAGAGAGCCATGAAACTGAGGGCAGAGAGAGGGGAGACACGATGTGAGATATGACTCACATGAGACATTAACTCAAGTCCTTAGCAACTGACAAGGAGCATTTGGTTAATGAGCCTATAGTCTGCGAGTCTGAGTCCCCAGGCACACCACAGCTCTGTATCTTTTTATTTGATTCCATACATCCAGGTGTATTAGCTAAATGTATCAATGAGTCTCCAATACTGAAAACAGTATTGGGCATTTATTTCTCACACCATGTACTTGTGAATGATCACACGTACATTGAATGAAAAAGGGCAATGTCCGCACACGATATAATGCTCTCCCGTCTTTAATTTGATCTTAGAAAAGTATAATAGCTTCTAGCTATCCGGGGAGCAGAGGGAGTGCTATATATAGATCACAAGTACATGACATGACAAACAAGCTACCTCTCCAATCATGTTTTAATATCCATTCTTTCCTTGTCTGTCCTCAGCCCTGGAACTACTGAAGAATGCCATTGCCAAGGCTGGTTACACCGACAAGATCGTCATCGGCATGGACGTAGCCGCCTCTGAGTTCTACAAGGGCGGCAAGTACGACCTGGACTTCAAGTCCCCTGACGACCCAAGCCGTTACATTTCCTCCGACAAGCTGGCTGACCTCTATAAGGGCTTTGTCAAGGATTACCCAGGTGGGTTTTCAAGCCTATACTTATCCTTATTACAAAGAGGTTATACTAAGAGGCCTCTTGGCCTCTTAACATGGTTCTTGTCACCCTCTGAGATGCAAAGCCTGGAAGATGCCTTGAGACTTGCATTGGTAGAGCCTCAGAAGTCTTGAGTATTAAAGGCTTTGGAATTGGATTGGGATTGTGAAGTGTCAATTAAACCATTAGTGATAACGGTATCATTGGTTTTACATGTTTATCAATATTAGTTAAAGGCTGTATAAGTGGATTGTTGTTCATATTACTAACTTAATTTCACAATGATGCATAATATGTGTATTATACTTGAATAACTCTATAGAGTATCTGAGAGGTGCCAGTACAACTTGAGAGAGGTTAATAAAATAATACATATCTGCATCACCTAATTTAAGCCCTGTTAAATCATGGTAATTCATATCACTGCTGTACCATAGCATCAGCACTTGTGATTTGTCCCCCACCCACATTTACTGTACTGCTACTTAAACAATGGTGAGACTATACTCACTACTCCCTCCTCCCCTCCTAGTGGTGTCCATTGAGGATCCCTTTGACCAGGATGACTGGGAGGCATGGGCCAAATTCACAGCCGACACAACCATCCAGGTGGTGGGTGATGACCTCACTGTCACCAACCCCAAGCGCATTGCCAAGGGTGTGGCCGAGAAGTCCTGCAACTGCCTGCTCCTCAAGGTCAACCAGATCGGCTCCGTCACAGAGTCCCTGCAGGCGTGAGTGTCCACAAGTCATCGTTAAAACAGTTACTATCCAACTTTGGCAACGATGTTCTAACTCAGTGGTTTTCAACCAGTGGCCATTGAGGGGCTTCCAGGTGGTCCCCAGCTAAATGATGGAGAGTTGGTAACCAAATGGACCCTTAACCCCCGGCTCCACCGGGTGCGTCGCGTCAACGTCATCGCTGGGAACGCTCCCGTTTTAATTAATGAAGGGTGCTCCACTGCAAACATCAATGTCGGACGCTCAAATTCGCCCGGTTCATTTTTTTACACCGGCACAACGCAGTCTTTTTGGTGGAGCCCTAGCCTTACACTGTAGATCTTTAACTCTTGAGGATGGACCTTACGGGTCCATTTGGTTTCATTTTATGCTCTCAAAAGTTACATTATTGTTAAACACTTGCATTACTCAATTTACAAGAAGTCTACAAAAATAAGAAAATGTAGAAGAATGATTTTGATCAACATTTGCCTTTTATCTCTCCTATGGTACCAACATATAGCATGGAATTGTGGACAAAATCCTATCCAACCGATAACAAAATATTTGTTTTGTGTCTTGGATCTGAGATGCAAAATCTCATCAGTGGTCTGTGGTTCAAATGCAGAATAAATAATGGACCCTGACATGAAAAAGGTTGAAAACCACTGTTCTGGCTAATGACTCTGTGTGTACTGTATTCTAGATGCAAGATGGCTCAGAGCAATGGCTGGGGTGTGATGGTGAGCCACCGCTCTGGAGAGACGGAGGACACCTTCATCGCTGACCTGGTGGTCGGACTCTGCACTGGACAGGTAAAACCTAATCACAATACTAATACTATGTTGTTCCTAGTTCCTGAGTTTGTCACAGGGTTGATTATTTCGATCCAAGATGCCGATGCATGGTTTCCAATTTCAGATTAATCATTGGATTATATTGATTGATTTTCTCTTGCATGTTTGATTCCTTTCCCAGATCAAGACAGGTGCACCTTGCCGATCTGAGCGCTTGGCCAAGTACAACCAGCTGCTCAGGTGAGTCCAATCAGGAAACATGATACATAATTACGTATACATAATTCATAATGAGTACAAGGATGGTATATGGTAGCATCACATGGAAAACATGTGCATAATGACGCTTTTTCATCAGTCTGAAGGAAAAAATATGGGCTCTGTGTGTCACATATTCCTATCAAAGGGTAGATTGCATAACATTGTAGACTGAAGTGTTTCATGTGTGCTAGCTGGTTTAAATGCCTAAATTGTATAGTAGTTTATACTACAGCTCCAGTTGAAACTATCATGCGTCTCTTCCAGGATTGAAGAGGAGCTCGGCGATAAGGCCCGCTTCGCTGGCCAGAACTTCAGGCACCCTATCTGAGCTGGGTCTTCCTCCTTGGGCCTTTGTGTTTTCACTCTGCATAAACAACCCCACACATACAGTATATGCCACGCTAGGTCGCTCGCTCTGTTCAGAGAGAAGATGGAACGCCAACGCCATTGAAATCCAAGGTCCAAGCCTGTGGTTCGTGGCACCACTGAAACCTGTGTCATAGTGCACGGTGCACCACAGTGCAGCCCATCCTCCCAACAATGCTCTGGCTCCTGAATAGTAATGGTCCTTATTTCTGTGTCTGTGTAACTGTGAGAGATCTTTCTTTCGCTTCTTGTGAGTTGTAGTGATTATTGGTCCTCTCCTAAGTATTCTAGTGAAGAGCTACTGTAAGTTTTAGTACTTTGCTGCTTTGAGCAGAGTACTGTTATGTGCAATGTGTTGCGTCTGACAAGTTCTAGTGTTGCTGTAAGCCTTGGTAGACATACAGTATGTAATAAACAATATAATTTAAACAGAAAAGACATGGCTGTCATTGTGCTTTCTTCTTTTACCAAAGTTGCAAAATTGTATATTATAATAATAATGGGATTTGAATGAAATTATGTGTACAATTCTGGTTATTGTTGAAATTCCATTACTGTAGCTTTGTCATTTAGTCAAACTGGTTAAGACTCAGAAGGGAAGAGAATGTATAGAGAAAGAAAAACTCTTCAAAGTATGTAAAAAATAATCAATTCTTAATCAGGTTAATATCACAAGATGATGTCACATGATTCAATTAAACATTTATAATAATAATAATAATAGCTTGGATTTATATAGCGCTTTTCTAGGTACCCAAAACACTTCACAACAAAAGGGGAAAAAAACTTTATTAGGATAAAAACAGTAAATACAACAATTAAAAAGATTTAACCTGATTAAGACTTGAGGCAGGATACCTGCAGTGTCTGAATTACTGAAGTGTGTGTCACTAGGAGGTAGAAACATGAACTCTGCAGAGGGACACTGTGAATCCCCCTAAGTAAAATGATCCAGAGCTGCCCTGCCCTGATGACCTTGTTCTGGGCGTTCTCACCAGACTGCCATGCCATTGCCAAGAAGAATGTTGGTCTATTCACAAGTGGTACAGTACATCAAGGGATGGCCAGCTGGTTCTGTGCCACTCCAATTCTTTGTGTGGACTTGTCTTCATTGTTTAGCTGTCTTAAATTACAAATCACTAGCATTCAACGCATGCACATAAGGGTGAACCAAATTCCTGTCACCAAAGGAAGGATAATTTAACTGAGCGGCTTAAACAGGGGATCCCCTTAAAAGTATATAGTATATATTTATGCCAATAACTGCGATTCTGTAGCTAGTAAGTGGATTAAAATAGTTCATAAAGCCATGGGCCATGGGAATTATATTATTTTCTTTGACACATACGGCATCTAGTGGTCAGTGCTGTGCAGTGCAATCCCAGATGTTTTCTTTGCCTGTACTGTACTCAGGCTATAATGAAGCAACTCTTGAGACGAATAAAGTACACAATGTTGCCCACGTCTGTGTATTGAAATATGAAATGAGAGAACTAGAAGTGTCTGTCCACTTAAAATTAACTGCTTGCCTTGACATTCCTATTTGTGAATGGGGAGAAAAGTATGTTAATTTTCTACTATATACTAAATTAAATATGTGGGAAACATTTTGTCGGTACGAATACACATACCGGTAGACAATATCAGAAGATCGTAGATTTATTTAAGAATGAAGATGGACTTATGCCAATTGTCGCTGCCTGCCAAGTGCATAAATATTTTGTGAGCAGCACAATCAACAAGGCCAGCAGCAACACATGCAGTCTGTGTATGTTCACCTAATTGGCCACTAGGTGGCGGTATTTTACCAGCAGAACTTGAGATATCCCTAACTGTTCTCTCACCCCAAGATGAAGAAGGATGCTGTCATGCCGAGTGCCTCTCACACACACATACACACACTAGTCTGAGCATCCCAGCAGCGATTACTCCCTCTTTAATCTGAAGTCCACCATTTATGACAACATTATCAAACGTGGTCAGTTGCGTTAATAGCCACAAAAGAAAGATAACATACAAGTGCCATTGCAGCTTCTCAGCTACACCCCCTGTAGTGGTGGTACTTGGCTAACTAACGTTAGCTAATTGCCTCTGCTGCTGCTGCTATTGTTTGTTGTTGCAGTCTCCCTCATCAAACAAATCACAGATGTTGTAGAGCAATCCCTCCAAGGTAAGTGATGTGGGCTGCAGCCGCCGGTTTTCTCTGCATTTGACGTTCATCACTGGATGTGAATGAGGTTGACAGGTTAATGTGGAATTGTTGGTTAGCGTTGGAATGCTAACGTTAACCGTTGACCAGATATAGCTGGCTAATTATCCATTAGCATTAGCTTGGTGCTAGCTCGATAAGACTTGTTTGGCTGTTGCTGGTTACCACGAACCAGCAGCTGAGATGGTCCAGCAGCTAACGTTAACTAGCCCTGGTGGGCTAGCTGGGAACAGCTTAATGGATGGAAACAAACCACTCTGTGGCACCAGCTAACACAAGGTGCACAGACGTGCAATGGGGGGGAAATGACATTGTTTTGTTGTCACGTTTGAATTGTAGACCACATAGTAGTAATATTCCAATAGTTGATACTATGTGTCCTATAACTTGAAACGGCTATTGCGAAACGCCTCCTTTCCGGGAAGTAGTCTGTCCCATCCAGCTATTGTCACTATAGCTAACGCTAGCTGGCCAGCTAACTTGCTGTCTTTGTTTGGGACTTGCATTCAACAAATCTGGTATGATTTGGTGCTGAGGTGCAGTTAGTGCTGATGGTTATTGCAAAGTAACGCATCAACTAACAGCAGCAGACAGCAGTAGTTGATGTAACTGTTCGCTTATGATGTGGAATTTCCACTTGAGCTGTCACAGGCTGTAGTGTAAAATAGTTGTCTGTGTGTTGTTGCAGGGATTACATAAGTTACAAAGTATTGAAGATTTGTTGGGAGTTGTAACTTGTGTCCGAGTTGGGAAGTACATATATTCTTATTCATTGAGACTATATAATGAAACACTTTGGCATTGAGATAACTTATTCACTTTTTATGGACTTAGGAGGTGACCTGAAGGAATCAGTACATACATTGTCCTGACTTTTTTCTATTTTGTTGTCAACTCATGATCCCCCACCCCCTGGCCCCCTCCCATTCTTACATTATGTTCACAAAGCTACCAATGTTAGACACTGTTTGTTCACTTGTACAGTTCCCTCAGGCTTAGTGAATGCATGTGTAAAACTGAATGAAAATAGTTTTTTTTTCTGAATGAAGATAATAAGTGGAGAACATAACTATATAGGTTCCTGGCTGTGTATTATCGTACCCCAGTACTTCAACTACTACTTCTATTACACTAAACTATTACACTATTATTACAACTAAGTTGTTAATAATAACACCATATTCCATCTTTATAGTGTGTGTATTGCTCCGGTTCTGTGGCTATAGGTCAAAATCACAGAATTAGTTATAGTTCCAAATGGCCCTCTCACCGTGTGAAATCTTATCTCACAGACAGAATTATTTATTTGGTTGCTGAGACTCAAGAGTTATTACGTTTTGAAATTGTCCTTTGAATTATATCATTAGTGGAAACTTGATCCCTTTCATCTCCAATAGATGAAGCAAATGCAAGCACATGGCCCAAAAATAATATCTGTGATAAATTATGCTGGTGAAATGGTTACTTCAAATGGGCAAGGAATGACTAAGAAGTCTAATTTGATTTTCAAATGATTTTCAAATCACTTGATATCTAATCCAGGCATCCAAAGGTGTTTATTTCTGGGGAGATTAGTAGGCTAACTTCCAAGTCGCTAGTATGAGGAAGATGTAGCCTTTTTTAAGAAAAGGAAGAAATGACACTAATTCTTGAATATGTCCAGTTCCACTGGTATTCTACTCTTACAGTATGTTGCATCCAAAGTTCAAACACCAATCACTATCACTATTGTAAATATCAAAGCACATCCATTCTATTGAGGGACTATTTTGATTAAATCTTAAAGTGGAGAGTTGATGTTGCCTGCCCGCCTAGAATACATCTGACGTTTTAATGAGTTGTCTAACTGCAAAGAAGTGACTGTGATGATTTTTCACATAACTACCACATTGGCATTAAACCTGCACGGCCGGGTTACAGGAGTATGCCATTACAGGCTGCAAGCTGATTACTGGCTAGGCAAGGCACTGAAATTGTAGCTCGCTAATGTGTGCTTAGAAAAGGAAAAAAGTACTCTTCAGACTTAGCCAAGAGCCTGATTTAGAACTGTTTAAATATGAAATACTGGTCTACTTTTAATTTTCCTCACACCAGTATTGTTCATTAACTACAGTCCGTTGCATAGATATGCTTTATTTTAGATGGTGTTATAGGCTCTATACCACACAAAATAACAGATTCTTATTTATGATTTGATCTAAAGAGACTACACTGTATAATGTCTTACTGGCTTTAGTTCACATACATTGGATCTCGGTATTGTGACTTTGAATTACGTAGCTAATGATGATCCTCGTTTGTAGCTGTGGCAGCACAAGAATGAACATTGGAGATGAGAAATTACGCTACTGTTTTCCTTTAATGACTAATGCGTATTTGAGTTACAGCAGCTCCTTGTGAGTGATGTGTAGGAAGTGGAAGGCACTGCCTGTGAAGTGTCACACAATGTAAAGGAAGATCCCCTGTGAATTGGCTGCCTGTTCACTGTGCTCTGGCACCCCTTTGTTGGCTGATTTGTCAATATACACGGTTAGGAATTCAATGTCTACATGCTGCGCTCGAATGGCAGCTTGCTGTTTTTCACCCAGATCACCCCCACTGCATCTTAGCTTCAGCACGTATTATCATGAAGGATAGTTCTCCATTATATAGCCTGGGTCTGGTCTCAGCTCCACTATTTGCTGTGTGTGTACTGAATCATTGTGTTGCAGAAAGGCATGGTAATAACCTATGCTTTTGTGTGCCTAGGCTATACTTTAGAAAGACGCATTTTACTCTTTGTGAGGCTATTGTGTTTCAGGCTGAGGTGATGAGACTGATTTACTGTTTTCATTCTGGGATTATATCAATCTCCTATGCAATATTGGAATCATGTGAGTTATTGAGCAGTGATGAAACTTAGTCTTGGTAAAACTAAACCGGACAGACTGTCTTATAAAACCTCATCATTACGACCACTTCCTTACAGCAAGACTGCATTCAGATAACAAGGAACATCGTGGATCAACTGATTTAGCTTCTCTCCTTCTAGTGTTTGATATCCATTTCAGTGGAGGATATCTGGTGGTTACATAGAAAATTAATGCTATGAACAAAGGAGCAATGTTTGTTCAAAGAGCTCTTGATGGGCTATTCAAGTACTGTATATTCATTAAAAATAACAATCTGTCAGCACTTACTGACAGCACGCACAACAAGCCAAGCTCTCTTCATTGTTCTCCAAAGATGTTTTTCTGTTCCTGTGCCAAGAGCTGGGTAATTGGCTGTAGCAGAGCCTTGCATGTGTTGTTTTAAGATATTGGACTGACACACACAGGGCACACTGGCAGAAATGAGGCAAGTTTTCTTTTTTTGCATTGTTTTGTTCACTTCACCCCCTCCTCTCTTGGCTTATCCCAGCAAGTCTGGGCTACTGTATGATGCAGGATGTGTTTTGTGTTTCCTGACAGCTTCCCTTCACCTCTCATAACGGGAGATCCAAGCATGCAGCATCATATCTCATCTTTGTTTGATACAGGCCTAGTGCTGCAGCTCCACAATCGTGGCGAGGAGATAGTATCTGCAAATTCTATCTGTGTTAACAATTGCAAGCTGTCTTGCCGCATGCTGCCAGTGGTATTTGATGTACTAGATGTGATCAAATCAGTTTTCGCTGTGAACTCAGCCAGGGTGAAGGCTTGCTGGCTTGTGTCATGCCTTGAAATGTCTGTGTCTTGTTGGCATGGCTTCTTGTCTCAACTAATCAGACGTATTGCAATTTTTCCTCATATTATCAGCCAGGCTCTTCGCAGTTCCCTGAGTTTGGGGTTGGGTAGGGGGAAAAAAATCTGTTTGCATGTTTACCATATGTGTGTTTAGATGTGGCTTTGAGGATAAGTGTATGTTGCAACTTGCAACATTTAAGTGTCATCTGTGATTTATGGTGCCCAAGTAACTGTACAAAGTAATGTGTAGAAACTGGAAATGGAGGCTAAGCTAACATTTGTTGGCACTGTGAAACAATGCCAAAGGTAGCACAATGAAACATTGTATGGTTGCTATCATAGTGTATCATAGTGTGTTATGGCTGTTTTAGTCTAGGATGTCTTCCACAATGCATTATTTTGCCCACACATTTTGACCAAACAATTAATAAGACATATACTGTAACATGTAATTCCATTTATTTGGACAACATAATAGCACATCTATTACATAGCTGAAGAACATGGATTGGAAGTAAAAACCAAAGAAACACATTCAGTCATTTGGCCTCTCAGTGGAAGAGGAAAATTAAATGGTGAAAGATCACCTGGCCAGCCCCCCAGGAGGAACAGGGAGAGAGCAGGGTTAGGAGAGAGAGGGTAGAGGGGAGGAGGAGCGTGTGTGTCAGTGCTGATTAGGTAAGAGATTGCCTCATGTAATGACACGGCATGGCGCTAGTGGTGCAGAAACGCACACAATGCATACCAGTGTTTTACTGCACAGTGCACACCCCTCGCAGCTGCCTACAAACATGCCTGCTTGCCTAGAGATGTTTGTGCAGATGCACGCGCAGTCGCACTCAGTCACTCAGTCACTCACTCAGTCACTCACTCACTCACTCACTCACTCACACTCTCTCTGCTGGTATAAATTACACTATCATCGTTAGATGATGGCTTTTTCCAGAGGCACACACGTTTGCTCTACACACAGACGCCAATGGCCTTTTACACGTCACACTCCTTTTCTCCTGTAGTGCAGATGAACTGAAGTGGATAAAGGTAGAGACGAGCTCAATGGGCTTAGCGTGTTTTTTTATTTCGTACCAGGGGTCATTGTTGCAATTGGCAGCAGTTTCTCAGTGCAAATGCTTGGCGTTAAATAGACTACATAATGTGTCAGGCCATTTTACACTGAGAGCCAAACCTTTCAGGGGTGTGAGTGGAATATGTCCTCTTTTCCTACATGTGAGCCATTGAGCGGTCCAAGACAGGTGAAGGTTTCATTGACTTATTGCCCCCCATGGTACTGAGCAATGCCAATTGCTTTTTAGACCATTAGCTGAGCTAATAATAGACCTACTAAGGCCTATTATATAAGGGCTAAGCTGCATATTATTACCATGTTAAGACAAAATGATAAGACGTGAAGATGAGATGTAAAGACCCACTCTGGCTATTTCCTAACAGTGATTAAGGGTAAATAACAATCAATAAGTAATCAGTAATAATTATCATGGAGCTCCCTGTAACAGTTGAATGATGCAGTTGACTTAATTGATTTGCTTCATAGAGAGCGGGGGATCAATAGCACCAGTGTTATGTCCTGGGCAGCAGACATATTTCTTTGTCATTGCAGCTCAAACTGGCTGCGGGCATAGCTCGCTGTTTCTAGTATAATCTCACCAACTTCAGTGTCTGAGAGATGAAACCAATCACATGCATGCTTTTACACTGTCCTGGTCATAAACCAGTCATGTAGGTAGCTGTGTGATTAATGCCTGTAGCCAGGGCACCGGTGTTATGATTGTTCACATGGACACACACACACACACACACACACACACACACGTACACACACACACACACACACACACACACACACACACACACACACACACACACACACACACACACACACACACACACACATACACACACACACACATACACGTACACACAGCTGCAGAGGCCAGTCTAGTGACTGATGTTTTAATGGAGAGAGCATGTGGGCCTGCAGTGAGCTCGGGCTTTATGCGGCCATAAGGAAATGACCCCTGGTGGTATTTGTGGCTCTGTTCTCAGCTCCAGCTCTCTCTGCGCTCCCCTGTCCACTGGGAGCCCGATGGCAATCTTTATGTCCTTGCTCGCCCTTGCAGGTTAGGTACACCTATTGAGCCCCCCTGGGCTTTTAGTTCACAGGATTGGGCTAAAGGCTGGATTGACTGGGTTTAAGGATGGACATGTTGTCTCCGCACCTCCGTTCCAGCAGCCAGCGCAGAGAAAATGAGTTCTGTGGATTGGGTTTAGATTTGCCACTGTAGCACTTCCACTCTTATACACTCTGGCTGCCATCAGGGAAAGGGCTGTCAGAGAGAGAGCGAGAGAGAGAGAGAGAGGGAGGAAGGAAAGGAGAGGGAGAACAGTGAAGCACAGCAGTGCTATCTAATGGATCAATTTGTAATAAATCTGTTGCCTCAAGCTGTTGTTGTTCGCTTCTACACAGTAAAAGGTGTCTGCATTTCTCAGGCAAGAAAATGCTTGTCAGGCCGTGCAGACATCGCTATCATGAATGAGACACAACTAAATCACCACAAATCCCCCCCCCCCCCCCCCCCCCCCCCACAGCTCAGTTTACATGGGTCGAACACATTGCACAGATTTTAATGCAGCCTTTATCAATGCATTCCATTGGTCAGAATGGGAGGGGGTTCGGACCAGTCGATAGGGCTTGAGCACTGCGATGAGGAAGTAACGCTCCCCTCACATTAAATTTCACCCATTATCCGATACCAGCCATTAATCACGATGAAGGAGCTATTGATCAGGCTATCAGGCAAGCTTGGTCAATTTATTTGCCCAAAGTTATTTCACGTCACACAAGGCTCTGTATTGAAGCAGCTTTACCCTTTTGAAGAAGCCGTGAGTTTCCATTGAGCAACAGAACTGAAAATGGTCCTGCTATTATGACAACAGTTTGATCTTTAAGGTAACAAAAGAATGTGCCTCTGCAGGGAGCACTCTCCCTCCTCCTCCACTAGCAGCCATATGGACCGTACTAATTGTGTTTTACGCCAGCCATTTTCGCCGATCCATTGGGGACTTGTGGAAGTGCTGTAGCTATAATGTCACCAGCACCAGGCTGGCTCATGAAAGAAACATTAGCGGGCAAGATGAGAAGACAGGAAGGCAATACACTGCAAGTCAACACAGTTATTGATTTTATTCAAATGAAAGCAGTGGTTTCTCTGCTCGCGATCTGTTGTTTGTTAGCTTTTAATCCATGTTTTCATGACTCGTTGCAATCTCGGCTGTTGTCTCAGCTAGCCGCTCATTTGTATCTCACATGTGCACTTTGTCAAGTGGGGAAATATGATTCCTGGCATGATGTCATTTTGTACAAGAAAATAAGAGAGAATAATAATGTTATCACTGAACAGCTTGTTACTGCGGTTCAGTGCATTTATGAGGATGTCACAGTCAAAGTGACAACTCTCATCATGTATTTTTTTCTCCAAGCTGATAGTCTTATTTCTAATTGGCACAGTATCATATTTAGCCTGCAGTAATGGTGCCGCAGAGCAATCGTCTCTCATCAGCTTTGTTTTGAGACAAACAAAAATGCTGAGGTTTGAACACTGAATGTAAATGTGACATTCACAATGTTTGCCTTGCCCTTCAGGGCAGAGATTGGTTGTAAACTGTTTGAAGTGCTAAGTGTGACTGAGCCAAACGTGTATGTGGGTGTGTGTTTTAACGTGTCTGTCTATAATATGCAATCATGAAAAGGGCACATCCAAGGAAATGAGATCTCTCAAGGAGCGTCTGGGGGAGGGGGCGGAGAGGAAGGAGGGACAGGCCAGTGATGGGAGGGTGGCTTTCATTGTATTTTGGTTCTCAAACAGTTTTCTTGTAATTATCAAAATTGATGTTTGCTGTGGAGCCATAGATCTGTAGGTTCCCCCAGTAATAAAGTAATGCAGGGAGCTGAGCCTTAAGGCCGGGAAATAAAAGGCAATCAAGCCTCCCCAACACTCTGCCCCTGCCACCCCAAAATGATCAGCAGAAATCCTAATTAACTCAACTGAATGGAGGAGCAGCCCTGACTATGCCGATTGGATAGGCAGCAGCTAGCGCAGTGGTGCTGCCGCTGCCTATGTGATACACGCTAATGAAGACACTCCACTAGCCTTTGATGCCCCCCCCCCTTCTCTCTTTCTCTCTCTTCTCCTATGTCTTTACTGACGTCGTCGTCCACCTATCCTCATTCTTTTTCCTCAGTGGCTCTGTCTCTCCTGAGGTATTTTATCCCCCTTCCTCCCTCCCTCCCTCCCCTCTACCTGCCTCCTTGCTACTCCTCCCTCCCCACATGTGAAGCTGTGGACATTGGACAAGACGAGTTCCAGTGATTGAGTGTGAGAGAGAAGCTTTGTTGCCTCGAGGTGTCTGGGAGTCCTGCACAGTAAATCGGTGAGCTAGAAGATGGCCTCTGTGATGGTTATCGCTGCGTATGTAAAGAATGCTCTGAGACAGAGAGAGAGGACGACGGCGAGAGAAAGAAAAAGAGAGTCAGCATTGATCTCTTCCCATTGATTTCATAGATCCTCTTTCAGATGACACCAAAGTTGTCTTTCCGTGTCATCTTCAAGTGCTTCTTTTGAAATAAGCAGCTCGGCAAATTACTCCTGTCATCAGACTCCCTCTCTCTGTACCAGCATTGTGTGATCATTCTGTGTGGGTTGAGAGTCAGGTTAAATCTCGGTGTGCACAATCACCTTGTTTGTGCTTCCTATGTTTGTGTGGCTGCAGCAACATGGTGAGCCTTTCAACATCATACTCCGTAATCGCGACATGTTGTGCTTTTGTGGTGAGCAAACCACGTTGCCTTGATAGGCCTACAGTGATGGACACTACGTAGAAATTGACAAATGCCGCTTGCTGGGTAGCTCTGAACAGTAACATTTCAATGTCTTTGTTGTAGACGTAGAGGACTGACTGTTTGAAACCTGAGCCAGCCTCACGTTTGCAGCCAGCTGCTCCTTACTGTTTACCTGTAAGCTCTTTGTCTGTGCGTGGCTGCAGAGCTGTCACCTCTCCCCGTCTTTGTTGTACCAGGCAGGCCCAGGTGCCTCCAGGGATGGACAGACAAACAGAGGAAGGGGGGAGGTGCTGTTCTTACTCCTACATGTATCCCTTGCGACCACTCCGCCTGACAAGTTTCCAGGCACTGAAAAAGTGGCAAATCGACTCACTGTAGGATTCACTGTCACTTAGCTGAGCAGCACACCAGGAGACCAAATCCAACTTATTCTGCCTTCGCTTCCCATTCCACTGCCTTCCGAAAATGTCGAAAATGCTATTTGGCAGGGAATTGCCTAGACTTGGTTCCCCGTAAATATTGTTGTTCCACTCCATCTCCAACTACCCAAAAATCCTCTCCAGTGAAACAGTCTTGGTTTGCTACTTATGACGGCTTGATAAGTGCTTTTTCATATTTCAAATAAATTACAACTAGATGACACTAGTCATAGATAATTTCAGACCTGATTCCAGCTGCATTTGAACAATGTGAGAAAAATAAAATAATAATATAAAAGACAGGTCAATTAGCAGTGCTGGCATACCATTTGAGGAGTATTTCCACAAGGCTAAGATTTGTTATTTGTATAAATGTTTTCTTATTGTGGTTCAGGAGAATGTCTTTTTAAATTTGTATTTTTCGTTGTCATCACAAAGCAAAACCTGCTTGGCATGAAGCGAGCACTTGCAAACACCAAAGGTATTAAGTAGAGCAAGGTGCCTTTTGGCTTTCTAACCCGACGACACACCTGCCTGTGTTTGTGTGTGTGTCCATGCACAGCCTCTGACACCACGCGTATGCGTTTACACAAACGCTCGGTGTAATGAAAGCCAAAAAAAAAATCTCCTGACAGGAGGAGTTTAAATTTCACTCCTCAGTGAGACAGCTTTGTCACAGGGAACAGATTTACCCACACCTCTGGCAGCCCTCAGAGACCCCTGCTTAGAGAACCAACAGTCCTCATCTCTCTGCATCTCTCTCTCTCTCTCTCTCTCTCTCTCTCTCTCTCTCTCTCTCTCTCTCTCTTTCTCCTCTCAATTAATTCAATTCTCTCCTTACCACTCTCTGTATTTAGAAGCTCAGTATCTCTCTCTAATCAATGACGACTTAATAAATCTTTGGATAAAACAATACTGCACAATGCAGAGCATTTTTCCCTGTGGGTTTTTCCTCCACCCTTTCTTTCTGTTTGCTCTGTCTAACTCTTCAGTTGTAGTTTTTTGTCTTGTCTGTGCAACTGCTGTGAGGGTGACAACAGGCAGAGAAAACCAAATAGTCTCTGTTGCTTTCTCTTTCTGTCTGTCTGCTCTCTCTCTCTGCTACTCTACCTCAACCTGGTTGCTGTATATTACATGGGGCACGTCTATCTTTTATCCGCTGTCATCTTACGAGGAAGACAATGAAAGGGAGAGACGCACGTGACCTTCACTGGGAATTCAGCTTTGGGGTCGGAGGTGGGTGGGTGGGTGTGTGTGCGTGTGTTGTGAATCGGGGGGTGGGTTCTCTGCGGCAGAGGAATCGACGGGCATGTTTTAATTGTTTGTGACACGTGAAATGAGAAACAATAATGTGCGAACAGCGGGCCCAGGAGATTACAATCTGGCCGACCATTTTGAAGGAGTGCCGGGGAGATGCATTACCGCCATCCCTCTCCCATTCTCCCGGTCGTAAACCGCTCACTAGCGTTTATCCAGCAGTGATTTCTCCTCTGTTCACCTCCAGGCCCTGCTTGCAGTCCTGTGTAGAAGACTAGCTGGGGGAAAAAAAACCTCCCTAGCTATTTGAACAAGTCCTCTAAGGTGTTGGCGCTGTGTATGTATGTTTGTGTGTCAGCTTGTGCGTGTGCGCACCGTAAAATCCTTTTTTAATTCTGAGAGTGTACGCCCTCAGAATTCAATGAACACTCAGGATTTTGTGTGTGTGCAGGCAGTGGCAGTTTTAGGCAAATCTCTCTGCACCACCACCTAATTTGACTTTTTAATGGGGCATTGATGAGTCTAGGGGGAAATCGGCCAAAGAGGCACAAAAAAACACACAGTTACTGCTGCCGCGGTGAAGATGCCGTTAGCTCCTTCAACAATCAACACACGCTTCAACACACGCTGACAAAGGAAGGAGAAGCGAGGAAATAAAGAATTTAAAAAATGAAAAAACTGGTATGAGGAGATGTAGCTGTCATGTGTTGATGCCTGCGGCCACCTGCTCCTCAAGGACGAGGAGGGAGGCTTCAGCACTCAGGTCTCCAACCTGTGATTTGTATTACTTTTTTTCTTTTTTCTTCATTGAACTGAAGTAGATCTTTCTCTAGGACTGTTTTTTTGGAGGTACATCTTTACCAGAGCTCATTGTTAAGCAGACATTGTTGAGTTCACTCAGTAAAATCCTGAGTGTTAATGTAAGTGAAAGCGTAAAAATTGACAAATTGGAAAAATAACTGAATTTTCCATTTTGCTGTGCAGTGGGGCTGAGGACATAAAAGGTAGGAAGCAACCCAAGCCTGAAGTAGTTACAGGGAGTGAAAAGCACGGTTGCTAAAGTGCTAGGTATTATTTGAAGTACGTATCTGCTGCTGCTGTTTGTTGCTGTAGCTGCTATAGTCTGATAATTCATCTTTTAGATTTTATCGCCCGTACACGTGCCTGTTCATGCGTGGGGTTTACACACACACACACACACACACAGTGACACAAATACACGCACACGCGCGCACACACACTGTGTAGCCCCATGCAAACACGAATTCCCCTTGACAGGGAGGTTAGGTCCCGGCTTTAATATAAAACAAATGATTCCAGGATGGAATAGTCATCATTCTGCCGTGGCTGCCGCGGCCATCCAACAGTAGAGTAGTGCTGCCGCAACAAAAGACTAGGGCTGCCTGCACCCAGATCCCTCACAGGGGCATCTTGTCTGTGTTATCACTCTGGCTAGTGCCGCAATTAATATTAATGTGCTTTAAAGCACGCTCCAGCAGCCTCGCCTTGCTCTCTCTCTAGCTCTGCGAATGTGTGTGACTCAGTAGGAAGAGAGCAATAAAGTCAGCAGGGGATAAAAATCTGGGCAGGATATGACAGTCCTCATGTCAGCTGTCTGGGAGCTGGGAGCTGGAGGGCTGTGTGGATAAAGACGAGGGATGAAGCTGAATCCTAGCCAGCCAGCCAGTCAGTCAGTCAGACAGACAGACAGACAGACAGACAGACAGACAGACAGCCAGTCAGACAGACATGCAGACAGGCAGGCAGGTAGTAAGGCAGGGAAGGTAAGAGACTCCAATCATCCACAACAGCTGCGCTGGGGGTTGCGAGCAACCTGTTTATTTAGTCGTGTTGTAATGATGCTTGACCTTTTCCTTCAAGTCCATGGCCTGACCTTTAGCACGCCCTGTCTGCAACACAGTGTGGTGCTCTGCCTGTGTGTACTGTGTAGCCCCCCCCCCCCCTCCCCACACACACACACACACACACCACACATAGCTTCCTTTTCATGGTCTGCCAACTCCAGTTGTATGCATTGGGTGGTTAGTACAAAGCATTTAATTATGCGAGATGATACTAAACTGTATGTTATGATTAGCCCCACACGTTACAATCTTAAGTTATCTTTTTCCTTTCTCCTTCCAGGTAAGGGGTTTGGGTGGAGGTGTGTGGAAGGGACATTGCGGCTTTAGAATCCCTTTGAGATGTAGTACAAGAATTGCTGTCTCTGCAGCCAGTGTTTTCCTCCCTGGAAGGACTTTGATCTTTTCCTCTGCTCCCTTCGCTCTCTTGCTCCCCTCTTTGCTCCCGTGCCCTCAGATAGTTTGTCAGATGATACTAGGTCGAGCCTTTTCTTTTTGTGTGTGCCTGCATCCCCACTCTGCAGTGCGTTGAGCTACTTGTCCTGGCAGGCAAGGCTTTCTCATCTCTGGTAACAGCGGAAGCATGCAGGGTGGAGTGATCCAGTCAGCCATGCATATGTCAGAGATGGGACGATAATCGCAATCACAATAACCGTATCGTGGAAATTTAAATTTATCGTGAAATTATCCTCAGCTTTTATTTGCCAAGCTGCATATCCGGTACCAATTTAAACCCTCTATGGTAAAACGGACCTGGAAATAAAGTACTAGTATTTTTTTGAGCGGTGGTCACACCGTCTCCATAGCGTGGCCGTGTGTGTATCCGTGCGTGTGTGTGTCTGTCTGTCTGTCTGTCTGTCTGTCTGTCTGTCTGTAGCCTGAAGTACCTTTTTTGACCACACATGTTAAGGGAGGGGCGCTGTTGTTCAGGCCACTGAGGCCAGGCACACTCACACACATTCACATTCACACTCACACACACACACACACACATACACACACACACACACACACACACACACACACGCACACACACACACACACACACGCGCGCACGCACACACACACACACACACACGCAGCCTCCACCGCTCAGTTCACACGAGTGTGATTTTTTCACTCTTTACCAAATCTCTTTGCCAAAAAATAGCCGATCTACAAGCTCACAACGCGCCACAACGCGTTGTAGATCTGCTATTTTTTGGCAAATGTTCCGCCTAGGATAATGGATGTTGGGGATATTTTGATTATCGAGATAATATCGTAAATCGCAATTTCTTTGGTCACAATAATCGTGACATGAAATGTCCATATCGTCCCATCCTTACAAGTAGTAGCCTAATATGCAGGGTAGAGTCATCCAGACAGCCAGCCATACAGTATGTACAAGCGTACAGCCAGTCAGCCATGCATATGTACAGCCAGCCAGTCTTGCATACCAATAGTCAATCACCCGTATGCGCAGCCAGCCAGCTGTACGAGGAGACAGGCAGGCAGCCATCTGTACGTACAGTATGTACGCACAGAGTACTAGGGATGGCCATGGCCATGTGGTAACCGGTAACTGAAACTTGTTACAGGTTAATGAATCATTATCAAAAATGATTTTTTTTTTTTTTTTTTTTAATGGACGAATGCCTGACTTTGTGTCACTCGCCTGCCAGGACTGCATTTGCGATCGTGAAACAAACCCAGCCAAGTGTGGTTAAATGTATTTTTGGTGAGTAAATTATGAAGATCATTCTGGTAGGAATAATGTTTCATACGGACACGGTACATACACAAGAGGATTGCTGTCACAATCTACTACTGTACATAATCATCTGCCATCCTCACGTGTCGTCACGCGTGTTACATAATAATAATAACATAATAACACAAACACTTCTGTCCGGTGATAAATTGATATATAGATTAGGTAGATCCATATTTCTTCCTAGTAAACACTTGTATTTTGTTTGTTGAAATGTGTCATGCACATATTTTTCCAGTGCATACAGCAGGCCTTGGTGATGGGAGCTGCAAGAGTTATTGAAGCTCTAGCTCCAAATGTGGTTGAATATTGTATGTAGAAAATCCATGATATTTCCATTCAAATGGATGGGAGACCTGTCAAACCAGCGCTCAGTTTGTCCAAGTCTGGTGGCGGAGTGGTGGATGGGCGGGGCTTAGCGAAAGGTCCATTGTATCAGTCATCAAACCACGTGATTTATTTTATAGACAAAAAGCTAAAATATTGATTCAGATCTTAATTATATTGCAAAACATGTTATGGAACTTACAAGTGTGTAAGGTTCTTTATTTCCCCCCATGTTTGCCTTTTGTAAGGCAGCCCTATAGGACAGCATGTCACTCATAAAGCATTGTGCCTCTTTAAATGTAAAGTGGCAGCTACTATCAGGCGTAACGCTGGAAAAATTACCTGGCTTTGTACCCAAAAAAGAATTAGTATTTACCGGTTAACAATTTTCTAAACGGCTACCAGTTGACTGGGTTAACATCCCTTGTTAAGCAGCCAGACGTATGTACCGTCATCAAGCCAGCCTGTCGTACGTATGTATGTACTGTATGTACGCTAGGGATGGGAAGATATGAAAATGTCATGTCACGATTATTGTGAGCAAAGAAATTGCGATTTACGATATTGTTTATGAAATGCAATAATCCGTTTATGAAATGCAATAATAGCCGATCTACAAGCTCACAACACTTTGCGAGCTTGTAGATTGGCTATTTTTTGGCAAAGACATTTGGTAGAGAGTGAAAAAAAAGACTATCAAGTATGTTATTTCCAGGTCCATTTGACCAATTATAGAGGGTTTAAATGGTACCGGATATGCAGCTCAGTGAATAAAAGGTGAATTGATCTCAGTGCATGACGGAGGATTATTTTCACGATACATTTAAATCTCCACGATACGATTATCGTTCGTGAGTGTTTTTCACCACAACGATAATAACGATTATCATCCCATCCCTAACGAACACACGTACATACAGCCAACCAGCCACTGCAGTAGAGCCCTGTCGGCTCCCTGGAGGAGCCCATTATACAGCAGGGATATCAAACCATGAATCATTTACACTAGTCCTTCCCTTGCCTTCCCTCCTCTTCCCTTGCATGACGCCTGCCTGCCACTGGCTGCATCTTTAATGAAGGATTATTGCATTTCATAAACATGGGCTTTCGGTAATTAAACCTATTCAGAACGGGTACACAATACATTATAGTGTATTATTATTTTATGCTTTAACTTGTGCCGCACTGTGAGCTTGTATATCTGCTATTTTTTTTTAAATCATGACATTTTAATTTTGACCTGATTCTATGTGTGTCTTTTGAAAAACCCTATGTTTCTATGTCAGCTGGCTAGCCATCGTCAAAGAAAAGGTCCTTTTCACTTAACTGGAGCTCGTTAGTCTGTTCTTGAGAGACTACTATGTCAGTGGTTCTCAAACCTTTTCATGTGAAGGACCCCCAAACTGATATTTGTTTGGCCACGGACCCCCATCTCAAAATATTTAGTTCCAGGGACCCCCCCAGAAGCAAAATTTGAGTTACAAACGTTCGCTTTGAAAATACATATATTCAAAGATTTGCACACATTTATCACAACTTTTTCAAAAATAGCAGATCTACAAGCTCGCAGCGCGGCACTCGGTGCCGTGCTGTGAGCTTGTATATCTGCTATTTTTCACTGGTTAAAGCATTTCAATAATTCTACGCCTAAATGGGTTAAAGCAATATTGATCCCTTCCACATTCCCTTGAAGGTACAAAAAAAAAAAGAAACGCAGAAAACATTAATAAATAATAAATCTTTGAACATTTTCAGCTTTGTGCATCTCTTTTGTTTTAGTCACCGTGTTGCTTAGGAAGTGTTTCCTAGAAACAGAAGACAGCCCGTTTAGACACTAATCACATGGTATGATCCCACCCCCCCCCCCTTTTCTCTCTCCCTCTTTCTCTGTGTTTAGGCTTTCAGGGAGCGTTCAGTGTTAGTTGATTGCGCTGTAAGAAATGGGGGATGGAAAAATAAAAATGCAGTCATTGTCTCTCTGTGTTGGAAACATTACCGTAATTGTGTTTTTCAACGTTGTCATTTTGTGCTTGCGTTAGAAGGTGTGCGTACCGCGTAGCCAATATTTTTACTGTGTGTGTGTGTGCATGTGTGTGTGTGGTGTGTGCCGACACAGGTTAATATGCTAGAAAAGAGTGATTTAGGTCAGTGGTAGTGTCTGCATCTGTCACTCTGACTAGTTGGTGCTTTGGGAGGCTGTGTGGGATTGAATAAAGCAGAGGGGGGTAGGGGGGGGTGCTGTTGCCTGGTTCTTTCAAATGGAAAACGAGAACCTGACTGGACTGTGATTGGCGCACGCGGAGACAGGCAGCGTGTCACGAGCAGCCGTTTGATACAAACATAATCAGTCTCACCTTTTTTATTGGGGATCAAGATACTTAAATCCTCTGCAAATATTACACGTCTCTCCCTCCCTTCTTCCTCCTCTCTGCAGCTCCCTGTAGCCTTGCCTTTCTCCTTCTCTCTCTCCCAGAATCCTTACCTCTCCCTTATCTCGTTACCCCCCCCCCCCCCCCCCAACACACACACACACACACACACACGCACACGCACACACACACACAGACTTCTCTCTCCTCTGCCTCAACCTCTCTCTCTCTCTCGTTACCTCTCTAGAGTGCACTTGAGTTCCTCTGTAAATATCACAGTCACTGATGAGGAAAAAGTGCTGGCATCCTCACAAGGGGATTAAAGGAGCCATTTTGTATATCACTTATTAATGTGTCTATATCTACTTCACACTGGCGCATCTTCCCTGCGAGCGGTATGGATTGTTTCCCCCCACACACACACAGGCAGACATATCAATCTGCAACATGCGTGCGTGTTCACACCCGTGTGTAGTTATCTCTGACCGAGGCTTCAAGATAACGTCTAATGATGAATGCCTTGCCTCCAATTAATTTCTCTCCCTGTAATGAGTGCTCGTCTGAGAGGTTACCTTTATGATTATTGTATGGGTTAAACCTAATTATTTCTTTTAACGGCAATGCTGTTTTTTCTTTCTTTTCTTTTCTATTTGCTCCTCAAATTGATGATGATTGAATCGCTTGTGTGTGTTGCTGTCAAAACAGCTAGTTCATTAACCACTTTCAACCCGTGTCCCTATTTGAAAATAGCAGGTCTACAGGCTCACAGTACATCATGTTCTGTGCGCTTGCAGATTGGCTATTATGGCAATAACTTAGAAAATACATTTGGTTAAATGGTGTTGTTGAAGATGTGACTATTACTCCTATCTGTTTGGCTAGCCAGCCACTGTAGCCAGTATATTTTTCACCCAGCATGTGCCGATCACCAGCCCTGTTTAGTTTTTAGTTAGCCGGCCACATGGCTCATTACCGGACAGTCTAATCAGTGCTAAATATTCAGCAGTAGCCTATAGCCTAATCAGCAGGAGGATAATCATTGTTAAGCAATCGTGTGTTCCTCTTGACCTCCCAGATGGAGGTAAACTGCATGATAGTGCCGCCTCAATTACTATAGCCCTTAATGGTGAAGCAAAGCATGGGCTCAAATCAAAATGGCTGATTGATGCGGACACACATGGCTCATAATTGGATTATAAGGGGAGGGCGTGATGTTAGTGGGGGTACGGCGGTGGAGCTAGATTCTAATACTGACCAGGTATTTAGTGTTCCACACCAGCGACCCCCCGACCCTGTGCTTCGTGTCATGTGTCCGCATAGCAACAGTATTCTCATGGGTCTTGGCCCATGGTGGCCTCCCTACACCCCCACCACACACATGCACACGCACGCACGTGTGCGCATACACACTCATGCATTTACACGCGAACACACACACACGCTGCACTGTCAAGTGTGTGTTTGTGAGCTGCTGGTGACTGTCTCTTTTCTGCTAGTGACAGCTGTGGGGTCAGAACAAAAAGCTCTGCTGTCTATTTCCAAAGCAGCAAGCATACCCCCCCCCCCCCCCCCCCCCACACACACACACACACACACACACACACACACACACACACACACACACACACACACACACACACACACACACACACACACACACACACACACACACACACACACACACACACACTGAATGAGTCAGTGGAAGGGGTGGCAGAAGTTGATCAGTCATTTATGTTCAAACAAGGATTCCAGCTCAATTGTAGCTAACAATCATGACCTATTATCTTGAGGATATGGGTCTTAAGTCAAGAACACTGTTCATTTCCAGAACATTCTCCTGCCTATTTTTCATTCTCCTGCCTTTTCTATTATCTACACATGAGGTTTACAAATAAGGTGCATGAGCATAGCAGCTGGTATATACTGTTCATGACATTGACATTGTTTATTGTTTATTGTTTATTGTTTATTGAATGGATCCCCATTAGCTGACGCCTGGGCGACAGCTAGTCCATAAAAAATGCATACAAATATAAAAACATGAAAAAAGACATACTTACAAATATTATACAAAAATTATATACAACAGAACATTGTAATTAAATACAACATCAATATCTCGTTCATGTGGTCAGCTGCGACAAGTGTTTCTTTAAAGCTAGCATGACATTAGTGTGATAAGAATTAAGCAAGAAGAATTAAGCTACATACTTGTTTAGTTACCTTTATAATAATGAACTATTAGTTATAATAATGAACTATTAGTATTTACGCCTCAGAGCGCGCAAACAGGGTGATGAGTGCTGTCTGTGGGTGGGTATGTGTCTGACAGTACAAAGGCAGGGTCTTTAGCCAATGAGGGAGCAGCGTTCAGCTGCGTTCTTGGTGACATCACCACCAACCAACCAACAAGTGCAACCTGATATACTGTATAAATAACAAGGCACAAGTTGGCACCTCGACAATCGAATTACATACCCACAGACAGACGGTACTCATCACCCTACTTGTTGCGCACTCTGCTGGTCGCACATGTCATTTTCTTCTGAAAGTATCCACAACTTTACAACGTCTCATCATGCATTGCGCAGAAGGTGTGCGGCAGCTTCCGGGGCCACAGCCCAGTGTGATCTATAAGCTAACAACGGTTGCATCTGCGACGCGACGTGAGCTTGTATGTCTGCTGTTCTCCGGAAGTGTCCCACAGATAATGCTACAGTAAATTCTCGCGGAAACATAGGTGGATACAAAAAACATGAAAAAGAATCGCGATAAGATTGTGTATCGTGATACAGATTGCTTGGGAAAATATTGTGATATTGTATTTTCCCATATCGCCCACCCCTAGAGTAGCGTTCTCGGTGATGTCACCACCGACAAGTACGACCTGATATAAATAACAAGTTGCAAGTTGGCACCTCAACAGAGTGCCAACTTGCCCACCCACCCACATACATACAGACAGCCCTCATCACCCTTCTTGCGTGCTCTGCTGGTCGCACTAGTCGTTTTCTTCGGAAAGTGACCATGAGTGCACAAGGAGCAAGTTGGCACCTTGACAGAGTGCAGTCTAGTTGTGATGTATTTTGAAATTCAGCTAATTGCAGCAACCATGCACTGTACATTGACTGCATTCAATGTGCAATGCCCTGCTCCATCACATACACAGGATTAGGAATTGTCAGTAGAATACAACCCTCTGCATGCACCTTGCAGGCTCCCAACACATGTGCTGGAGACAGAGCATTCTTCCATTTCCTGTTCTCAGATGCTATTCATCCGTTTATCTACGTGCTACGAACAGTGACCAGGGGGGTTGTAATTGACCCTGGCAGCTCATAGGGTTTGCGGCTGACTGCGGGCAGGGAGACATGGGTGGTATGCAGTGGACAGGGGTTGGGTACGTGCTGACTGCTTCTCTACTGTAACTTGTCATGTGGGTGTTCATACCCCTGCCCATGCACCGACTCTCAACCCATGACTGATTGGCTCTGACGGCTCCTGGTAGGTGCAATGATACTGGATGCCTGGGCTCTGCATGAGCAGCATAATACCAGTCGATGCCTGAAGGAGTTCTCTCCCCCGTTAATGTATGGCGTGCCCCCCTCACTCCAGCCGCCGCCTGGCCGATCCCAGCTGACTGGAGCTGAGCCGAGCGGAGAGTGTCTCCCTTTCTACTTTTCCCTGTGCTGTGCTCTTCCTGGCAGTTTATTAAAGGGAATGCTAGCTCTTTCCCCGGCACGTTTGATTTTCGTCAAGCTGTCATGGCAGATAAAAAGGCAGTGGAGCCCTGGGTTTGGTTGCACACAGCAGTCTGTATTTACTGCGTCATTCTCGTCGCCTCTGACAAGGGAGGAGATGGAGGGGAGGAGAATGTGGAGGAGGGGAGAAAATGGAGGACAGGCTGCTGCATTCATGTGTCTTCATATTGACATGTCTCATCAGGGAGAGAGGTGGACAGACAGTCCATAGTGGAACCATCAATCAGCTCCTTTCAATACGCCAGCCCAGCACACAGTAATACACTCGCATGAAGGCTGATAAAGGATGCTGTTATTGCTGCTGTTGACATATTTTTTATACAGGTTATCTCACTCACATTGTTGTTCCAGGAGGTAAATACTAGTGAGCCTAGGAGAGGAACAAAAACTGTGCAAAGATGCTGTTTTATTATGCTGCAAAACATATTGTGATAATTGAATAAGCCTTGGATTTGTTAGCGATTTAACATATCAACTGAAATGGCTTTGTTACAAATGGCTCTGTTTATAACAAGATGAGGAAGCTCACACAAACAAAGAACGTTTAGATTATTTTATTACAACTAACTTAACTTGGGCGCCCGCTGACCGACTGATCCGGGCGCATACCACATATGATGCCTGGTTCGATTCCCGTTCCGGACGACCTTTGCCACATGTCTCTCCCCATCTCTTTCCCCATTTCCTGTCCGTCTACTGTCCTATCGAAAAACTAACTTAACAGCCAAAATGCAAAACCTGCTCCCAGTGAGCTGCATGGTGAGAGTGCGAGACTCTTAGCCTCTTATCTAGAGGGAAAACCAGGTGGGCCAGATCTCCATTGATGATGATGATGATGATAACTTTAATTTATATAGCACTTTTCAAAACACAAGTTACAAAGTGCTGAACAGCAGTGAAACAGAGCATACAGGTCCAATGATGACACACTCCACTCCAATCATTGTGAAATACAGACACAAGATTGGTATTAATGACAACCAGTTCAGTTACCCTGACAACCCCAGGGTTGTCACAGCATACCTGAAATTCATACATTTAACCCAATCTCCCAAAAGAGAAATATGCTGCTGTAATTAGTTCATTAGATACTTAGCTGCTAATACTTTGTTTGAATTGAATTTCTTAACATACCTAGTATGTACAGTCTTTAAAACAAGTTGTTAACAGAGAACTGTGTTCCTGGCAGTATCCCTCAGTAAGGCTGTGGGTCAAGCTAACCTCTCATCCACATTATTTCCCTGAGCTTTAATTAACACAAACATTCAGTGCGCTCCAATGCCATCCACTCAGAGGGCACATTTAAACTCATTAGCCAAACCCCCACCAAGTCTCAAGCGAAGCCAAATGAAATTATGCAATGCTGTTTACACATTTTGGGATATGTTTTGAGGTGTTCATATTTCTCAATCAACTAATACAAGCATCCCGCAGGACAACTACCATTAGCTGGTTTTGTTTTGAGAAACACCTCTGTGTATTAGAATGAGCCTTTGTACGCTTAACACAGATCCTGGTGTGAGTTTGCTTAACCAGCTTTCAGCAGCAGTTGAAACTGCCAGCTGTTTGTCTTCTCCGCGCTGCTCGACACGCTAGCCTGCCAAAGCCTGTGGTGACAGCAAGACTAATGTATTCATGGCTCTGCCATGGAGAGAGGCATTACTTTACCTTTGCTTAATTGAGGGGAAACTCCCCTGACACCTGCTTAGCACAGCGCTAGGCTAGCGGAGCAAGCCAGCCTCGACCCAAGGAGCTGAGGCCATTGAACCCTGACAGAGAAATAACGCAGACCCGAGACCACCCAGGGACTGCCGTGGGGAGCAATGATTTAATAATGTTGACGAGATATACCAAGCCCTCCTTCCTGTCTGTCCCGCTCCTGTCACTTCCTACCTGGCTACGGGACACACTCGCTCTGAGTCTGTGCCTAAAGGTGTGCTGAGATAGAGCTGCTAAATATTTCACAGCCGTAAGGACAGTGACTCTGAGCAAAGGAATGGATTGAAAGTAGAGCGGAGAGCAAGAGTGTGTGGGGGGGATCAGCACACTGCTGAGTGTTTTGACGTGGGGAGCAGAGGGAGGTTAGGGAACATAGTCAAGGGCAGCCAGGGCAAGCCTGTAATTGGTTGACGTCAGAGAAAAAAAAGCTGTGTTTGTGTGTTAGGCAATGTGGAATGGAATGGTTACAGCAAAGACAAACGTATCATTGCCGCTAAGCCTCTATTGCTTCGGACATGTTGATCTGTTGACATCACCTTAAAGCAGAATTAATGTTAATCTGAAACGAAACAGATGTATATTGTTTTCTCTAAGCTCCGCTTCTAACCCCCACCCACCAACACAGGCAGAGCCCCATCTGAGACCCACTGTGACACTTGGCTGAGCTCCTGCCTCGGTTTTAATTGTCCCCTGCCCCAGGGGCTGCTGGGAGCTAGGTGGGCGGGGCCAACGAACATTTTCTCCGGGGGATGAGAGAGAGAGAGTGAGAGGGGAAAGAACACTGTTAGTGTCAGGTGCAGGTGCAGAGAGGAGAAGGAGGGAGGGGGGCTCAGAGGAGGCTGACAAGCTAACCCTGGGGAGCCGAGTAGCGAGAAGCTATTCGCCCAGATGGAAGAGCAGAGAGCTTTATGAAAGGGTAATGCACACAGGAGGAAGCCTGCGTCGCACTTCAGGGCTTGTGCTCCCAGATACATATTAGACAGATATTATGGCCCGGGATATTATTAACAGACACCACTACTGCGGTAGCACACTGAACAAGGAAATCATTATATCTGTGGAGCAACAGCAGTCGATTATTTAGTACTCTGGCTGGTTGCCATTCGTTCCTGTTATTTAGGCAAGGTTCTGTCATTTGCAGTCATCTCAAGATGCGCCGCTTCGGTGTGTAATCTCATTCACTGCCTCAAACATTCTTGAATGATAGCACGTCTAAGCCTTCTGCACAAAGTATGAACCTGCTCAGTGCTCACATTTTAAATTGTAGCAGCCAATTCCCGTGCTGTCTCTTATTTTCTGCAGCGGTTGAGCACAAGCAGGATGCATGTGAGCGTGTCACCGAGCAGTTAGTGTGCCAGCCTATGCATGCTCTGTACAAAGCGTCCTTTCAATGCAAAGCCTGAAGAAGCCAGAATTGCTTGTGGCTCTGCATAGAATGTCGAGTAAAAGAGAGGAAGGAAACAGAAGTGAGACTATGTGCCTCACTCTTCCTGTGTCCCAGGCAGAGAGAGGTCATCTGGCTTGTCCTGCTGGGGTCAGGGGCTCTGACAATAGCCCTAGGGGAATTGGAGCTGCACTGATAGCATAGGCTACATGCTGTTAGCCTAAGATGTTATCCATCCACCAGCCAGCACAGGCTCTCTCCCTTCTGCTCTGTTATGCCTCTCTCACAAAGATGGAGAGGGGCCATTAAACCACTGGCACTGTATCCCTCCCAATAGGCAGACGGGCACACATACAAGCAAGCACGCACGCGCGCACGCACACACACACACACACACACACACACACACACACACACACACACACACACACACACACACACACACACACACACACACACACACATGCACACAGTCACACATGCATAGATACACACTTTTACAAATGCAGCATGCTAAGAACGCACAGTGGGGGGAGTTCTCACACATCCTTAAACCCACTCACACAAGAAGGCACGCACAGACCAAATTGTACTATCGCAGTGAAAAGAACTTGGTGGCAGCATCACGGGCAGACCGGCTGGCTTTTCACAACAGGTCAGAGTTGACTACAAATTGCAGCTGGTGGCTGACAGAAGCCTGTGATGGATCTGGATGCGCACTCAGTGTTTACCCACACACCTGCACCCTGTGGATAGAAGAGACGGTAGCACAGCCGAGAGCACACAGCCATTTTGTAACACCTCAAGGAGCTCTCTCTCTCTCTCTCTCTCTCTCTCTCTCTCTGTCTGTTCGAGGAATAGATGAGGTCTATTTCTCCCCTCTGTATGAGGAATAGATGAGGTGGTGCCATTAAGTGAATTTGCTGTTATTTCCCCAGGCTCTTAACTGAGGATGTCAAGCCCAGCCTGTGAGGCAGCCATGGATGACTGCCGACTAAGGCACAGAACCAAATGCACACGCGTCGCGCACATACTCTCAATACAGAAGATCAGCTTTCATGCTTCTGTGTAATTTATCAAATTGCTTGGGCATGTGATGAATGGGCTCAGATCTCAAAAGGCAGGAAAAAGGCATTAGGTTTGCATCAGGTCGCTAAATATTCCCCTGTCACGGCTGAGAATTTAATTATGGTAAACGGTAAACATTGTATTCACATTTTGTAGCATTTTGAAACGCGATCATTTAGTAGGCCTGCCTAATTATCTTGTAGTTTCATAGGCTACAGTTGAGCGATTACACAAGTGGAGAGACGGCGTGCTTAACAAAAACTGTTCATTCCTATTACTTAAAGCATAAGCTCTTTGCTAGAGCAAACACAATTCACTCAGCACACATAATGCGCAAGTAGGCCTATAATGCTTGCTTTCTGCCGCCAACAAATTTACTTACAAATACCTGCAGTTGCCCTGACGTCTTTACTGCAGACCACATCGGCACTCTCCGGGTGATTTGTCACAGTTCCCCTCTGTATTAGACCCCCACCTCTCCTTCACACTCCAAATGCCCCCCCCTCACCTCCCCTCACTCCCCCCCAAAAAAGGAAAATGTCTTTACATGTGTGTGGGTGCCCCCTCTCATTGTGTTTCTGATGCTTCATAAGGGCAGGAGGAAATTGAGCTGACCTTGAGGCTGCCTAGCTCCTCTATAATGCTGATGTATGGGCCCGTGGGTGCAGGCAGCCAGTAAGTGAGAGGCATGTTTTTATTTGCCGGGGCTCTGGGCCCAGTGTCAGAACGCATAACAAGGTTCATTTCTTGCCCACTCGAGCTAGCTCGCTAGCAGGGCCAGGAAGCTAAGTATCAAACATTTAAGACCGCCAGGTGCATTTTACCTGCATTAGCCTTTGCACAGAGAGGAATGCGTTGCCGTGCCGCTGCCCAATTTCATCATGAGTGGATGTTGACAGGGTACTGGCATAGACGGAGGCAGTCTGGGCGTGGGATAAATAAACCTGACTGTAATGTAATTTGTGGTGCTGGCGCGTTTTTATTTTAGGTATCAGCCAGGGTTGTCGATAAGCTGTGGAAGATGAATTCACGCAAGGTTGTTTTTTTTTGGCTGGTTGTCATTTTGCTGAGTAGATAATGGGTATGCGTGAGTTATAACTTCAACGTCTCCCTCTCTGAGCCTGTTGTCCCCTTCAGGACATGTGCCTGTCCCCAAGCACTCCAACTAAGGTAACATGTCTGAACTACTGGATACTTGTCACCCGAACAGTATCTATACACAAAAAAAGATGCTGGATGGGAACTTTAACCAAGTAAGAGCCTGTTGCAGGTTGGTGCAAAAATAAATAAGAGCCTGCAGCAAATAGACGCCTGGTTCTTTTAAACGCCTGGGGTCCAAGTCGATTTTGAGAAATAAATGCCTTGGCTACTATTTTGGGAAATACAGTACATAATATGTCCATGGGGAAAAGCATGTGTTCAATGTATGGGATGTGCTGTTCTGTTGAATGGTGGGAGATTTTATTAGTGCCGGAGCAGCCGGACAGACACACTGACAACAGTTAAATATTCTTAGCTCACCTTGTCCCATAAGGCCGATTTGAAATATTTGGGGTGGAGTGTAATTCCTTTCTTACACACTGGCTATATGCAAGAAAGGTTCGGTCTAGCGGTTTCCAAGATTATTCTGCGCACAGACACACACGGACAGGGGCCATAATTCTTCTTTGATTGATTGAATACTTTATTAGTCAGAAATGTAAACCGCACAAGGTACAGTCAGATATTTAGACTAAAAAGATAACACAAAAAAGTCCTGGGGACTTGTTTACACTGTGGTCCTATGTAATTCAATTAATCAATATACCTTAAAAAAACACAATAATATAATACATATCATCACATCAACAAATAGAAAACACCAAATCATCCGGCCTGGTGGTGATAATAGCTACATCCTTCTTTAACACACCATCCAGACTGCAATATTATAACAAAAAATCACACTCGTGTGAACTGAGCGGTGGAGGCTGCGTGTGTGTGCGTGCGTGCGTGCGTGCGTGCGTACGTACGTACGTACGTACGTACGTACGTGCGTGTGTGTGTGTGTGTGTGTGTGTGTGTGCGTGTGCGTGTGTGCGTGTGTGTGAATGTGAATCTGAACAACAGCGCCCCTCCCTTAACATGTGTGGGCAGAAAAGGTACTGCAGGCTACATACAGACAGACAGACACGGACGCAAACATACCCACACACACGACCACGTATAGGAGACGGTGTGACCACCGCTCAAAAAGAAATATTTCAAAGATACTGTTGAGACAATGCAAAAGCCTCTTTGCCAATATTAAAATAAAATATTCTACAATGAATTGTGAAAAAAAGAGAATTTTGTGCAGCCCTAGATAGTGATCCATTATTAGCTCCAAAGATAACAAGTCTGTTATCCAGGACATCTGTATCTGACTACACAGATGTATGAGTCATAAGTATTCTCTCGTATCTTTAAGTTGATTTGGTCTACTCTAGACAGTTTCTCAATCAGAAGTGCAATTTGGTGGCAGCCTGATTATATTAGGTGTGTGTGCAAGTTGTACTGATGAACTGAGAGCCATTGCAGTAACAAGAAATGAGGCTTAGATAAAATGTACTTGGATAGAATGATGTCAATAACAGTGGTTAAAGTGGGGAACAGGGAGATGGTTCAAGGGCTTGTATCAAAACAACATCCCGCTTCCAGCAGTGGAAGCTTGTGATTGGCTGAACCGGAGGTAGGGAGCGCTCCGTTGTGTTCGCCTGGACCGCGCGGAGGTGCCGAGAGCTCACTCATGTATAGGTTATAGGTAATATAATAGGCCTACATGCGATGTTTCATAACATATAACACAAGAAATAATCATAACGCATTATAAACATTATATATTTATAAAGTCAAGTATTCTACTAATAATTGGGACTTACAATAACCATTATCATAGTTATAATAGACCTACATTTACAGTAGTTTAGGCATTTTGGGCAGAACAATTTGTCCTTGTTATTTGACTATTTTTACTTTAATTATAATTATAGACACTTCATAGTGAATTAGTGATTATAATAAATAGCCTATGTCATGATTGCTGTTATAACTAGATCAGATTGTGTTTATAATAAACCGCCGGCCCGCCTCAGTCATCTCCACCGAAAACAAGCGCTCCGCCCTTGTTCCATTGTTGGAACCGGGATGTTGTTTTGATACACGCCACACAGTTCAAGGGGTGGCCATTGCTGAATGGAGAGGGAGAGTAGTGGAGAGAGGCCGCCTGGGAATGGGAAGGTCCCTGGTTCACCCCCGGCACACCCAGTCTGTGTGTCAAAGTGTCCTTGAGAAAGACACTTAAACCCTTAACTGCTCCCCGGGTGCTGTATTAATAGCACCCACTGCTCCTAACAGTTAGGATGGGGAAATGCACAGGACAAATTTCATGTATGTGCAATTTAAATGTACAGTGACAAATACAGTACTTCAACACATTATTACTACTGTTATATTATATAAGCAGCATTAGATGGCAGAAATTATATTGTTGCATATAACAATGTTACATGAGCAAGTATACCAGAATGTATGCCCCAGTAATGATACTTAACTGATGCAATAAAGTCAAACTGTGTGTCTGTCCCTTCTGTCTCTCTCTGTGGTCTTTTGGGTGGGTATATTCAAGATGGCAGAAAATGTAATTAGATGAAAATGGACAAGGACCACATGGGGAGGTGCATCTGAATCCAGGGAATATTTGAGTCTATGGTCCAAGAGTTTTAGGCCAAAACGTAATGTGGGCTGGTATAGTGCCACCAGGAGACCGATTTGAAAGATATTCAGAAAGATATTCAGGGATTGACTTCCTTGCCTACTGGCAAGTGTGTTCAAGACATTTGGTGTTTATTAGTAGTTTGTGGGGCTGTTAAAATTCCTACGAAATTAATTACATTTGAATATTGGTCTTAGAAATTGGCCCCTTATTATTATTGTGGGCTCGCCTGAAAAGCGAGACCAGTATGTTATCTTCGTTATTTATAGAGTGAGTTCCGTCGCAGACAGTACAAAGGCAGGGCCCTTAGCCAATGAGGTGCGGAAAATCTGGGAGTGGTGTTAGCTGGAGTATTGGTTGAGCTTCACATGACAGTTAGCACACTGCAGAATATAGTACGAGCGAGCCCACACTCTTTCGTAGGAACAGTATCTGTAGTTGTTATTGATATTAGTATTAGTATTTAAATTTCTTAGAGGAATATTCGAATATTAATTTTCCTGGTCGGTTTAGCAGGTGTATGTCTGTATGTCTTTGGAGACGGACACAGAGTGCCAGCAGAGGCCAGTCCAGAGGATACACTCATACGACTCTGTTGGAGCCAGAGAAACAGACAGGGAGTTCAGTTTTCTTCCCATTGTGAGGGACAATGTATCTGTTACCATGGTGACCATAATCACATGCCAGACACCAGGACTCGTCATTGAATCCAAACACTGTCCTCTCCACTCCTGTTGATTCCTTTGTATGTAACTGCTATACAAACTATTCCATTGCACTCTACCTCCCAGTAAGTTACAGCATCCAGTAACAGATTCCCTCGCTAGATGGAACCTGTGGCCAGGAGTAAAGTTTGCCTGGGTGATCTGACATGATGTGACAGACGAGAAAGACAAATGTGTCACATTTCTGTTGTTCTTAAGGCAGATTTAAAGGTCAACATTAGTGACGCTCACTTGCTAACATTATCATTAAGTAGACCTAAGTTAATGTTGGTTAATTTTACCTGGTCAATCATTGAACAGAGTTTGGTGGTAACTGCGTTGGTGCCACATTGTAGACAATGTACAGTAGACAACACATACAGTACACAAGTGTTGTTACTGTTTAGTATTGAATCCATAGTATTTCTGCCTACTATTCCTATATGACCGATATTCAGCTTGGCAAAAGCTAATTGACCCGACGGAGAACAATTTTGCAATACATTCGAGAAATTGACGCAAATCACAGCAATCTTGATAGATCCCATATGACAGACAGCTTGCAGCCAACTGGCTAGCACTCAGGTTGCAGTCCATAGAAGGGATGGGATGATATATCACAATCAAAATCACAGCCAATTACAATGGCCCTATCCTTTTGACACAAGCTGGCTCGGCACTGAAATGGCTACTTGTCAAACTCGATACTAAAACCCTTACCCTAAAAATACATTTCCCAGCAAATCTCTTTGTTACAACATTGTTGTGGTGATGTAGTGTTGGTTTTATAAAGATTGCTATGTCCGTGTCAGCTATGGTCATGAAATATGGGTCATGACTGAAAGAACAAGATTGCAGATACCAAAGTGGCCAGCATGAGTTTACTCAGGCGGGTGGCTCTGGCTCTCTTTATGGATGGGGTAAGAACGAAGTTCATTCACCCAGGAGAGACTGGGAGTAGAGCTGCTTCTCCTTTACGTGGAAAGGAGCCATTTAAGTTGGTTCAGGCATCTATTATGGATGCCTCTTGTGCTTCTCCCTAGGGATGTCTTTCGGAGCATGTCTGTAATGTGGCCCAGGAAGGGATTCTCTGCTGGAACTGTTACCCCCGTGACCCAAACTGATGAAGATAGATGGATGCCTGTGTCTTCCACACAGCTCTCTCTGTCTGAACGCATAGACCGAGAGAGAGGGAGTGACACAATGTGCGTAACACAACACCACACACATACCCTGTGCACCTATGACCCGTGCACATGCATGCATACGCACCAGACACCAACAGAGCAAGAGAGAGAGACACACACACACACACACACACACACACACACACACACACACACACACAGATCACACACCTATTGCCACTCTGACTCCACACATACTAGATTTGCAGGCAACGTAGTGGCATATTTAATTACTTTTGGTGTCAGCAATGTTGACAAAACTGGAGAAAGGAAACTTAATATGCTGTATCGTTGCTGTCAGGCAGAAACATCTCCAAATTCAAACTTTTCGTTTTTTCGTAATTTAATGGCCTACTTTGTCATAAAGTAGTGTAAATAGCAGATCGCTCACGATGTAAGCTTGTAGATCAGGGGTATTCAACTAAATTTTTCAGGGGGCCACATTGTCAGAAACTAAAGGGGCCAGATGTAACGGTCCCGGTCGACCCGGGTTCGAAACCCGATCCCGACGACTTTTGCTGCGTGTCGCTCCCCATCTCTCTCACCCCATTTCCTGTCTGTCTCCACTAAATACTATCAATAAAGGCATAAAAGGACCCCTAACATCTTAAAAAAAACGTCCTTTTACAGTTAAGATGCATCTAAAAGTTACAGTTAAGATCCATCTAAAAGTACCACACAGCTGACAATTATCGCGATTGTGACCCCAAGTGAGAAACTTAAAGTGGTATAACATCAAGGCACAGCTGTTAAAAATGCGATGAAAATTCTAGCAGGAGTTTGGATTCACCTGTCATGTTAGGAATTGATTCAGCCCCAATGTGTAGCTACTGTGCTGACGGTCTGACACATTTCAGCTTAACGCCAGTGAACATGAAGCAGTATTTCCACACCAAACATCCAAATGACACACTGATAAATCACTGTAGGTTTTTCATCATATTGGTCTCTACTGGAGCTGTAGGTAAGTGCGCATCTTCCTCCGGATGCACGGTCCGAGTGTGATATTTATCTTCTCAATAAATATACCAGTTTAAATAAATGTACATTAAAGGTATAACCCTTAACAAAAATTGTTTGTTTCGTAATTTTATTTAGCCCATTATTAATTATAGCTATCTGTATGCGTGCATACATATGTTTGATAACGTTTGCACACACAATTATTCAGTGCATGTATATTGTTTGGTCGTGAAGGACAGGCGGTTGTGTGACTTGGACAAGTCTATTTGGGGGGTCAGCAGCCAAAAAGCTTGAGAACCACTGAAATACACGATTAAGGGAAGCCATCCCCCTGTTTGTTTTGAAAGAAAAGTTTTAGAAAACGTCTTTATTTTTTGCGACAGTTGGCTGGTGGAAGTAGCAGATCTACAAGCTCGAAAGTGAGCTTGTAGAACTGCTCTTAAAGAGCTGACTCTCCTAGAATAGAACAGGTCATGACATGTCATCATAAGACTAAACAATGATAATTGTTACTATGGTAGACTTTACATTTCATATCACACAATATGCACTCATAATTTCCAACAGCCCCCAAACAAAAAATGTTAGGGGAGAAAGAACTGCTGTTATGAACACAACCTCGTGGTATGCATTACATAACCGTGGTGATGTGGTTATCGCCCCAGTCCTAGTTGCATGGACCAACTACGGCAAGTTAAAGTAGCTCTGTTGACATTGTGGTGTATATGGAGTGGGTGGGCGACAGAGAGAGAGAGAAGCAGACGGATTAATGTTGAATTTGCTTATTTAAGAAGAGTATACTGATATCTCATGTCATGAATTATCCATGAACTGGCTTTCTTTATATGTCTCCGCTGACAGCAGTAACCGCTCACCATCAAAATATGTTGCACCAAGCAAATTGCTGTCCTTAATATGCTTTATGGCTGTTTAAAAAATTAAACTAATAAGTTGACATGACAATATATGTTTGGACATGAGATTTTGGACACCTACCGGTATTTGCCCCAGCTAACGATCATTATCACATTATTATTCTGTCTGTAAATAGACGCGTTCACAATTTAGTTTTGTTCATGTCTCCTCTTTTAAACGAATTAAAGTTACAACCAGTCTGCAGATGGATGCTGTTTAATTCCAAATTCCTAGTCTTGCGTGCTTACAACAATCTCTTGCATGAGTATTGGGTACTGACTGAACTATTCAGCCAAGAATGAGAACGGATCATGCCATCTACTCTACCGGTAAGGAGCACATGTGTGAACGCCTCTCCCACCCATTTCATGTAAATCTTTCCCCCAACGACGTCATTCATGTAAACGCACCTTATAATGCATGAGCAACTGCAGGCGCACATGAAAAAAGACACTGTGATGCCATGTTACTGAGTCAGACAGTATTATTGGGCCGTGCCTCCTGGCAAAGATTTGTGCTCCACTGAGCACACCTTCCTAGCTGATGTTGAGGTTACTGGAGGGAGCTATGTGGCCCTGTCATATCAACTCACTCGTCATATTCATATGGCACAGATCTGCTGGCTTCAAACCCCATGTCAGGCTGCCTCTCTCTGTAACGTGCCCAATTCACCCACAGCGCCCCTACCACAGGGGTCTTCAACGTTTTCAGGCCAAGGACCCCTTAGCTGAGAGAGAGATGAAGCAGGGACCCCCAGCACAATCATCAGTGTATTTTGGATTAATTTCAATTTGTGTTATCAGATATGTAACCACTTGAACCGTCAATACTTAATAAACTTGACCTTTCACTCTGTACTTAGTGTGCTCTTTTTTCCCCTCTACACCAAACCTCTTTGCCGAAAATAGCTGGATAAAGTTCTCCGAACATGGACGCTAGGGTTCAAGTGGTTAATATAAAAAAGGAGAAAAAAGGTTTCTATCACACAAAGATTTGGAGGACCCCCTGTAGTAACTCTGAGGACCCCCTAGGGGTCCCAGACCCCCTGTTGAAGACCCCTGCCCTACCACGTTGACTGTACAGAAAAATATGTTTTAGCAGCTTAACAGCAGCAGGCTAATCAATTGATCCAGATTTAGCTGTCCATTGATCTCGGCGCAGCCTTGGCTCAGCCAATTACAACCCATGTATGATAATGATGTCATTAGCAGTCCATGGCCAACCTATTAGGGTGGTGGAAGCGCCAGTAAAAACCACCTGACCCGTGCACAGAAACATTTGCACAGCCCAGTGCTGTGGAGATGGCTCCAAATGTGCGTTGTAATAGCCCTCCCTCTTACCCTCCTCTCTCCCTCTGTCTACTCCCTCCATCGCTGGTGCAGTAACAGTGGTTCAGTAGTGAGTAGAGATGGGATTTATGGCTCTTTGAAGTGAGCCGAATCTCTTGGATCCGTTCCTTTCAAAGAGCCGTTCAAAAGACTGGCTCATTTTAGTTACTTTGTAGATTTTGATTATAATTACAACAAATCACTTCAACCCTATATACATTTCTGCTATTTTCAAAAGATTTTCTACAGTTAATTCACTGGAAAACCTGTGAAATGGGACATTCTGCATAATGAGTACTTTAGTTTCTACTATTGGTACTTTAAGTACATTTTGATACCAATACTTTTGTGCTTTTAATCAAGTACATTTTAATTCTAAACTTCTACTTGTGGCAGAGTATTTCCACGTTGATACTTTTACATAAGTAAAGAATGTTTGTGCTTCTTCCACAACTGTTCATTTAGAAAGGAACGGCTCGCTCCCTACTGCGAAGCGGATCCCATCGTTCATTTCAAAGAGCCGTTCAAAAGACTCGATTCTTTCGCGAACGCCCCACCTCTAGTAGCGAGGCGGGCCGGCCTGCTGGTGTTGCTGACTGCTGCTCCGTGTGCATGTTGATGAATGTGGAGGCCTGACGGCTCAATTTGCTTACCTAATGGGAGCTGCTCTCCTGTCACATTGCAGTTCTCTCTCTCTGTCTCTCTCTCCCTCTGTCTCTCTCTCACTCACTCCTGCCTCCCCCTCTATTTTTCGGAGGTGGTAAAGAGGGGTTTTCGCTTGGCTAGGCACGGCGGCTTCCACCCTCCATTTCTCAAAGGTTAATGGAGCTGCCTCATAACGGGCACTAATCACCAGGTAATCGCTTTTCCCTCTGCTTGATATGTGGCTACGGTCAACTGCGGTGACCAGCACAGCAGCCATTTTGGGCGAGGGGGGGGGGGGGGGGGGGGTTGGGCTCCCGCTCAGTGCGTGAAGATGGTCGCCACACCGATTTTAAGTTGAGAAAGGCTTGTAGTGACTGCGAGGCATAATGTTATGAGTCTTATGCAACGGCGAAAACTGTGTTTGTCTTACTTCCCCCTGAGGTGTGTTTACCTCTGAGCGGTTAGCTAACATCCCAGTGCGTAATAGATTAGATTGAGTGACTAAGTGACTGGTTGTTTTTGTTCTCCTCTCCACTCCTCTCTATCAGCCTGTTTGGAGCCCTGGCGTGTAGCCCAGCACATTTGACACTCTCCTTTTACAGAATGGAAGTGTGTGTGTGTGTGTGTGTGTGTGTGTGTGTGTGTGTGTGTGTGTGTGTGTGTGTGTGTGTGTGTGTGTGTGTGTGTGTGTGTGTGTGTGTGTGTGTGTGTGTGTGTGTGTGTGTGTGTGTGTGTGTGTGTGTGTGTGTGTGTGTGCGATGCTCTGGATAAGAGCGTTAACTAAATGTTTAAACAATAAAAATGGGAGCGAACATGCTGCCTCCAATTAAAAAAAGGTTTTGCGTTTGATTATTAAAAAAATAAAAGTTACCATTACCTTTGGTCTTTCTCTAAAGAGCACATGATGGACATTCAGTGAGAAAGATGGAGGCAGGCAAAGTCATGAAAGCAGACCTTTTGGCTTTGATGTTTGCCAGCCACTAAGAGATGGCCCAGTTGGCAGGGATTGGGATTTCAGCGCCGGATTCAAGTCTGTGGTGTCAAACGGGACTGATTGAGACAGAGAATGTGTGTGTGCACTGTGCATGCCTGTGTGTGACACACATTGCATGACGGCACTGGGGTATGTAACTAAAGAAGAAAAGGCCAGATTGTGTTATATTCGTTCTTGTTGCCTCAAGCCCGTCGTCTAGCCTCTCACTGCTGAGCAGTGGAGCTTATAACCTCTCTAGTTCCCAAATGAGCTAACTTCATTTTGAATGCATCTTGTGTTTTTTTCCTGTTCATCTGCAACCAATAGAATGGCAGATGTGAGCGTTGCCGGTTAATTATGTACTGAAGGTCAGTCAGCCTGTGTATACTTGGCATCACCGTTTAAAAATAACCCAGACAGATAGACCAGTGTATGTGTGTGAGAGCGTGCGTGCTTACACGTGCGCTCGATGGTCGGTCGTGTCGCCTGTCGCTGTGGAAATCCTGCAGCTATTGAAAAAGCTTGCAAAATCAATGTGGCTGTTCATACATGGATCTAATCCCCAGATTTACTAGCATTTAATCTGTGGTTATGGCAGGGCTCTGATGGCTCTAATGCCATCAAACAGATGTCCCTGCTTATCCAGCCAGGTTGGACTGCACCTGGTGACACAGTGGAGACCCAGCTCTAGGTGGCCAGCTGCACTTTTCATGCTTTTGTCCCCCTATCCTAACCATTATTTTAAATGGTTATGGTGTTGTAACGCCGTGGTTCTCAAGCTGTGGGTCGGGACCCCCAGGGGGGTCCCCACATGATTAACTTAATGTGCAACATTGTTTTCTCACTCGACAGTAAACAAACCAACATAAAGTTTAAGTGTATAGAGGGTATCTGCACATTTCTAAAGTGACAATTTAAGGACTTTTTAATACCTCTAAAATGACAAAGTAAACATTGACAGAAATTGTGAAAATAGCCGATGCTCACAACGCCTGCTATTTTCAAAATAGAACTAACTGTGTTATACAAAATGTAATGCCTCAACTCTTAGTGCTCGTCAGGGTGGGTGGGTGGGGGGGGTCCCCAGTTAAAATATGATTATATTTGGGGTTGCGGCCTGAAAAGATTGAGAACCACTGTTGTAACACACAAAAATCTGCGCTCAATCATGCACATGCAAACTCAAGTACACGCATACACACAAAACAACATGTGAAGTCGTTAATCCATACTTGGCCAAGCTTAATAATAATGTATCATTTTGAATTATTCTAGTCTCGGCTGGTTGTGGGTGGGATGGGAGTGGGTTATTTCCACTGAAAGCAAACTAAAATCCCACAGCATGTCCTCTTATTGTTCGGTGCCAAGGCTGCGCTGCGTGGACAGAAACACTTTGATTTTGTAAGTCGTGCGCGTGGGGTTGTTTTCACATTTCAAAACCTAATAATGAAACGTTTCACTTCAAAGCCTTGGCTGACTTCAGGAGGTGCATGGTAGTAGACGCAGCTGCCACTGTTTATATATCAGCTACTATCTATTGATTACTGTTTTTTGTACATCTCTCAAACCCCTAGAGGTGATCCCGTGTCGGCCTTATTGTGCTGAGCATTCTTAGCCGTGTTGTTGAATTAATCAACATCCCAGCTTAATAAGAGTTTCTTTTGTGTCCCAACATTGTGAGGATGTGTATGTAGGTGTTTATACATTAGGATGTATATTTTCCCACTGCCACCATGTTGACTCAAATTATACTTTGTAATATTCAGAGCTACATAATGGGATATTCAGTGAGGATAAAGGGCATGTTCTTTTAAGTCATACCGTGTAATTCATTTTACTAGTTTGCTATGGCGACACCCTATCTCTGTTGTCATTACAGTGTTTGCAACTACTGCTTTAAAAGGAGTGATGCAGGTTCCTATGCCCCAGCATATTAAAGAATGCAACATGTCTTCAGAAATGGTATTTATTCATGCTAAAATGCATAAATAAATACTTTTCCTGTACATTTTCGGCGCCTACGTCATTTGGCGCAAGGTTCAGGGACAGAAACTCATGAATACAAATGGTGTTTAATAGTGTTCAGAGAAGTTGTAAAACTTGGGTGACGTAGTGATAAAAGTATCTGCCTACCACTGCAGACTCTACAATTTAGAATGTAGGCATTTGGCATGGACAACACAAGGTAATACATCAAATGCATGCATATAAATGGTAATCTAGGATAATAGGTAAACCACTGGAGAAAATAGTGTTTCAAAATAATCGATTGAATAATCGATTCAACAATGCATCGGATTCGGCCGCACACGATTCTGCATCGATGCAGCAACGTCACAGCAACATCACATAATCGATTATAGCCTATTTTATTTTATTTTATGTTTAAGACATTTATGTCAAGGAGACATAAATGTGATTGATTATACAGCAGTTTCAAATAAAATATTTGTTCAGTATATCTGACTGCTTGTACTGACTGCTGAAAGATTTGCCATCTTGTGCAGTAATGTAGATAAGTGCATCGTAGAATCAAATCGTTACCTGGTGAATCATAATCAAATTGAATCATGAGAGCAGTGCCAGTGCACACCTCCACTGGGAAGTGGGAACTGAATGTGAACAGTAGTGAAGTATGACCAAAAGCTTCGCTTTTAGGTTTGTGCAAAAGTTCACAAAAAGCAGGTTCACTTTTGTGGCAAGAAATTCTTGGACCGAGAACAATAGTGTGTGTGTTGCCTATAGCAACCACACTAATAACTTTTGCCTAATTGGAAACGTTACACAGTATGACTTTAAGCTACTTTGACGCCACATCCATCAGGGTGTGAACAGTGCTTTTCCTTTTTGAATGAGACATTTAGGGAAGTCTTAACCACTTAAACCCTATTTAATTAGTTGACCAGTCTCCCCAAGGGTTTACTATTAGCCCCCCCCCCCCCCCCCCACACACACACACAAACACACACTTTCCACAAATAGCAGATCTACAAGCTTGTAGATCAGTTTTTTTGCCAAATGTTCGCCCGGTTCACCTCCCAGAATAGAGACGCTAAGATTTGTGGTTAAAAAGCTGGACTGTCACCAAAATTGGTTGTTATGTATATTGACACACGGATAGGAATACTGCAATGAATGAGAATTGATTGCTCACACATTGAAATGTAATTCTATCAATTTATTTCATGAACTGAAATACATCTTTATCTATGATGACTCTCATTCACTTTTATTGGAATATGATATGATTCAGTTGGAGAAATTCCCTGGTAAACTTACAAAAAGAAATATCCACCATATACTGTAACTGTCACCCAAAAGATTACAGTGGAGAGTGATTGAATTAATTTTGTCCCCCTCAATTTTCTGTAAATTTGTGAAATTTTTCTCTGTCATACTAATGAAAGTAGTGAATACCGCAATTTCAAAACTGCTCCAAAGTTACAGTACCGAACTGAATGAATATTTATGCACCCAAAAATGGCATGCTTGCAGGCACACAATGCGACCGCATGCACACGCACGCTATACCGTGTGACTGCAGTATGCAAAAAGGCTTATGTTTACAGTGTAGAAGATTCATAACGTACGTGTGGTGTTTTTGGGGTGTTAAAGGCGGTAAGTGCGAGGAATCTCTCACTATGTGAATGGCAAATGTAAATGTCAGTTTTATTGAACAGGTGCTGTGAGGCACAGTAGTGATGTTTTTATTTCCAAGCTGTTGTGGAGTGAGGCGGTGAAGAGAAGGCTCATGGGATAATGGGGGTGGTGCTGGGGTGACGGCATATACTGTATGTCTGTGCGTGTGCGGGCATTCATGACGTTTTTTTTCTGTGCGTCTTTCTGTAGCCTATAACACACACACACACACACACACACACACACACACACACACACACACACACACACACACACACACACAGAGATGCGTGTTTTGGAGTGTTATAGTGGATTGAAAAGTGAATGGAGGCTTGGAATAAACCCCCACAATGTCCCCATAGAGCATGTCAACTGCACTATGAATGGCATTATAGTTTCTTTTTTCTTTTTTTTTTTGGATCCAGGTTCAGCGGCTGTATTCATTGTATTTTGAGGTGATGCCAAAGCGGCTCCTTTCTTCATTGCCTCCATTTCACCCATGCTTAGACCGTCACTGTCAAGCTGTTATCACCTTATTTGTTCCATTTACACATCATTCATGTTTTTTTTCTCTCCCCTGTATGTGTCTGTGTGTGTGTGTGTGTGTGCGCGTGCGTGCGTATGTCTCCCCTTTTTTCCCTCCAATTTTTCCTCCTTTCAGAGTATCCTTGTGTCAGTCCTTGTTGAGAGGCAGTGTGGCGGAGAGCTAGGAGGTGAATGCAGTCAAGGTTAGTCAACAATGCTGAAGCGACAACGGTGGCTAATGCAGCCTTTCCTTTCTGCTCACCTGTATTACCTCGACCCTAACCCTGTCTGTCCTGCTCTGCCCAGCGGACCCCATGCCCCCCCCCCTCCTAACCCTCAGCATGCTGCCCCCCCTTACTTGTCTCGCCTTTTATATCCAGCTGTCTTGCGTACTTGCCCTCCCACTGGGGGGAGTACATCTCAAGCCTGTCACTGTTCACTCACGCTCTGCCCCATGTGCTCCGCTCGCATAACTGAACCCCACAGCCACCTCCCCCACCACCAAAACCTACGGATTTTACTCTTGTCTACCTGTGTATGGGGTGTAAGAAATACAATCTTCAATATTTGTCTTGTAGTATTGACCGTTTTGTTATCATTGCTATGTTTAAGCCAATACGGCTCCCTCCAAACACACAGCTCACTGAAATCTGCACGCTGAACCACAATCCCCCACCCCACCCCCACCCTTCACATTTTCAATTCCGACCCACGGCTCAGTACATGTTTGTAATTCAACTGAAAGCGTGAGAAAATGTGATTACTGTTTTGCCATTTCCGTGCCTCTCTCCAGCCATTTACAAAGAGGTGCGTGTGTGTCAGAGAGGGGGGGGAAAGAGAAAGAGAGAGAGAGAGAGTGTCCACGGCTGCCGCAGTGAAGCCAGTGCTGATACGGAGGAGGGGGGGCTGCAGTTCAAAGCCGGCTAGCAGGTTACTTAATTAGTTTGGTAATTGGCTTGCCGCGGCCTCCGCGCATCCCTGCCCTCCTGCTGCGGATGTGCACAGGAATAGATGAGCTATGGGTGTAGCTCTCATCTCTCCATCCGTCCCTCGCGCCATCCATCCATCCATCCATCCATCCATCCATCCATCCATCCATCCATCCATCCATCCATCCATCCATCCTTCCTTCCTTTCCTCCTCCTGCCATGATGTAACTTATTGAGCTAGTGCTGTACCACGCCTCCTCAATCCATTCACCACTGCGACCACAAAGACAGTCATTTAGCTGCACGATACGCTTCCACTCTGCTCAGTATCAACTATCAAAAGGTGTTTCAGTATCTCCCACGCACTGCTCTCTCTGTCGCTCATTCAATTCTTCTCTCCATATCTCCATTTCCCCGCTGTGCTCCGTCTTACACACACACACACACACACACACACACACACACACACACACACACACCAACCATGTGCACATATCTATTATTAGATAGATGTGTTATGCATTAGGCAGAATACATGCATCCAAACAAGCTATTTGTGGAATTTCCCATCTGCCACCTCCTGAGTAGAATTTCTCCATGTATCCACAACAACGCGATGTCAAAGACGACATACTGCCTTGCTGCTCATGAATCTCGACAATAAAGCACAGAAAGCAGTAGTCTCCTGAGCTATTAAACTAATCATAGATGACAACAACCATATTATTACCACATTGTAATACGTTATCTCTTGGTTGGAGACAGGGTTGACATTAAAGGGATAGCTGACTCATGTCTCTGTTTTTGTAATATAGGCAAAGGGGGACTTAATCACTTTCATTTATGGTGTAATTCTCTTAAACTCTCATGCTAAGATACAGTGATAGTAGTTTTTGGACTAGAATATCAAGTAAAAAATAACCTACATGGTTCTGCATTGATTCTGCATTATTTATTGCTTTGTTTATTTATACCAAGCCGTTTGTTGTAATAGCTTGGTATACTACCCAGGCTAATACAGCCTGGCTAATGATACATCTAGCCACCTTCCTTTCTATTCCCATTAATTTCCAGTTGTGTATCTTCAAAAGTCCATAAATAAATCGTTAAATGCTTTCTAGTAAACGTCAGATATCTTTAGATGCAAGGCTGCTGCCAAGCTTTTTATCTACTCCCTCAGCGCAGCAGTTGATTCTGAAAGCTGCTGGGGTTGGAAGGCCAAAGTACAGTTAAGTGGCTCCTCTTGACCTCGACACGGATCTCCTAACTGTCAGATTCTGATTCAACCACGGAAGATTTTTGTTGATTCACTCCTTCCTAAACTGGTCAGATCTAATGGCCCATGTCTCTTTGAGGAGCTTCTCCCTCTCTCACTGCCTCGAATTCAATTTTTACTTACTCAGTTTGGTTATTCATGCTGGCTGGGAGCAGAATAAAAAAAAAAGCGTGAAAAAAAAGAAAGTGAATCAAGGATGAAACGCTCTGCAGACATTCGCAGCTCTAGTTCAAATAAGTTCCAGCATCTCGTTTCTCAGACCTCCGAGAGATGTGCTTATCCCAGTTATCACCATCTATCTGTAAACTAGATGGCTGAATCATTAGCTTATACACTGAGAGCAGTCAAGCGTGACCAGAGGAGAATAATTGATTCCCGAAGACGTATTGGGTGGAGATGGAAGAGAAAACCCCCTCCAACATAGAAGCTATTGAGCACAGTTTCTCTGTATCTTACGTCTTAATTCACTTGGTGTAAATGAAGTCAAAGGGGTGGTTAATACACATACTCATGCAGCGCCAGGTCTTTATTTTGCACAGCAACAGTGTTTGACTGTCATTGCACCCTTTGTCCATGGGGTGGCAGTCTATGGAGGTGAGGCGACCATGTGCTCTTTGTGAAATAGAGCAGACACTGGCTATCTGAGTAGATTAGCATGGGGACGGTAACCGCACAGGAATCACACACCCCAACTGACACTCTGTCTCTCTCCTCCTCCCCCCCCCCCTTTCCTGCCTCTATGCTCATGAAACCCATCTGCAAAGCATGGACAGTTTCTCTTATGACCACCAATCGCTTTTAAATGCGTATACCATACACTCTCACTCTGCTGGAATGGGATCTTTCTAATTGGATCCAGAGCGTTGTGTCAAACACATGCCATGTTTATTTTTGTTTCTCTGTCTTTGTTCACAAAAGGATCTGGCTGAAATGTAAACTTCCTCCTTTTTGCATCAGAGTGCTCTCTCTCTCTCGCTCTCTCTCTCTCTGGCCCTCTTGGAAAGCGCACGGTCCCATTTCCTCAGAGTGTGTTCACTACGTAGCAGTCTGAACTGCTCTTTTATTCAGATGAATGTGGGCCTGTTTTGCCCAGAGACTCAGACAGACATAGGACAGTCCATGTGAGTGCTTCAAGAATGTCTGTGGAAAATCGGGGCTCAGTGAAATGGCACCTGCGGTGCTCCATGTGCGTGTGTTCCATTCCCCACGTATCTGCGTGTCTGAAACCATGCACCACTTGTTTATTCATTTTGGAGTATGCACCTATCCTTCTTCGCATGCTGTGTGCAATTTGTCCGGTCTGTTTGTTCACATAAACAAACTGTGTACCCTTAAGAGGGTATAACCTGCTATGACTCATGCAGTATGGAACTACATCAAAAGCCCTGTTTATGGCCGCTCATGTACATCAAAGTTTGCAACTGAGCAATAGAGTTCTTGTGCTCCTCTGTTCCAGAAAGAAAACATTTGATCAGTTTGATTACCAGGTGGCTGCTACCTCCATCTGGAATGCTGTTTGCTTGTGTTCATTTTCTTTATATGCAATAGTTTTACCAAACGGCTGCTGCAAACAAGTTTCACTCTCCTGAGTTTGTGTAGCTTGGCAAAGAGAATAAACATATGTAGCCTACAAGTGTCTGGGTTTTGAGAGCGTTGTGAGGCTGCCAAATGTGACTGTGAATAGCTGTGTAAACAAGATGGCTATGTGAAGCAGGGCTTTTTACTGATTGCCTAAAGTAAAATACCATTCCTTGGCTTCCTTCACATTTTAACAACTGTGTTAATGATAGCAAATAAAGCTTTGCTAGGTAGCACCCTAATTAGTAGCTCCTGAATAGGCTTGTTTCTGCCTTTGTCTGCCTGTAGTTTCTCCAAAGGGTGTCCTGATCCCCAGTTAGGCTCTTGTCACCTTGACAAGGTTGTGGTTGTTTGCTTGCATACAGAAGGGTGTATAAACCCTGTTATGTGTGTTTTTCTCTTTGTATTGATGCAGTGTGACTTCATCACCATAGTTCAGCTAAAATGGTGGCCACTGCTAATGTGAAACTTCATATCCACAAGCATGCAGTTAGCCATATTTAGTGGAGTAATTTCCCTGAATTACTTTGTTGAGAGATAGAAGAGGGTAGTTTCATTGCTTCCCTCTTTTTTTTCCTCAACAGCCTTTAGGCCAAGTCTGTGTTTTAATTAGTTGTGTAAGGCCTTATTGTCCCATTGGATTCTCTCTACTTGTAAAGTACTCTCCTAAGATACCATGAAGGCTAAAAAGGCAGTGAGTAATTTGAAGTCAGTCTTTTTCCTGCCTGCCAAGATTGAAGGGGTGGGGGGCTATCAGCACATGCCGTCTGTCTGAGGAACAGTAAATTCGAGCAGCAGTCTTTGTTCTTTATGGGTATAGGACCCATGGCAAAGAGAGAGTGAGAGTCATTGTTTTAGAACCCCATCGCTTATATCCGGAAAGCACTGGTCTTTGTTCTCTTTGAGATGTTATGTTTCAAATGCCAGAAGAAGCTGCTGTTCCTATAGACTACATATTAAAAATAGAAGACACATTTAAATGGTCTACAAGTTCAGTGTAACACATGCGTTGGTGTTCTTCCGATAATGCCTAGCCAGAGGGGAAGTTAACGTGTTACACTGTTGAAATTTGGTCATGTTGGAGGAAAGTTGAGCTTCTGAAGCATCCCCCTCCCAACGCATGCACGCACGTGTGCATGCGTGCGTGCGCGTGCGCGCGCGCACACACACACACACACACACACACACACACACACACACACACACACACACACACACACCTCTCCTCTTGCTTTGCAAGACTTTTCTTCTCTCAATTTCGTTTTCCTTCAACTTGTCTGCTCATCCCTGGTGAAATGTATTAAATGAAGTTACTAGATATGAGTGCTTAAGAGGCCAGGGCCTCTGAGTCTTGCCAAGTCTCTCAGAAGCTTGGCTCACTCATCCATGTCACCTTTTTCTGTTGTTTCAGCTACTGGCTGACTTATTTGTATTACCGAGCCCCCCCCCCCCCCCCCCCCCTCTGTTTCTCTCTTCGCTTGCTGCCTCTGAGCAGCTTGTTTTTCTCCAGTGTGGCTAATCAGGCTAAAGCAAACAGTGTGTGTCAGCCCCTGCTTTTGTTAAGTATTCATATTTAATGAGCCTAAGTGACTACAGCATCCTACACACCTAAATGTAACAGTCGAACATGAGGATGGACTATCACCTTTGATACAGTGGTCCCATTTTACAGTACACTTTAAGACAGAATGAGACAGAATAAGAAATAATGTGATGGTAATTAGAGCTAATATATTTTATCAGACAGAAACAAAGACAGAATAGCAGAAAAAGCAAATACATTCTCTGGCCCCGGCACCTGCTGCAGAACTGCTGCGGCAGACACTGCCGCACGACCGGCAGTTCGACCGGCAGTCGCACTGCATCGCCGGCGATAGGACCGGCAGTCCCGGCAGTAGGACCAGCGGCCGCCGCACGGACCGGCAGGTCCCGTCGCGGTAAACTGCCGGTCCGTGCGGTGGTGGCTGCCGCGGCAGTTACCAGCAATGCCGGTCCTACTTACCGTTCCGTGCGGCGGCCGCCGGTCCTACTGCCGGGACTGCCGGTCGAACTGCTGGTCCATGCGGTGGCCACCGGTCCTATCACCGGCGATGCAGCGCGATCGACTGCCGGTCGAACTGCTGGTCGTGCGGCTGTACCTGCCGCTGCAGTTCCGCAGCAGGTGCCGGTGCCAGAGAATGTATTCGCTCTTCCTGCTATTCTGTCTTTGTCTTTATCTAATAAAATAATATTCGTTCTAATTACCAACGCATTATTTCTTATTATGGCTTTATTCTGTCTTATTCTGTCTTATTCTGTCTTAAAGTGTACTGTAAAATAGGATGGGACTGATAAAGCTGTCATATTGCAAGCTTGATTTTTGGCCACTCTTGTTAATTGTCTGAGATGAGCACCTAAGAGGGACTTTTGAAAGTGATGGCTGCTGCTGATTTATTTTCCCATTACCTCGAGTCACTTTCTATTTCTGTTAGTACCTACAAGGAGGTTTCCCCCCTTTTAATACCTTTAGGAAATAGAACTAAAGGTGTCATTTTTCTCCCCAGAGCAAAGTATGGTTCTGTTACATTTCATTTCCTCTGGAGTTCAGAGAGAGGGGGAGAGAGGGTGGGCGGGTAACCAGTTTTTGTTCTGCTGGGATTGAAGGCACTGTAGCTATGGAAGGGGTGCTTGGGGAAAAGGTATTGTGATGGGACGTTTGAATGCTGAGCAGAATTGAATAGACACAGTCAGCTTCCCAGATACATGCTTAGGCCTGTAGAATGTGGAGTGCTTTGCTTGTAACTGCACCGGTTGTCTCCTTTCATTATCGGTTAATGGTGCCCAACTTGACAGAGCCATGTGATAAACAGAGGAGCTGTGAAATCCTGGAGGTGGAGTTCTCGTCTGCCTGATAATGGGATCTCATCTGCCGAGGAGGGGAGCCTACCCTGGCAGCCAATCCAGCTTTACTCTGTTCTACCTAAAAAGAGGATACACTGCACCCTTCAGTGCAGTCATGGCCCAAGCTTACGTCCCACACAGTACCTACCGAAGTGGCTGGCTTTTGACTAGCTTCCTGCATGTCTTATATATATTTCCCCCCCTCCCTCTTGGATGGAACGTTGGACATTGTTGAATAGCGGAGGGGATGGAAGTGTGCTGTTGTTTCGTTCTACTGTTACTATTAGACAACGAATGTACGGTACAGTATATGTCCACAATGTGTGTGACAAATTGATCTTAATCAGGGGAGTCGCAGTGTGTATTTTTCTGCCGACCGCATCAATCATTGATCCATTTTATGCCTGTGAGAGTGAGAGGGGTTGGGGGTTGGGGGGCAGACGATGTGTGTAAATATCATAAACCTTGACACTGTGTAACGCATACAAACTCTGATAAGGGAGGAGCTGTGACTGGTGTGGTGTTAGGTTACTGTGTGGAGTAGTTGGACTCCTCTGGGCAGTTGCCTCAGTAGCTAGAAGTGGTTTGCCAGCACTTGTGTCACAGGGGGACAAATCCCCCCCCCCCCCCCCCCGCCATTGAAAGGAGATGGCCAACATGGTTTGTAGCACAATGAAGGACCCCCACATAACCACCCTCAACTCAATTTCTATTGATCCTCTCTGCCCATGGTTGGCTTTAGTGCCAAAGAGCCCAATGTGCTGGCTATTTGCTTTGGTTAATTGGATTTTGACAGGGATCCAATATCATGTTTTAGACAATGAAAATGTGTCAAGCTACTTGCTTAGCAGAATGAAAATTGTTCTATTAATTTATAACTTAATGGCAGCCCGTCTTTGTTTTCCAGCTCCTCGTATATGCACGGGGGAGATTTGTCAGATTTTCCATTAAGTCTGAGAGGATTTAGATGAAGAGGAATGGAGCTGTATCTTTATAATCAAAAATTACAAAGCGCTGAGTACTCAGACATTGAACACAGGGATCACATTTGATGATGATGTGTAGGCTAACGTAACCATTAAACCCACCCAAATGAACTTGCCAAATATTGCTAATGGACTATTTTGATTATTTCCCCTGCTTGTTCCTGCCATTTTAATGGGCGGGGTGACTAATTAATTCATTATCTAAAAATGCAAATGAGCTCGACAAGCCTGAGCAGCATTCAATTGCCTACCTCTAGTGTAGCCTTATTTTTTTCTGAAGATAGTGTTTTGTCTTAGAATCACTGGCCAATTATTACCAAAATCAGATTTTAAATACAATTAACATGTGGACAGTACTGTTTTCAGCTATTTTGCTGTAAATGCCACTATTGCTTTGGCATGATCTGTTTGGTGTTTAATGTTATTCACATTTATATAAATGTATTTAATGGGTTTATGACTCGTCCTGGTGCAGTTACAAAACACCTCATTCCCCTCGTGGGTTTCCATCAATCAGGAGCCCACTGCCTGCTCCCTTTGTCCCGACGATAATTTGAATCCAGTCCATGTTTTTGTTTCGCTCGCGTTTTTTTTTTTTTTTTGGGGGGGGGGGGGTAATTCTCCTTCACTAGTGTCTGGATAAAGAAAGAGTAGGTCAGCCATGTGGATGCGTCTGTTGAACAGCTGAAGGGGGGTTACAACATAGACGCAGGGAGTGATCGGCTGAACGTGGAGTGTGTGCATATGAGAGAGCGAGAGAGAGAGAGAGAGAGAGAGAGAGAGAGGGGGAGAACGCGTGTGTGTGAGAGAGCGTGTGTGTATGGGGTGTGTGTGTGTGTGTGTGTGAGTGTGTGTGTGTGTGTGTGTGTGTGTGTGTGTGTGTGTGTGTGTGTGAGTGTGAGTGTGTGTGTGGAAAAGGGAAGCGGAGCCTGTAAACGGCGAACTCACTGATTTCCTATCCTTCCAACTAGAGCGCTTGCGTGTGTGTGTGTGTGTACTTTTTTTTGTAATGTGGACACTATCGGGGAGCAACAACAATACTGCGAAATGGAATAGCAGCGGCCGTGTGTGTTTTCGGGGGGAGAAGAGTGCCTTTGGTGATTTGTACGTGAATATATTAGTAAAGTGAAACGCGTCTTTTGTTGAGGCAAGTGCTTGTCTCTATGCCTCTGTGCGAGCAGCGGCTTTTATAAAGGATAAAGTGTTCGGATCGTCCATTCAACCGTCCTCCCCCCGGGTTCTGTTGGATCTGGCCCAAGGAGGACTAAAAAGTTCGATGGGTCATTCCGGGCAAGGATTGTTTTGAAGTTTGCAGCGGGTCTTTGGATCTCTTGAAAACACCAGACTGGCGGGTGAGTAGTTGAATACCAAAAAAAAAAAAAAAAAGATTGGGAGGAGGAGGGGGGCAGCAGTGTGTGTGGGGGATAAAGAGATGGAATGTCGACAGTGGAGATGATTATGGCACAAGTTACGTTTTACACTTTAAAGCGAAACGCGTGATCGTTTAGCAGCGGTGCAAAGTAACTAAGTACATTTACTCAAGTACCGCACTCAATTACAATGTTGAGGTATTTGTACTGTACTTTGCTTGAGTATTTCCAGTTTCCAATACTTTTACTTCTACTCCACTGCATCTCGGATACAAATGTTGTACTTTTACTCCGCTACATTTATAAGAAAACGTTAGTTACTAGTTACTTTGCAGATATAGATTATAATGTTTTAAAACATACAATAACCACTTTAGCCCTGTTTTATACTATATTTGAAAATAACCGATCTACAAGCTCACACCGCGTCGCGAGGCGTTGTGAGCTTGTAGATCTGCTCATTTAAAACATTTTGTACTTTTACTTTTGGTACTTAAGTACATTTTAAGTACTTTTACTCAAGTACATTTTGAATTCCGGACTTTTACTTGTAACAGAGTTGCAGTGTTGATACTTTTACCTAAGTAAAAAGGAAAGAGTACTTTTTCCAACACTGTCATTTAGAACAGATAACGCTCAGAAGGGGATACGCGTGTGACCTCAAAGTCAAGTGACATATTTTTGGAGAGCTCTGGCGAGCTGAAAGTTTTCTGCATTGTTGTACAACTTGGCTGGGCTGTCTGTCTGTCTGTCTGTCTGTCTGTGTGTGTGTGTGCACACTGTGCAGTGTTATGTGTAACACAGACCTTCATGACCTAGCGAGTCTCCCAAGAAATGTTTTCAACGACTTAATTGTTTTAGCTAACGTGAGAAGATTAATGAACTGGACGAGGTGGGTTTTAAACGCCACGTTTGTGCATTGCATTTGCAAACCACTGTCACTGTGGTTTCGTTACACTGTTACAACTGTGTGTGTGTGTGTGTGTGTGTGTGTGTGTGTGTGTGTGTGTGTGTGTGTGTGTGTGTGTGTGTGTGTGTGTGTGTGTTGTCAGCCTTGAGGAAAAGTGTTTCAGACAGGAAAAGAAAAAATCGAGAAGGCTCTTGATGAGTTAGTCACGCTTACATTTGGGGGGAATTCCCCCAAGTTTCACATAAAGGATAGGCTGTTGGTTTTATAGCCTAGCTTGTGTCATAAAGTGGTATTAAAAAGTTGTGTGTGTGTGTATGGGGGGGGGGGGGGTCTGCAAGGGAGACTCACTGTACTAGTTTCAAACTGTTGAAGTACCACCAAATTAACTCGACTTCCCTCTTCTGCGCCCCAGAGGCTATGAACTCTGGCCTGAGCACATGCAGCCATCACACACACACACACACACACACACACACACACACACACACACACACACACACACACACACACACTGTGGTGGAATGGTGTGTGTGCCTGCCTGATGTTAAAAAGAGCAAGGGTTGGGGGCGGGGCCAGTTTGGGATTTGAAAGCAGACTACAGTTATTTGTCTCGCAGGCGGCTTATCTGTAATGTTTTCCGGTTATAGTGGTATAGGGGGGGTATTTGTTTACTTAAATTGCTGTAAAATTGGACATGGTGAATATTCACATGACAGTGACCACGGTCTGTTGTTGAATCTCTGCGCTACTTGGGATATTCGTCACATGCATACATACAGTACATACATTCAGTATACATACAGTATACATAATCGCGTATAAAGATTGATGTATTCCTGAAATTAGGTTCAAATCAAGAGGGGAAGACCCCCCCCCCCTCTCTTGTAAGTGATTACCCTCATCTGTCAAATAAAAACTACTTCTTGCCAAATCCTCCTCCTCACACAGTCCGTCACTACTTTAATTCTCAATGAGCTATTACACAGATTCAGATGTTGCTCTGCTAATTGTCAGGAGCTAATCTTCGCCATGCCTAGCTTCTTTTGGCATATTTTCTGTCCCCTGCTAACTGAGAAGTGACCTCTAGCTTAATGATTCAGATGTGATTAATCCACTTGAGTGGGATGACACTGCCTCGGCTAATGCATGGCACAAGGACTCCTCCTGATAATGGATGAGGGGGGTGGTTAAAAAGGACATTTCAGGCCCCCAGAATCACACGAAAGGGGCCTGGTTATGTGTACACTCATTTGATTTAGTTAAATAGCATGCACCAGGCCAATGCAAACGTTAATTGTTGTTTTTAATGTCTGCGGTGGTAGTGGCCATGGCAGCCCCTTTGTTTGCACTGTCATTGAGTTGAAAGGTACCCAGGGCCAGAACGAATGACTACCAGATTAGCACTTTCTTGAACTGCAAAATGGAAGGCTTTTCATTGGGATTCTCTTAATATCTGATGAGGAGTGATACAGCCTCATTGCATTCATGCGTTGCTTCTTATCTTTTGATTTAGTTATCATTAACAAATGGAGTGTAAAAATGTTAAGGGAGGAGAACCCCCAGATCCTTTCTTAGTTTTCATACATTGCTGACTGGTTTAAGAGGGGGAGGGGGGAGTTGGAGCACTCTAATCATGAGGCATTGAGGCTTTTGATGGTTGACATGCAGGTTAGTGGAAACGGTGACCTAGCCACTTGCTACATACAGGACAGTAACCCCCCTCCCCCTCTAGTGTGGATAATATGGCTTATTTTTTTTAGCATGCACATGTTCATGTGTTCAACACATGAAACACATGAACGTGTGTGCTAAATAATTTGAGGAATTAGCAATAAAGATAGCTGCACACTGCATAGCAAGGCACACCTTTACTAAACTGTATTTAGATTATTTTGGTAAATATATAGAATGATTACTAAAAAATGGTACATCAGCCTGTCATTTCTGTTCAAGTAGAAGTTTCATCCTCATAATCATCATTTTCAATTGATAAAATGGTAAATCTATCTGCCCTGTATAATATATCCATTGTGCCATGATTTAGTTGGAGAATGAGCACAAAGTGAAACCTATATTAGAATAGCACTGGTTGCCTCAGTAGGTTTTTGCAATATTGATGTATTGTGGTATTGATGGTGATTTGTATTGTCTTGTATGTCTTTATTGGATACATAGGTTACAATGGAAACAAGCCATTAAGGCTTTTTGTTTTGATCCTTTTAGCATTGCTCATGTAATTCATGGGTTGCATTTGTAGTCCTACACCGGCCATGTTGAGGAAAAACACAGGTGTTCTGATTGGCGTAGAACATTAGTTCCATGCCTATCAGACAAATTGAAACACCTGTGTTGGTCCTCAACATGGCCGTTTAGGACTTCAAATGCAACCCATGAATTGTACTTGCTGTACTGTTTGCAAACTGTTAATAAAGTATTCGATCAGTCAAACAGACCCTTATAAGGACTTTGCCTTAGAGAAAAGCAAGGAAGGTCAAATATCAGCTTATACACTTAGTATTAATTGATGTGTGCGTTCAGAGATGGTCTGACAGCTGAATGTACACTTTTTACCATCTTTTGCTGTTTAAATGAGGGTTACACAAACACTCAAACCTTTTGAGCAAACACTCAGCACTATGCAGTGACATACCATACAGTCTACCCTATGCGATAAGCAGACAAACTAGCCTAAGCTACCTCTGCTTGCAAGGCTAAACAGCCAACCATAGAGCTCTGCCCTGTCTCTGCCACCCCACTGCTATCGACTGTCGAACTGCGAGCAACGCTTCACTACAACTGACGGCCCATCGCGCCGATGTCTTTGTGTTAGATCCTTTTAGGGCACTACTAGATCTCAGACTTTTTTTGTGCCAAGAACCGCCAAATTGGTATTTGGACGCAGACCCCCTTCTGAAATTGTTTTGCTCCAGGGACCCCAGAATTATTCAAAAGTTTCCAAACATTTTTGATATATATTTTTGAATAGCCAATGATTGTAATGCTACATGGCATGGTCGGAAGTGTGTCAGGCAGCAATGCCCAGCAAGTGTTCTCACTTGTGCTTACATCAACTATTTTAGCTGGGGACCCCCCCCCCATGACCCCCAATGGTGATCAGTGTAATAGTGGTTAGGCTTATATGGTTTTTGCTTTTGTTTTGCTCTGAATCTCATCTCTGTGAAAATAAAACATTTTTAATTGGGAGATATCACCCCCAGACGTAGGGCATCCATTTAGTTTTCTGCAGTAAATTGAGTTGGAGCGGAAGTGGTCCATCCTCTTAATGGAGTTGTACACAAGAGGAGCTGGAGTTGAGCTGCAGTGAGGGATTTGTAAGAGGGCATTGAGCACTTGAGCGTTTTGCTATGTAACCACACTGGCAGATGGAGAAAAAGATGGAAACCTACATTTTAATTATGTATCCTTCCCCATTATGCTTCTCCCTATCGTGGCACATCATCTTCATTTGCAGTAGGCTGTGCCCCATGTTTGTGGGAAAGGAAATCCGATGTGTAATTTGATCTGGCTCATGAGTACGCCGTCTGTGTTGTCGATTCATGTAAAATCCTGGGAGGCAATAGTAGCTGTGTGTGAGTCACCTCCCATCACAAACAAGTCTCGCCACTAAGCGGGTTCAGAATGCTAGCAAGCTTTATCACACACACACATGCACGCACGCACGCGCGCACACGCACACATTCACACACAGGCATGTATAAGTCTCACCTCAGAGGAATCTGTGGGGCGAATGCTGGATCAAAGAGACTGCTTCTCTCCTGACAGGGAGAAGCTTCATAGATGGTGGGGTTGTAACTGCTGTCTCGTTGCAGCTGAATGTTTGACAGGGCACTGGAAAAATGTTATTCAATCTACTCGCATGATGGCCCTCAGTGGAATTGCTCCATGTTGGTGTGTTGTGGCCCCATTTCCCCCCACTCTCTTCTCTATGTTTTGGTGATGGTGGACCTGGCTAAAAGAGAAAAACATTCAGCAGTTGTCTTTTTGTGTTCCCCCCGCCCTGTATTTTAACGGAATGATGTAATTCATTCAGATTCATAGATAGGCAGTTTGTAGTTGATGTCATGTTGGCGGCCTCCAATTTTGTTCTGAGTATTTCAAATGAATTACAATGTAATAATAAAGAAATCTTTGCATTATTAATAAGCAATATGAATGACAATGGATGGGGTTTGTTTGACCTATGGCAGAAAGACCTTTCACAAGACACTTCAGTCTGATCCACCAGATCAACTCGGGCACACCATTCAGGGTAGATGAATTTAAAACCCTAGGCTTTTTTACCAGCTCAATGCACGGTTCTCACCCCTTCAAAGGTGCAGCTCACATTCAGCCACCCATCTCTCACCCCCACAATACAGAAATCTGAGAGCAGTCTGGTCATAAAGGCAGGCGGAAAATCAATGAGAAGTCATGGCTTCCGTGGCATTGTTGAAGCAATTTTCATCCCCCCTATCCTAAGCCAGACTCTGGGTTTTGAGGACCAATGTTAAATCTGTCAGTTCTTTTTTTCATTATAAAGTTGATTCTTCAGGATGTTTTTTGGTTTCTAAATAGAGGACCTGGGATGGCTTGTCACATTGTCAGTAATTAACCTGTGGGCCTAGTAGACAGTCTTGGCTCAGTGATTCATTTAGGGTCTGTAGGTATTCTAAAATGAAACTGGTAGGCAGCTAAGGAGGCTGTGTGAGTGCATGCGTGCGAGTTGGTGTGTGTGTTTGCACGCGCGCCTGGGGTGGGGGGTTAATGGAGTGAAGAGGTGCTTTGATTTATCATAGAAAATTCCATCTAATACTAACTTGTGTACATATACAAACTACTCCTTATGTTTAATTAACAAACCTCAAGAGCCAACGAATAGTGGGAAATTGGGATAATTGAAAATAAGCCTATCTGTCCCCCGCCCTTCTCTCTCTCTCTCTCTCTCTCTCTGTCTGTACACCCTGGCAGCTGAGCCCGTCGGAGGGCACTTTCACACATGTTAAGTGGGAGGGGGGGGGGGACATCTGGCCTTGTTAATTCAGTGCATGGTCATAAAGTGGGATGGCGGTCCCCACAGGCCCCCCTGCTTTGCCTGCTCAGAGCTCTGTCAGATGGAGGAGCCTGGATGTCCTCAACGCCTCCGTGTCCTCACTGTTTGACTACCCCTCTGACACCGTTGTTTTACACTGGTGGGGAGAGCTCAGGCCAACTGCACCTCTACAATCCCGCTATGAAATTTAAACACCACTGATCTTTATCCCAGAAGTGCGAGGGAGATAGAGTGACAGTACATAAACTGTGAAATATGCGTTGAAGGGGCGTGCCAGAAAATGAAATGCCGTGCATCGTAAGCGCTGTAATGTAACAGTTTTATTGCCCAGCCTTCATTTTCATTTCCTTATTACAACAAAGCCGGCATGGGTAAGTTTTAGTATCCAACCACACCCAAATACATCATTTGTTTTTTTCCACAACATTATGTATATAGTAGTTAGCGATGCTGGCTATCAGTTGTCCGTGTCCATTTAGTGTGGACTGGATGATGAGTAGGCTGTCAGGCGCTACATTCCAGAGTCCACCGATTGTTCCTGCATCATCAGGAATGGAAACAAATAATCAAGTGACAGCAGTGGGGATTGGGAAGCAATCCGAAGCATGCATGCTGCGCTGTCATATCCTATTTTAGCGAGTAAACATTTAATGTGCATAAATGTATCACAGCTTTATTTATGCATAGAATCTGCTGTTACGTCTGAATTATACATTAGCCAATGAATAATGCATCAGTGCCATTCCTTAATGATTACTTGCCAGGCAGCGAATGGTAATATTTGCTGATAAATTTACTCATTGATCTTGCTTATATTAAGCTGGTTGTGAGGAATGACGTTTGCCCCACTTTGCATTTAGGGTACTATTTAGTCAAGGATGTAATCAAAAGCAGGCTATTTGTCTGTGTTGTCAAATGAGATGTTTTTTAAAATGAGAAAATCAGCCCTAAGGAACTAAAGCAATAGGGTTACCATCTGAATTCTCTGAAGTGCCTAATGCTGTATTCATACTAGACTAGATATCGATATATATCGATATATCCATTTGCTTTTCTAACATCTTGGTAAATGTGTTCTTCTGTCTTTGGCTTCCTTCCCCTTTTCCTTTTGATCTCAACACATTCATATTTAGTTGTAGTCTTCAGTGCTGTGTTCTACCTGTAACGCACGTATACGGCGTCTGCTGTTGGAAATACAAATATGAAAAGTGTCTGCCCTCGTGAACCTTTCAAAGTAGCGTATTTGATAGGCATTATGCACTGGCGTCTGCCCTGGCCACACAAATAGCCACGGATCATAGATTATGCATAGAGTATAATGCACTCAAAAAAAGTCTAGAACACACCACTGGTAGTCTTGTCTTATTTTGTTGGCTTTCAAACATTACAGGATGAGGTGGAATGTTTTATTGTTGAACACATCATCACTAGACTATAACTAGTGCATTGGTGATTTAGTCAGTACTGCGTAATGGCCTTTTTTCATGCTACTACTTTATTGACACTGGCTTTAAAAGCCAGGCAGAGCCAGATTATTGACACATTAGGCGAATAATGCTCTGAGAATAGTGCTCCTAATCCCCTAAGCATAGCCTGTTACTGTGCAGATATATTGCTTGTCCACACAATGAGAAAATATTGACTTTTTGTCACTCACTTATTTGATTAGTTGTGTGGGTAACTCTGCTTTTCATTTGTCGCCCTGGCAACATAAACGGGAAAACACTGACACTCTCATTCCATGTCTTATTGAAGCAGTGGAGCATTTCAGGCTATATCGCATCTGGAGAACCTCTTTTTTTCTTGATGTCATGTATTATTGTGTTCATTCTTATGCTATGTTGATGAATTGAATACATAGGACCACAATTGCAACAAGTCCCTAGGACTATTTTGTGATATCCTTTTAGTCTTAATGTCGTACTGACTAAAAGTATTCAATCAATCAATTTCTAAACGGCCATGAATGTCTTTATCACTCAAGGTGATTTTCACCTGTGCTAGTATCCACAAAATAAAGTGATAGACTTTTCTCTCTGCAGTCAGTGGGTCTGTGTGGGAGTGGGGCAGCTGAACAATTCCACTTTGATATTACAGCTTAGTTGAGTGAGATTTGTCTGTTTATTAGCCCACTGTGTGGGCTAGCTACTGCACTTCTCTTGTTTTCTGTAAGGAGGCTTTAAGTACTCTACTCTGCTCCCATGCCACACATAAGCCTGGTCGTAATGAAAGCACCTTCCATTTAATCCAACTAGATTCATCAGTGGCCTTGTTCTTCTAAAAATAATGAGGTAGACAGGAAGGGCTGCCCTAGGCTGCGTGTAGGGAGATGATCTCTTTGAACCGGCAAATCATTCCAGTTTTTTTCTGCTAAAAGACAGGCTAATGACTTGGCTTGATGCGTGTCAGTGTTTTAAGTTAACTAGTGTTAATTCGGAGAAGGATCTAATGGGATTCATTGTCAAGCAGGGCAGAGGCAATGAGTGAGAGGCTTGTGCGCGGGTGGGGGTAATTGTTTTTGCTGGCGGTGCCTTCTCTGGAAGAGATGACTGCACAATCCAGATATGTAAACAAGAGGGAAGTGAAAGGCGGAGTGCTGTTACCTTGTCTGTTTTGCCTCGATCAACCTCCTCAACGAAACCAGATCTCAGGGCTGCACACAACGCTGAACGTTGTTTGGATTCGAATGGACAACGGCATCTCTTTGTACGCAGTGCTCTGCTGTGCTCGGTAAAGCATTTCAGACATGCAAATCACGTTGAAAACGGGGATCTTGAGGAAATCATTAACTACCACAGCACAAGCCAGAAAACAAAGGGCGAGTTAAAGACAACAGATGCTGAAAGTGTTTGATTCTGTTTACTGGAGTACTGGAGCATGACACTTGTTTAGTGCAGCGGAGAAACACAATTTATTCACGCTAGACAATGATGCCTTCTCCTGGCAATGCACTGCCAGTCATCTGCTCTCTGGCAGCATTTAACACATGTGCAATATTAATTTAATGTTTATGCATTCATCCAAACCTCAAATCTCTTGGGTTGCCCAAGTCTGATGTCACACTCAATCACGCACTTCAGAATTGGTTCCCATTTGCTTTCTACTGGAAGGCTTTAACTGATCAGGCTATAGGATGCTAATGGCTGAAACCATAGTCCTAATTATTATGTGATAAATTATTTTGTCACTCAGATGTTATGAACATAAATTAGTAAATTATTGCAGGGAACAATCTGCCATCTTGGACCTCTTTTTTCTATTTTGTAATATAAGCCTTTATTTATAGCTTGTTCGATACATATTGTGTGTCTCAATGTATGGAAAAACACCATATAAGCATAACAAACATTTCACATGAATTTAAAAGATCATTTTGCCTAAATATTTGTCAGCTGTGATAAAGTTACTGTATTATATAGTATTTTTGCATCATCAAACTCAATTTAGCTTTTTCCAACAAGCATGCATTTTTAAATTACATAAAATTCAGTGTCTTAATTCCTCACTACTCAATAACTGTACACGTACAAGACTGTAATGGCACAAAATGTACAATTACATATGGTAGAGACCATTTCCATTGTACATTTCAGACTAGGCTTCTTTACTGAGAGGAAAGGCACGGTAACTTTCCCATTCACTTGTCCAGGCACAAAAGTCACTTGTCCGGATACAAATGAGCCATTTCACAGTCATTTATTTTTCTGTTTTTTATTTGACAAATAAATAAGACCCCCCTTAACCCCCTCCATTCCATAGTATATCGGTCTGCATACAGCGGAAAGCTGATAGGAGCGTCACAGAAAATGTGAAACCAAGAGCTACTTGTCCAACAGACAAGTAGATTTATTAGTGTCCCGGACAACTGGACATTGTGGACAAGCCCTTAATGTCATGCCCTGGGTTGATAGAGCGTAGTATTGGTACAGTGTTTTGTACCTGGTTGTTATCACCACTATGGTGTCCACAGCTTTGGGCCTTTTAATCCATTTCTAAATTCCCAAAAGCTAAAATAATGTATCAATTGGATCCAGTTTTGAGTTAAATGATGAAAAAACAATACATTTATTCAGGACAGCCTTTAGCCGAGTAGGAGCAAATACGTTTTCTTGACATCACTGAGGAAAAATACGAAAAACGTTAAGGAACACATTTCTGTTGTGGGAGGTTTAAACTCACCAAATTAATAAATGACAACCTGAACTTGGTACTGCAGCACTGGCATGCGACTGCATACGTCGTTGTGATCTTGTGATTGGCCAAAGATCAGCAATAATTATGTTTATTGTTGTAAATGAGTGAACAACATTTTGATATATACGTTTTCTCACAAAAGTAAGTTAGGTTCAAACACTGTATCAAAGATTATGAATCTACCGGATACGGCTTGGCTGTAATTACTGATTGTAGGATTTGGCAAAAGTCCATGTGGACTTTTCAAGGCTTGGCCGATTACAATATTTTGGAACAGGTAGGCCCATAGGCTTAATTATATCAACCACAGGGCTTGACATTAAGACTTGTCCTGTTGTCCGGGACAAGTAATAAATATTGGTTTCACTTTTTCTGTGACGCTTCTAGTAGCTTTGTGCTGTATGCAGACTATGGACTGCCCATACTATGGAGTTGAGGGTGGAGGGAGCTAGCCTAGCTACAGCTAGACATCATCCCCACACATGTTAAAACAAGGAGTTATACTGCAGTTAGTTGCATTAGTATATAGGCTGGCCCCAGGCTAGGAGGGAGCATGGGGGGTCGTTAACTGTCCTTTTTATTTATTCTATTTCAATGTCTGACTCCTATGCATGCATTTAAGTTTATAAATGACTGTGAAATGTCTCATTTTCATCCTTTGTGCCCAGACAAGTGAATGGGAAATGTATTTGTCCAAAGGACAAGTGCCTCAAAAAGTTAATGTCAAGCCCTGGGCCTGAACCAATGTTTTCCTCTCTCTCTCAAAGATTCGGATCCATAATTAATGGAAACAAACTCTGTGACCTAAAAGGAATCTGTTTCCACTGTCTGCTCAGTGCTCACGTGCTTCTCATTCTAGACATGGCATGATTATTGGTCTCTATCAGGTCCCTATCAGGGCAACCAGACATTATAGTACTTGGCCGACTTTATTTCCGTATAAATTTATTTTGCCACGCTACTCCTCTCACAGTTTTGGCAGCACGCACTTGGGCCATATGTAAAATTGACCGGCTTCATCGGGTGCTTGCATTTTGCTTAGAGATACGTTGTATAGTTTAATTTTATTATAAAATATAATATATTTTCTCCATTGACTTGAATGGGGAAAATTCAAATGGTAAGACGGAATTAATTTGCAAGTGTGACTCGCGTCACGGCAACCACACATCTTTCTAGTTGTTTTTTTCCTATTTAACAGCAATTTACTGACCACTCTAGTAGTAGTAGTAATACTGCTTGAAATACTCTAACAATTCATCATACCTTGTTAGTTGTTATGCATTCAAAATCCATGTAAATAATTTGTTATTACACTAGATAATTAACTACTGTATCAACAAGCTTTAAATAAAACTTCAAGGGGAAAAGAGTCAGCTCTTAGCAGCCGTTGCACATATGGTACAAAAGGCATCGTATGATATATTGGACTGAGGAAAATAACAGTGGAACCTTAGAGCCCAGGCCTATACAATGCATTGTGCTCTGCTGTGTTTATGCGAGCCGACGCTATTGTGCTGAAAAAGAGCAGCTTAGATTCCGCCAGCAAGCCGTTTGGTTTTCAGGGTTGGTATGTGAGTCAGCGTCAGGGCAAGATTGGACATCTGTCTGCTAGTGATCTATAATGCTCCCAATCCCTCCTACAGACTGTCAGCTTTGGCGCTCCACCAACACACTGGTTGCTATAGCGTACACAGTATAATCCTCAGTGTTCTTAATTTGACCATTTGTAACTCTTGAGAGCGCACACTCAGTTAAAATTAACACTGAAGATTCCACTGTGTACCCACTACCCAGCCACCCGCAACACTGGTTTATCTAGCGAGCAATAACGAGGCAGCGAGCTGAAAAAAAGAGAACAGAAACCAGGAGGACACAGAGCGGAGAGGCGATGAGAGACCTCGCGGGTATCCCCCTGCCATCGTAACTCCACTGCAAAATGGAGTTCTTTGTTCTGATGTGGTTTGGGGAGGGCATTATAACAAGGTAGTGGTACATCATTGTGGTCCTCAAAAACACTCTCACTCACTAAACACAATCTTTCTCTCTCTCTCTCTCTCTCTCTCTCTCTCTCTCTCTCTCTCTCTCTCTCTCCCTCCCTCCCCCCCAATTGGTGGAGATCCTCTGCCTGATAGGGCTTCACAGAGAAAGGTATTCCTCTGGGATTGTTGTGGAGGGCTCTGTACAGTTCTGCCTCGCGCTGATTAAAGGAACACTTGTAGATAATCCTTTTGAATAAATGGGCCTTTGTTGTGGGTTTGTGGGTGGGAGGGTGGGTGGGTTAGCGGCCTGAAAAAGCCCCAGATTTTGATTTTTCGTCTTTAATGCTTATCACCTCTGTATGATCCACCACTCTGCCTAGATAAATATTTAATGATGCGTTGGCTGAAATAGAGCTGTAACTGACTGCTTGTGAGAAATGGAGCTTCTATTTATAAGATCCCATACTGTTCTATAAAGTAATGGCATTGGTAGACAGCCCAAGGTTATTAGAGTGTGTGTGTGTGTGTGTGTGTGTGTGTGTGTGTGTGTGTGTGTGTGTGTGTGTGTGTGTGTGTGTGTGTGTGTGTGTGTGTGTGTGTGTGTGTGTGTGTGTGTGTGTGTGTGTGTGTGTGTGTGTGTGTGTGTGTGTGTGTGTGTGTGTGTGTGTGTGTGTGTGTGTGTGTGCGTGTGTGCGTGCGTGCGTGCGCGGATGAGTTCTCACTTTTTTTCCTGCAGTGATGAGAGCGAGAGAGAAAAATGCACTTCTGTTATCGAACGTTTGCTCATGAATCCTTGATGTGTGTATTCATGTGTGTGCGCATGCATGAGTGTTGAGCGACCGAGGGCTGTGCAAGAGCACTATGGTAGATGCACGACAGCCAACACTATCCAGACAGACGTAGCTTGCTTGGACTGCATCCCCCAAGCAAAACAGCTGTAAATTTACCCTCTACTACCTTAGCTGTGCTCTATTTCATTTCCCCACGCTCCTCCACCCTGTGGGTTCTTGTTTTATGTCATTTATGTCATGCAAAATTGATTGTGAAGGCTTGCATCAATGCCTGCTGCAATGAAGCCATCATGCTGCAAAGGTAGAAGACCTAAATGTCAGTGCTGTGCAATAACATCTTATTACAGCGTAGTTTATCAAGATCAATAAGTCAGTTAGTCAAGTAGCTGGGTTGATTTCTTTTTATTCTCCTCCCTTACCGTGCTCTCTGACTGACTGAATAGGACCCTTAAACGGAATACAGGCTTTTTATTTAGCCTTTTACTTTTGTTGTTTGGCAAGCATTGTAAAGTGAACACTATATCAGGGCAGGGGTGTTACTGCACACAGCTTGTTTAAATACCGTTGTAGACTCAACGCTTGATTCATCCTCTTTACTCATTACATGATAGCTGTGGCAGAAGCAATTACTTTATGCTTTTCAAGCACCTAGCTTCTTGCTCCCCCAGTGGATCGTACTCATTTCAACTGGAGCTCAGGCCCCCATGGCTTCCAATCAGACCTCTGAGTGTCTAACATTGCGTCGTCTTTTCTGCCTAGGAAGTAGGTGGGTAAACACAGCAGAGTCCTTGAGGCACTTCCCCATCCCAGCTATTGGATTACCAGCTGCCTTCCCCGGCCTCATCTGCCCAGATGAGTGCCAAGATCAATGGAGCTCTTAGTGCAAAGCTAATTCGATCAGGACCGGCTTTGCTACTGCTGATCAGAGATTATTTTTTTTGACGTGAAACAAAAACTTAATCAAGTCAAGCCCGTGTCCAATAGCCCATATTTTCGGCTGCTCTGACTCCCATAGACATCAATTAGGAGGGATTTCATATTCATTATTGAATTGTTGGGCTGGCCTGCTGAGAATGGGTGAGGAGATGGAAGGGGCAAACTGCTGCGTAAAGTGATCCGGGCTAGTTTTGCTGAGTGTAGCAGGAACACTGCCTCTTCCTCCAGCAGAGCAACTGGCATCATAAATAAGCTAAGAGCGTGTTTTTAGAGGGATGAGGTGTCTCCCGCTTTGATGGTGAGCAGAGAGAACCGGGTTGAAGGGCATATTGACCCTCTTGTTCTAGAAAGCGAATAGCAGACTCTCCAGTGCCCCCCGTGTTCCCCATTAATTATTGTTTGATGCTAATAAAGCAGGGGGGTTGGGGCGTATTATGAAACATAATTATTCATCACGGCATTTCCCTCTATAAGCCTTGTCCCGCTCTCCCTCCTCGCTCGTCTCTTCTCTATGCTCTGTGAAGAAGAGGCCACGGCTGTCAGTTTAGTACAGCAGGCAAAGATGTCCCTTCAGCCTTTTAAGGAGGGGACAGGAGGGTGCAGGGTGAAGGGCGCCATTTTCCAGAGTGATATATGAGGAGAGACGGCAATATATGTAAGGAGCTGCTGAAAGAAAGATAGGAGAAGGTCAAGACACATTACACTCCAGCCATTTATTGGCTGAGCATATAGTTGTTGGACCTGGACCTATACGGTTGCTTAGTAGCAGAAGCAGTTTTGTGTGTGCGTGCGTGTGCGTGTCAATGGCCTACACATTTCTAGATTGACATGTGCATATACACCCGGATGAATGCAGCACTGTGGTGAATATGTTCTCAGTGACGTTTTATAAGGTTTGCAGATGCATCGGCAAGCTCTATTTTAACAAGGCTGTAGCGCCACAAACCTGCCTCCCTAGATTTCCACAGAGCGTGCTGTGCTGTGCTGTTGCGATGGCAGAGACACTGGAGGCTGATTTCCTATGCATGAGCGTAGCATATGGTGTGCTTAAACACAATGGAGGCAGGGGATTACTCAACGATTGTGTGGCATAACATTGTGGTAATGGGGTGGTGTTAAACGGTTTGGAGGACTCCGATACGACCCAGCACTACGTCAGGGTCTCTTTTTATATTCACTTCTCAGTTTCCCATATATTAGGGAGGGGTGGCCGTAAAGGTGACATTTTGTTTACATGTGAAAATTATATTAACCCCAGAGGTTGTGCAGCTTGTGTTCTGGGAAACTTTTGTTGTCATTAATTCCCACATCCAACTGGGTGGAGTACAATTCAGCAAGATTGTCATGGTTAAAAGCTTGACATTAACATTCCAAGAATTTCTGAAGCTTATTTGCTGCAACCGAGCCAAGTGTCTGGCTTGGTTCATCTTCAGTTTAAAAAAGGCCCGACAAGGCCTATCCCTCGCTGGAGCTATGTTATTTGAGTTGCTAGGTATTTTTACTGCCGCATTGTTGTTGCACAGCGAAACCACATACCATCTAATCAAATACATTACAGTTGTTAGCCGTTATAAAATGATGGAAAAAAAGATATGCAGACAGTGTTTGCTGGAGGCATAGAACGCTATCAGTTAGGGATCAAGTCTCCATTTCACACATGAACGAACAGAGTTAATCTGCGGATCGGTACTGTACATCGCTTAGAAACCGGTCTCCCAGCCATCACACCATTGTTCTCAGACCTACTGCGAATGTTTTCTGTAAACAGCTAGCATTTCTTGACAAAACTGTGTTAGATGAATGCCTAAAAATAGCATTTTCTTCTCGTAGTAGTTTACTGTATGTGACTCGTACAGATGCACAATGTTTTAGTTTTTTTATTCTGTGTATTTATATCCTGTGTGTGTGTATAGCCTGTGTGTTTGTGGGTGTATTTCGGGTGTGCCAAAATGGCACAATTGTATTAGGTCTAGACCCGACCCAGTCACTACATGTTTTATGAGTTGTCCTAAGAGGATACGGGAGCTGAGAGCTCAGATCCTGCTCGTTGCAGCAGTATTTTCATCACCCCAGGTCACTTACCCCCACCCCACTCCTCACCCATCACCCTGCCCAACCCCCCTTGTGTGGGTTTCTTTTAGTGAGGGAGAGGAAACACATTCAGAGTGGGGCCGTGTTTACAACGGTGACTTGTCTGTGGCTACAGTTTAAATAGGGTAGAGCCAGAGCAGCAGAGAGGCCGCCCCACAGACTGACTCATGATTCATTATCATTCCCCTTCATGTGCACTGTGGTGGGTGCTTTCTTTTCTGCCTGGGCTCACTGGCCCACACCACTGAGATGGATGGATGGATGGATAGATAGATGACAAAGGTGTATGCTACACTGAACCCCCCCTCCCCCATACACACACACACACACACCCCATCGCCCACACACAGACACACACACAACACAAGTCACCTTCTCCTGCTGACTGTTTTCCTCGTCTTCCCTACTCTGACTTGAGCAAACAAACCTCCAACAGGATAATGTTCTCTGCCAGTGTCTATTTGCAGTGTTTTCCTTTGACTTGAGTTATAGCACTGGTTGCGAGAGCTGTGGCTGAAATTAGCATGGAGGGTAAACAAAGGGGGATCTTAGGTTGAGAAGACTAATCCTTTTATTTTTTAACACACAGTTGTAGTTGGCTAGATGGTTAGCGGTTGCAGGACTCGTAGGGATGGAGCTTGTTAACTTTTATTGATAATGAGCACCTTATCGATCCTGCTTATTGAGCCGGGCCTTTATCGAGCCCACTATTGAGTGTTTTCTAATATTTTGTGGAAAGATGAGACGACAAATTCAGAACAGAACTGGCATCTTTTATTATTGGCCAGTTGTTGTGACTGTGAGTTTGTGGCTGACCACCATCTATGAGGATGACAATTAAAGTAAAAAAGATTTTGCCCATCATTAAAACAACCATTCATTAATGTGCAAAATGTGTTACATGGAATAGTACTGTAATAATTTCTTGATCGCCTCTTGTCTTGATTGTTTAAACATGATGTCATGGGACGCTATACTGTATGCTCGATAACAGGCTTGATAAGCCCAAAGCTTATTGATACCGGGTAATCTATGAATTTGTTATCAAGTATGTAACAGGCTTGTGTTTCGAGCTCCATCCCTATGCAGGAGAGGCATCCACCTCTGAAACAAAAGCCCTCCCCAATTAGAGGTAATGCCATCCGGTGGTATCTAGGGATGGAGGTGATACTGGCTTGGGCTGCTTCGTGCTTTTGAATGGAGGATTTGTCCCACCCCCATCCCTTGCACCACCCACCCACCCTGTCCGACCATCTGCTCAGGAGATAGAGTGGAGGGCACCACCAGAGAGCTAAATAATTTAGGTGGAAAAATGTTTTTGCATGCTGACCTAATGGCATTGTTGCCCCAAAGTCCTCTTTAAGACATCCTTCAACGCCCCTGCCGATCCGTGCTGTCAGTTGTGAAACCTCTGAGCTGTCTTATCTGCCAGTCTAATCTATTTATGTTCGCTTTCCTCTGTGTTGGCATGTCACTCTGGCATTGTGATTAGACTAGCTGGAGGACACAGGGCAGCCTTATGAATTCCACTCCCCCCTCTCGTGCACACTCATTTAGATTTAACAGTTGCAAGTGAACTGATGGATAGGATCGTTAAGTTGATAGGTAGGCTAGATTGGGGAGATGAGAGGCGATATTTGATTGCAGGAGATTGCTGGTACTGGTACTAGATTGAGTGCTCAAATATTAAAATCTCAAGAGTCCTTGGGTTGTAATGCAATCAAGATGGGGTACAAAAATCAAGGTTTGTTTCCCCCCTCAGAGGTAGGGTGTTGTTGGCTTGACAGAAAATATTGTTTTCTTATTTGAAAACCATATGCTTGCTGCTAGTGCAGTAGATGGTTTCCTTTTTTGCTAACATGAAATATTATGAGTTTTGTATTGGATAAGATATCTTGTCAGTACATGAGAGGCTTCAATGTGTCCCCAGTGTGTATTTATGCCTTGCCTGGCCCCAGCTTTACCTTGGAAGCATTTCATTATGATGACATAATTCACCCAAAAAAAATGAATTGTATGTCTCTCTCTCCAGAGGTGAAAGATACTGGAGAAGCCCTTCTGATCAGGCGCTTCATTCACACGGGGGAGAAAGCGCCACACAATCCAGCAGGAACTCAATTAAGAGACAGATTCATGGTAGTGCTGTCTGGCCACCACATGCTTCACATTCTCCAGCTTCTCTCTTATCAATGACACATTGGGAGAAGTCCTCCACTGGACCGCCCGCGATTACATTTCTCAAGAGTGCCTCATTTAGAGGAAAAGGGAAGAGGCGACAATGGACAGCCCTGCTTTTTCCCTCGGGGGCCATGTCAAAACACGATGCTGTGTGAAGGCAGCCTGAGCAACCACAATGGCCTTCAGGTACTGTCACGATGTACCTGATATTAGGCTATGAAATGAAGTCCTGCACGTAAACCGTAGGCTGTGGAGATACCCCCTCCCCCACAGTGCCATTTGGAGCTCTCCCACAGAGCACACAAACAGGGAATATAGGAGGATTTAGCTTTCTCTTGGAGATGAACTTGAGGCTTAAAACACTGTCAAACACAGACTGATACTTGATTTATTATTTTTTTATTTTTGATGTATTTGATTTGCACAACAGAATATATATACATATGCATAATATACTAGTTCTTTCCATGGGAAAGATGACAGTTAGTTGTTGTGTTGGTGAGGTAAGAAGCCCTATAGGGGCTTATACGAGAACCTCACTGTTTACATTATTAGAATTTATTGCCAGACCCATGAAATGGGTAGGCCTACATAAGCAAATGTCGGTCTGTCCGGGTTTTCTATATAAAGGGTATATATGATGATGACATGATGATGACATGCCTACAAAAGGCATGATGTCATAAATGATGATGACAGACAGGGGGTCTGGCACAACCAGGTTGACCTGGTCTAGTTAATATGATACTTGTGATTGTACCTGGAGCATTGCACACAGTGTGTTGGCCCTAGTGACCACCGCAACGTGGAAAAATACTGAATAGACTGTATATGTCAAGGCAAACTTTGGTTGGTTGTCTAGCCTAATGCTTTCAGACAATGGCAGTTCAATACTCCTCAGAGTGCCACCGTGCATGAGAATGTTTTGTGGTGAAGAAACACTGCCTTCACCATTCTCCTCACAGGTTTCAGTGTTCATGTTTGAAAGCTGCTAAGCTAAATTTCTCTTGAGCACGGTTCTTTTTACCTAGTGAACTAACCTCAGACGCTAGCTAAAAATAGAGCTTTTGTGAACAGCTTTGGCAGAGAAGATGTGGTTACTCATCAGTGAATTGAAGAAACGAGTAGAGAAGACAAGTGCCTTTGCCCTGCAAATGTGAACTAAAGCAGAGATGGAGTTCAGAGAATAAAGCAGGCTATGATTCACCAGGTAAGAGAAAGCATGTGGGGTGCAGAAGACCACAGAGAATCCCTTATGAAGTGGCCTGCCCCCTCAGCCTCCAGCTGAGCCTTTCATTGTGCTGTTGTTTCTAGGGGGCTTGGATAGCAGCTTAGATTAGATCGCACCAGTAATGGATTGGAGCTGACAAAAAGCTGCTCCAGCTCAACATCGCGGCAGCGAGACTTTGTGCACCGCCCAGGATCCGACTGGTTTATTGGGATCAATTTGAGTTGCCCCTCATTGTTAATAACCCTGTGTGTGTTCGTGCTAATATTGTTCTCCTCTAATCTGTATTCATGCAAGTATTTCATTCAATCCCTTCCGTAAAGCCGGCCCTAAATCCTTGCCAATCATATTCTGCTACTTCATAATTCCCCAGTTGAATATGCTGTGAATGATTTTTCTCTATCTTGCCACCCCTTAAAATGAACGGTTTGCTGCGCCGTTTGTCAGTGTCTGTGCGTTCTGTTTTGCATTTAAATGTGGACCATCTATCTTGTCTCTGTTCTTTGTTTCATAATGTGCTAAAGGCACAAACATAAAGGATTTTGAAATTCAAAACCCAAGATAATCAATTAGTACATTTTGGTGAAACAAAAGAAACCTAACCGCTTAGCCCTGCCTTATATCTACTCTAGCAAACTGGGCCAATTTGGCTGTTTATCCTTAACCAGGGTTCGATTGAAGCCACTGAGATGAGCGTGTATTTGGGTAAACGTGGGAGTGATTTGAATGAATAAAACATGTCTCTTTTAAAATGCCTGTTGGGTAAAGCGGGAGTGAGAGAGGGAGAGAAAAGCAGTGTTTAGCAACAGAAACCTGCTGTGTGGCCATTGTGGGGGATGATGTGTTAATCGAGCCACAAACTGTGTGGTTTCTCGGGCCAGAGGTCTCATTTAAACAGGCACGGAAAAGAGAAATGTATTTGAGCGAGGCCCCGCTGGCTGCTAGCCCTTGACTCTATTGCAGTAATGTAAATGGTGGATTAGGTGCCGTTGGCTGAAAACCCCTACCCACCCCCCCACCACCACCTTTCTCTCCCTCTCTCCCTCTCTATTTCTCTCTCTCCAGCCGCTGCCCCCTCCTTCTCTTTTCCATTAAGACAGCTGGTTTCTTTCAAAGGGTCCTGGCCCAGTGATTGATGTGTAATAGCTGCAAGCCTCACCTGCCCCCTCACAGTGTTATTCATGGGCTAGGCAGCCAGCACCGCTTTTTACTGAGCACTTTGTTTCCCTGGCAGTGGGCGGGGAGCCCTCTCTTTTCTCCCTTTCTCTCTCAGCCATCATACATTATGACTTTTCATTGCTACAATATTACTACTTCACTTCATACTGACTCGCCGCATTTTGTCTCGTTTGTTCAACTTCAAATTGCTCTTTTGTCCACATCAAGCTATAGTCATACTCAAGTTAGAAACGTTTTGTTACGGATTAGGTGCATGGTCTACCTATGTTATTGTTTTTCTAGATTGATATTCCTATACATTTGTTATATTGTTGTTGATGTTCTGACATATTATTTTGCTTATTATAGTTATGTATTACCTGCTTATTGTAAGTCGCTTTGGATTAAAAGCATCTGCTAAATGCCTAAACTGTAAACTGCAAGTACAACTTCCAGTTCAAATATGTTTATTTGGGGGTTCACAGCCTAAAAAGGTTTGAGAACTCCTGGTATACAGTGTATGCATACTGCAACATGTTACATATCCGCACCGTTATATAACTACAATGCTTGCTGTTCCACCGCCGGCATGCTAATTAATTGAATACAAGACTAGGAACAACATGTTAGTGTAGAATATGCCCAAACAACATGTTGGTGTAGAATATGCCCAGAAGCACGCTAATGACAAGACCCTGATTGTAAAGGTGCTGGTAGAGGCTCCTAGTGGTCTCCTAACATCAAAGAAGTAAAATAGGGTAGCCCTCCATTCGCAACAGTTGAGAGTCGTCATTGCTTGCTGTGGAAGAGGCTTATGTCACTGATTAGAGGAGAGAAGAGGTGCTTAGCTCACACACAGGCTCTGGCGGTCCCAGGATTAGAGAGCTGCTATCAAATGATACCTCCGTCAATATTTTCATGTTCTTCACACCTCCAACACACTGCTGGATATGGAGGCCAAGGGGGCGCAGTATGTGTTTTGGCACACCATTGGAGGTGTGTGTGTGTGTGGTGTGTGTAAGCATGGGTAGGAATGTATGTACTGTGTGTGTCAGTGTGTGTGTGTGTGGGGGGGGGGGGTTTGTGTGTTATTTCCCCCCCTAAGCCTGTGGGTGAGTGTGTTTGTATGTATGTATGAGAGTGTACTCAGCAGCCCAGTGGTCGCCGTGGTAACTCATCATTAGATGATTAATAAGGGCTGTGATGAGGCTGTGGTTTAATCGGGCCCAGTGTTTGTGTTGAAGCCAGTGACAAGAGCAGCTGCCCTGTCAGTTGGTGTCTGCTCACGAGATGACAGGCCCTGCCGCTGTCAAACGCACCTCAACCACTGCACATGTGCCTGCCAGCCAAACAACTTTACATTCTTTACTCTTTTTTTCATGATTTTTTGGGGGGCTTTAATGCCTTCATTGATAGGACAGTATACTGACTGGAAATGGGGAGAGAGACGGGGAGTGACACACAGCAAAGGATGCCGGATCGGGACTCAGAGCCCACCTGTTATGCGCCTGGACCGCAAGGCCAGTGGGCGCTAGCCTAGCACAGCTAAACGATCCACCCATGTTAAAACAAGGTGGGGATACTATACTGCAGTTAGTTAGCTGCATTAGTATATAGTCTGGCCAAGCCAGGCTAAGTGGGTGCCCCCTTTACTTTTTGAGCGGTGGTCACACCGTCTCCTATACGTGGCCGCGTGTGTGGGTATGCGTCCATCTGTGTCTGTCTGTATGTAGCCTGCAGTACCTTTTCTGACCACACATGTTAAGGGAGGGGCGCTGTTGTTCAGGCCAGGCACACTCACGCATGCGCGCGCACACACACACACACACACACACACACACACACACACACACACACACACACACACACACACACACACACACACACACACAGCCTCCACCGCTCAGTTCACACAAGTGTAAAATTTTCTTTTTTTTTGCTCTTTCTTCCATTCTTTCTTTTTGCTATTTTTTCTTTCACTCATCATTCTCTTTTTCACCTTCTTCTTTCCCTCTCCACAACTTGCATCCTGCTCTGTATCAATACGTGCTCATCTTCCTTGCAGACACACAGCATAATTTCCACCTTTTTTCCCCTGGCTCATTCTGCCCCCTCCCTCCCCTTTCCTCTGTCCCCTTCTTTCCCTGCATTTCCCCCAATCTCTCTCTCTCTTCCACTTTCTCTCTGCTGGGCTGCTATCACAGTCTTGGTAACACGGGTGCTGCTGATTGCCAGGTCTGGCCCCTCTGGGGGCTGTAATAGCTATTTCTAGTTAATCTGTAGTGGGGGGGAAAAAGCAAACACTGGCAAGTAAGTGAGAAGCCTCCTTTGTAGGGCTGCTGTGTAGGGGCAGTGTAGTGTGAGCAGCTCACTCCGAGGGCTCTGCCCACTCATGTGTGCGTTTATGCAGGTTTTCATTATAGCCTGGGAAGGTGGTAGCTGGCTCTTTTTGAGTGAATGATGATAGGCTGAAAATGGCAGTGGGCTGGGCATGGCAAATCACTGGCTTTACACACACACACACACACACACACACACACACACACACACACACACTCTCTCTCTCTCTCTCTCTCTCTCTCTCTCTCTCTCTCTCTCTCTCTCTCTCTCTCTCTCTCTCTCTCTCTCTCTCTCTCTCTCTCTCTCTCTCTCTCTCTCTCTCTCTCTCTCTTTCCTCTCTTGCTCTCACTCTCTCTGCCAGTGGATTGCCATGTTTTCCCCTCCAGACCTGTCACTTCACATTAGCATGGTGATGACTGTCAGCCATGGCAGAGGGCTGGGCTGGGGCACAGTCCAGCCCAGCCACAGTGTACACACACACACACACACACACACACACACACACACACACACACACACACACACATACATACACACACACACACACACACACACACACACACACACACACACTCCGAGGCCTGATAGATGAATAAAAACTTAGCCTGTTGTCATCACAGCTGCTCACCAGAGGAACAAGCTAGCTAGCTAGGGTTTACTGCAACTCTCCAGTGGTGCTGTAAAAGAGGCACAGTGTCGTGTGCTGAAAAGCCCCTGGACACGGTGTCTCTGAGGAATCCTGCTGCCTGTGTAAAGCCCTCTATCCTCAACCAAAGTGTGCCATGCCGCCTTTCTGAAGATCGCTAATACAGCGGGGAATCCCCCTTTAGGTTATTGTGAGAAAATACATGCAGCGCCTGTCTCCTTCTCCTTTCTCACGCTCCCCTGTTTTTTCCACTCTCTCTCCCTCTTTTTTCTTTAAACTCCCTTTCCCCCCTCTCTCTCTCTCTCTGAAATGAGGCGAATAGACTTGGGCAGGAGGCTTGAAGGTTGTGTTCTTTTGATAGAGCTGCTCAGTGCTCTCCAGAGTATACATGACTGTGGAGGAGAGCGCTAACAATTACTCTGAGGTTAAGAGCCAGCACAGCTCATTGCCTGACTTCCAGGAGCTAATCTCCATGTCTTTTCCACCACCATAAAAAATGACCCTTTTCAGTCACAAACATACCCACGGAAGCAAATGCCCGTTGACTTACTGCAATGTAAATTACCACATTCTCACTCAATAACTCATGACCCTTTTTTGTTTTTATGTCCACAGCTCTTCTGAAACACTGGGGTTGTTGGTGTGGCCGAATTTTCCCTGGATTTGACCGGTAAATTCAGAAGACTGAAGCCCAGGCTCACAGTCTACCTTTCACGGAGGCCCAGCCGTGAGAGGACTGAGGAAGGCACGTGGCGGATCATGACGGCCGACAAAGACAAGGAGCGGGAGAAGGAACGTGACCGCGACAGAGACAGAGACCGCGACAAGAGGGAGGGAGGAAAGGTCCGCCGGCAGGACGGCGATCGCAGCGACCGGGACGGCGAGAGCGCCAGGCCCCGGCGTAGCTGCACACTAGAGGGCGGAGCCAAGAACTATGCCGAGAGCGATCACAGCGAGGACGATGACAATGAGAACGGCAACAGCAGCGCGGGAGGGGGGGGCAGCGGCACGGCCGAGGATGGCAGCAAAAAGGGCAAGAAGAAAACGCCCAAGAAGAAGTCGCGCTACGAGCGCACAGAGAACGGAGAAATCACATCCTTCATCACGGAGGACGACATCGTTTACAGACCCGGCGGTAAGTGACCAGACCACTGTGGGCCAATCACATTGTATACATGAAGTGACCTTTACACACATGTTTATCAAAGTTGATCAAATCATTCAATTACTTACATTTTGTTATGACACTAATTGCACTAGTTTTGCTCTTAGGAATTATTGTACTCAAGAAGTTTGGGTCATAAAAAACTGTTAAACTAGAAAGGGACGTGATTCCAATTTGGGGTTGATTGGATGTTGGTTGTTGCAGTATAATGTATTATGAACGCATCATCCAGGGCACATTTCAGGGTGTTTTGTTTTGTTTTGTAAGAAATGGGTCCTCCCTGTAATTTTGGAAGCTAAATACAGGCAAACAGTGTGGCATCAAAACTCAGTTTGACGCTCATTAACACATGATAGCGTTTTGTTACGCTCCCTATTGGTGTAAATGAAAAGGCTTTTGGTTCTGTGTTGTTTAGAGGTCCCTCAATGTGTGATTCAAATTTGGGCTTGATCGAACGATGCATTTAGGTTTTTTGAAATCATTTGTAAAATGTCCCCCAAACTGCTACATTCCCGCACAATTTGGAAGAGTTTGACGCATGCATAAAAACTGTGAAACTCAAAACGGGTGAAAACATACTGTCGGCCTCTCAGCCTTCCGGCCTGGTGGAGATGAAACAAAACAAAAACCCAACCCTCCTCAATGTGCTCTGGATAAGCTGCTGCTGAGGTGCTTGTTGAAGACTATGAGCATCAGCAGCAGAAGAAGTGGTCCCTCGGGCCACAGGCCTACACATCACACGATCAATGCCAAGTTGTCTCACTCCGGCCTCCGTCTCAGGCTCTTGTCTATAAAGCAAAGTGGTGCTTCACCACGGTGACGACGGCCTCCATACCGATTTCATTCCAGGTGATTCATATTGATAGTATCCTATCGCTGCTGAGGCCAGGAGGGTTGGCGCTAGTCTTGTTTCCTGGAGAGATGTTTGACCTGCTCTATAGTGCGCTTTATTGCATGGGATGAGAGAGGCTGCAAAGAGAAAGTACCGCTTTCCCTAGCTGTAAACGCGGCCTCTTTTTCACCTGCTGTTTGTAAATTGGTTATACAAGAGGGGGGAATGTCAACTTTGCCGGTTGAAAGGAAGCCAGCCTACTTAGCTAGCTCTACGTGCGCGCGTGCGTGTGCTTGTGTGTGTGTGGTGCGTGTCTGCTCCAGATCATTGCTAGCCCTCTGCACCTAAATCATCACCGCCATGTCTTTTCATTTATCTACCAGCCAGCGAAAGGTCAAGTAGTGTGGGGGAGAGAGGGAGGGCGGATGCGCTCCACATTGCCTGGGTATTTAATGGGAAGATGTAGCAAATTACAGCCTGTGTGTTAGGTTATCTTCATCTCCAGCTACTTCTCCGCTCCCCAACGCACAAACACCCTCCCCTTTTTACTGCTAAAGAGAAACCTTCAAGTCTCTCACAGAAACACACATGCACGCTTTTGCGCACGCGCACACACACACACACACACACACACACACACACACACACACACACTTACTTTTCTAGTTTCCTTCTGTTCTAACACTACCTCTATCTTCTCTACGGAATACTACAAAATGACGCCTGTAAAACTGTGATGTGACAATAATTGATTCCGATGGAAAGAGTTATTAGTTACATTACTAGTTATTGGAAAACAGATTTGCTTTACAGTACTTAGTAACACGTTAGTCCCAACACTGGGGGTGTGATAAGATATGATTTATTTACCATGCACAGGTTTTGGTTGAATTCACAGTAATGGGCAGTGTGGAAGGCATTGTCTGTTTTGATGTGAGATGTTGAGTTAGATCTGTTTTGATGTGAGATGTTGAGTTAGATCTGTTGTAGAGACCTGCAGGACTGTTTTGTTAGTCCCGCTTCTGCCCGCTCCCGTTTGATTTCTGATCATTCCCATCTGGTTCAATTTCTGACCACCTGCGGTACATTTCTGACTGACCACTCGCCACTACTGCCAGCAGTAAGATTGTCAACAATTTAGAAATGTGTTCAAATAATATAATGCTGATCAGTTTAATTAATTGGTGACTAAAAGATCAATCTGCAAAAATAATTCCATGACGGTCACAACGTAAAAAAAATAAAAATAAAATAAACACCTGCTCCTGTGAGATTTGTGTGCGGTATCCCAGTTCCAATTCAGGACTCTAAACTGTTGTTGTAGAGATGGAGAGATTTATTTGATGAGTTGAGCTGTTATTGAGAGTTCACAAAAGACCATTATTGGAGTAAATAAGCATCAGTCATCTTACAGGGGAGATGCATCACAGCACAGAGCTTAGTAAAATCAATGCCAGCATGGCTTTAGTCTCAAAAGAAAAATGTAACCTCTTGTATTTAGGAATGTTTTTTTCCCCAGATGCAAGGTGAAACATTGAAATCTACTTAATAACAATATCTCCTCTATTAAAACAACAGCCACCTTTTTAAAAGGACTGTCTGTCCAAATTAAATATCACATTACCAATTCATATCTATAATGTTAGCTACTCTTTATGGAGTGAAGAGCAACATCTTGGTAAGCAGGCATATAGAGAACGGAGATGTGAAGTCTCGGGAAAGGAGACGGCAAGTTTTATAATTAATCTCCGACAGCCAGAACTATGTGTTGACTCAGAGGTTGGTTCATTTTATCTAGGGTTGGATGCAGTTCCCAGTGTGACAATAGTTGCGTAAGCGTTTCCATAAAGCTTATTCGAATTAGGAAGCGAATTATCATTAAGTCAAAAAAAGAAAATACACATTTTGCCTGTTTCCATTCACTGATGAAATGCGATTCTTGGAAGATAGTTCATGAAATATGCAGTCGTACCATTGAACATGCACTCGTAACACAGGGCTCTTCAGCCTATAGATTTCATATTGGCCTATAGCCTAAGATGAGAGCGAGAGAGAAGTGAAGACTCCACTCGACAACAGCATTGAGCACGATAACAGCTTATATACAGTAAAAGATATACAGTACAAGCTCATCACAGCTTGTTGCGGATGCGATGTGAGCTTTAGTGTTTCCATTCACTAATGCGCATTACGTTTTTTCGATAAAGCCTCAAAATCCACCTCCTCCAAGCGAATAAATGTTTTTGCGAATAATGAAAGTTTATTCAAATTTTGAATTGTTTCCATAAAAAGATTTATGCGCAAAAGCCTTAATGCGCAAAAAACGGCTTTATGGAAATGCAACTATTATCTGTTTTCCATCTTTTTCTGCTGTGTTCATACTCTTCAAATTGCGCAGCATGTTTACAAGTTCTAACTGACAGGATGATTAGTACTGCACCATGGTCAGTGGGAATCCGTAATAGAGCACCTGCGTGTTGTAATAACATTGATACTTACTTGGTGCCAGTGTATGGATAACGTGTAGCAAGATGAAGTACGACAATATGTCGCAGTATTCATAGATTTTTTCCTATACCTAATCCTAGAATGGACCAACCGCTGTGAGTGACGTGCTGTGATAAACATAGAACAATCTATTCCTTGACATGAAACGGGACTCGGTGTAGCCTACACTTCTGTAGTGCTTTTTGTTTAAATAAAATCAAGGCACACCATTCAGAGAAATGTGACGAGAAGCAAGTTTTACCATGAGGGATGATTCCATGCGGGTGTTTTGCTAATCACACACTCTTCATCTCCAGTCGGGTCTGGTTATTGTGAACTGTCTGCCGCCATTACCACATGGAATGCCCGTTTCAATTTGACCTACATTATCATTTTGAATCAATTAGAGTGACGTCGTGCGACTCCTGTGTTGTGTGCATTCAGTGCAGCGTTCTACTGGGTCAGGGGTCTGGCCAAGGAGTGTGCAACTTAAAAGTGTTTGTCCGACAGATGGTTCTGTGATCTCGCGAGGCCAGCTGCTGCGCAAGGTCACAGTGGCCCAGGGCCACGCGAGAACTCAACATTGTTATAAATCTATTGTATATTTGTTTTCATTGGAGCCCCAATTTTCACATTCAAACATTGTTTTATTTGTAAAATTATAAGAGGTTTGTCTATTTAATGTTAGTCACACCCCCCACTGCATGCATCCACGCACACACAAACACACACACACACACACACCATGCTTCTCAAGTAGCAGTGTAATCTGGTTGACTAAATTATCTCTTGTGTATATCAGTAGAGGTCCTCATGCAAGCAGCCACACTAAACCAAAGTCTGCCTCTCTCTCTCTCTCTCGCTCCCTTTCTCTCTTTTTTTTCTTCCCTGACATGGACTCCATTGAAGCCTTTTTTTCGCTCTGCATTTCATGTTTAATAGAGAGAGCACCACTGCTTTGTCTCCCAGTCAGTCATGCGGAGAATGGGTGTGTGAAAGGGGGGAGGGGGGGTTATGAGAGGAGAGAAAAAAAGGCGGAAGCAGTCAGTCACTTGGATGAAACATTGAAAGGGCACATAAACAAAGTGGAGCTCCTTGGCGGATTAGCCTAGACGAATATTTAGATATGTACATCCGAGCTAACAGCAGAGCCAGAGGCGCTATATATATATACAGTATATACACACTTTTTTGTCTTTTTTAATACACACAACCATCTCTAGGGTTTACAGAGAATGGTGTGAAAATTTAAAAAATATCCAGTGTGTGGCACTTGCATTAACATTCCTTGCCAGAGGTCAGAGGAGAACGGACAGACTGGTTTGAGCCGATAGAAAGGCAACAGTAACTTAAGGGAGGCACTTGTCCTTTGGACAAGTACATTTCCCATTCACTTCTCCAGGCACAAAAGTCACTTTTACAGTCATTTATTTTTCCGTTTTTTCATTTGACAAATAACATAAATGTCCATAAAGATTTATTAGTTGTCCCGGACAACAGGACAGGCCTTAATGTCATGCCCTGGGACGTGTTGAACCTTGAGGCAGGCGGGTGACAGCGGCAGCGCACCACACCGGGTGCCACTCCTGTTATCTAAAACAGCAAACTGAGACTACAATTTGCACAGGCTCACTAAAATTGGACAATAGATTTAGATTTCTGCGTCTACAACATGAAAGTATCAACAATTCATGCCACGTTCAAAGTACTTTGAACTGATTAGAAAATTGCGTTAACTGGCAGTTGTACAGGCGTACCTAATAAAGTGACCGGTGAGGGTGTATATTTAGGGAAAGTCCTGTTCTGGCGAAGCCCGAACTGGCGAAGTGGGGATTTGTCTCCTACCGTAGCGATCTGGCGAATCGATTGTCCACGACACTGCAAGCGGCGCGAAGGCCAGCGGACCTTGGTCCTGCTCTTCGCCCCCCGCGCGCCGCAGGCGCGAGTGGCCGCGAAGAGCGGGCCAGGGCCGCGCGGCCGGCGGAGCGCCGCGCGAGTTACGAAGCCGTGGTGAATGCAATCGTTATATTTATGCCCAGGCCGTAAGGCCTGGGCAATCGCACGATAAACGCCCTGTCCAGAAGACGTTCGCCAGATCGCTACGGTATCGGACATTTCCCCACTTCGCCAGTTCGGGCTTCGCCTAAAAGGTACGTGCCCGTATATTTATACATATTTATTTTCTGGGTTTGGAGTTGCCTCAACGTCACAACCTTCTACCACCATGCTGTCTGGGGCTGCCTGGTAGCTGATTGGTCAGGATTAGAGGAGGTGGGGGTGGGGGGGTTACTTGGCATCACCCTCAGCCGTCAGTAACAGAAGAACACCAGCCTGTAATTTACCTCCCTTTGTCAACATGGAAGATCCCCCACCTCAGCCACTGACCTCCTGCTGGCTCCTCCGCTTATTGTTCAAGTGACGAGGCGTGCTCGAGTGTGTGTGCGCGTGAGTCCGCGTGTGTGTGTGTGCGTGCGTGCATACATATTACATATACAGTGCATGTTTTCCTCCTGCGTGGTCATTGGCAGCACCCTTCATGCAATCAGATTTGATATGCGCGGCTTAGGCAGACACAAAGCTTGCAATGGATTATGCTTTGCTAAATGTAAAATCCGTTTATGCCCCTCTAGTGACACACAATATGTAAAACTGACCACCCTGGGAGAGGGATTTGCACCATCCGAGACAAACACGAGGGGGAATTGGAGCAAGGGCATGATCTATAGTAGGAGCGAGAGAGTGGAATATAGAGGGGAAATTGCAAGGCGAAACACCTTTTTAATTGCTTTTGTCTCACGGACAGCCTGACAAACATGTAGGCCTCAGCACATTGAGGTGATAAGAGGTAAGCTAGCATTGAAACCCTTTGCGCACCTCAAGTCCCAGACCCCCCCCCCCCCCCCATCCACCAACACACACCACATCCCATATCTCTGCTTAGCCTTTCTATCCCTAGAAAATGGGAGCAGGCAGCTTAGGGCGCATCGATTGGATGAGATGGGGGTGGAAGGCGAAGTGTTGCCGGCCAATAGGGGGGCCTGTAGCTAAACCAAGCTCTGCTGCTGTTTTTTTTAAGGCAACAGAGAGATGTCTGTGAACGATGACCATGGCAGAGTGGTGGCCCAAGCCCGATGGTCTGGTCTGTCGCTGGGGTGCACACACACACACACACACACACACACACACACACACACACACACACACACACACAGCCCAGTAGCTATGCAGGCAGACGTGACCGCGTGATCGATCCATGAGCCTCCTGAAATGGAGGAGCTCTGCCCGCCTCCCCCAGGCCAGGCCAGGCCAGACAGACTCTATGCTGTCCTCTCCACGCCCACCCCCAGATTATAGATCCTTTCTTAGGAGATTATACACAATGCCACGGGGGATCAATAGTAGACACCCCACCTTCTCTTTGCGCCACGTGCACAAATACGTATGTCAGGACAAGCACATAAAGTTACACATGCCACCTTAACCTAGCATAGGTAAAATGCTAGCACTCATATGCACCAAGAGTTTGTGCTAGATCAGGGGTTCTCAAACCTTCTTAGGTGGGGACCCCCACCCTGTCAAGCACATGGAATTGTAAGTATAATTTTAATGTGACTCAGTTCAACAGATAAATATTGCGTTGCGTTGTGTTTGTCTCTTGTTTACTTAATATTTGACAGTTTGGCCAGTTTGGTATTAAAACGTTTTTGAAAGTCCTTAAATTGTCACTTTATAAAAGTGCAGATTATGCTGTGTGTTCGTTTGTTTACCACTGAGTGAGAAAAGAAAATGACATTAAGCTAATAATCTGGGAACCCCACAAAATAATTTGGTCCGACCCCAAGTTTGAGAACCACTGTGCTAGATTAATTCACAACAGTCTCACAATCTTTGCAGCAAACACACTGGCACCTAATGCCTGGACTTGTGCCTTCTTCTTGCAATATGTATTACGATGTAAAGAAGCAGGAGTTGTATGACTTTAACCAGATTTTTTGCAGATCTGCATGAATCTAAACTTAAATAACTCAATTTTGTTAAAAAATCTAACGCTCCAGCAATCGTTAGGATGATTTATTGTTTCGATTTTAGAAATGGCTGTTGTTTAATATCCTGGTTGACTCGATGACATTTCTGTGAACACAGAATGTGCCTGCAAGATCTGTTGCTACAAAGTCATTAAATCATTGTTATTCATCAGATGGACTGTACAGTTCTTCTTCCAGATTAGTCATAAAAAAAACATGATCCTAGCTGGTTTTCATTTTCCATCCAGAAGTAAACAATCTTTTGTACAATGTGACTGACACAATTTACCGTAGCTACAATGCATCCTTTGCAATGGTACAATTAATTGCAATTTCGATGCTGGCCCTAACACACATATGCGTGCACACACACACACACACACACACACACACACACACACACACACACACACACACACACACACACACACACACACACACACACACGCACACCACTACCCCCCCCCCCCCCACACACACACACACACACACACATACACACATTCAAATCTTATGTGCCCATTATGGTTACATTTGTACACCCTCAGAGTTAAATCGCCACAGAGGAGTTTACTGTGAATCACAGCCCACTCAGATGCTCAGCTCATCCCTTCTTTCCACTGCAGTAAGGCTCTGTGAGGCGCTGCAGGCGGCTGGCTGCCATAGCACGTCTCCTCCTCTCTGACTGGCTGGCTGGACGGCTTTAAAATGGAGAGAGTTAATAGAAACCACCTGCAGCCCCCCCCCCCCATCTTCTCCCCCTCTACCTCACTCACACTCTCAGCACAACATGGCTCCCTTAGCAGGCCCTCTAATGGTGTAATGACACTGCACAAGTGTGGACGTCATCCCTTTTGTCAGCCTGACAGAGGTAAAGAAAGAAGCCGACAGATTTGATTTAAATGCGCTAGGTGTTTTCTTGGCTGTTCAGCTCGCTCTTGGTCCAGTGGTTCCCAAACTCTTCAGCTCAAGACCCGAACTTAGAAAAATACGTTATTAATTAATACGTCTTATTTAATAGTGAAAATTGCTGATCTATAAGCTCGCAATGCGTCGTCATGTGTTGTAAGCTTGTAAATAAAAATAAAAAAATCGAATGTTTTTTCAATTTATGATTTTGTTTGTGTGAGAACATTAAAGAAATTATTTTTTAAGGTGCGATTTCTTTTGTGTGGAAATCTTTTAGATTTTGTTTTTCTTGGTGGGGAAACATTAAAAAGGGGACATTTAATCGCGACCTGTAAACATTGGGTACCGAGTCCCGACCCATTGTTTGGGAAACTGCAGGGCTCCAGTCCATTGTGCACAGAGAGCGAGAGAGAGAGAGAAAGAGATTTCTGCCTGGTCCCGGAGGATCGCCACTTGTGTGCATGCATGTAGTATGGGAGCCTATGAGGAGGGCATGTGTGTTGAGGTGGACAGCTGGCACTACTTGCTGCAGCCACCGCAGAACCCAGGGGAGTGTGTGTACGCTTGTGCGTGCGTGCTTGTATTCATGTGTGTTCACGCGCACGCGCGGGCTGTGCAGCAGGAGTGTGTCTGACATACACATACGTAGCACTAGGCAACCGACCATCGCACCTCCCCCTCCCCTCTCCTCCGACTCAGATCCAGAACTAACTGCTGGCAGCCACAAGAAACAGCCATATCCTTTGACTGTTCCAGTCTGTACCCCACATCTCTCAACAAATGATTGCCTTTTGATCAGCTCAAGTAGGTCTGTTATCATGGACTTGAGCTTTTTTTATATACGGCACAGTATCAATTTCTTAGTGCTGCCAAAAAGGCTATAACACTATAATATATACTAGCCACAATAAAGTGGGATAAGGAAGTCACATTTGGTTGTATTTTACATAATTCCCCCTGTCAGGAAGACAAAGGGGTCTTAAAACAGTTCCAGGAGTACAGCTTTAGGGTTCGCGGTATAGGTTCTATGATCTCTTTTTCTTATGTTCCATAAATGGAGCAAACTGGTTTCTTGGCAGTTATTTATTAATTCATTTGTTTCACTTAACCTTTATTTAACCAGCAAAGACTCATTGAAAAAAAAAATATATATATATTTTGCAAGGGTCACATCTGCCCAAGATATTGAAGCAGTGCAACCAAACACACAAAAGTTTCCCACAAAACACGTCGCTATTTACGCGGCATCCAATAAAATTATGGTCATCAAGTAATAAATGGGTAACAGGCCAATCGAAACGTAGTGGTTTTAATCGACCTGTCATTAGAACGAGCATAGTGCTTGTGCTCAGTCTAACATGCAGATGCTGTCTAAATCTTTAATGGCCAGGTGGAGCAACAGCACATCCTGCAGTGTGTGTTGGTGCCATTAGCTTTGATGGGCACATTGGGAGGTCTGGCCTTTGTCTTCCAACTGGCCGCTCTGTTCATCCAGGTTGCCTGCCAGACACAGTATAGGTCTACCTGCATCCATCTCATCGCATTAAGCTTCTCTGGCCAGGTCAGCAAGCAGCAAAGGCTTAGCACAACTCACTGTCTGATAGACTGGCTGACTGTTGCTTTCCATGTTCTCGTTTGTGCGTGCGTGCGTGCGTGCGTGCGTGCGTGCGTGTGAGAGAATCCCTCCATGGACATGTTCCTAAATAGTGTGGGAGGAACTGCTGTTTTTGCAAAGAAATGAAGTCTATAATGCGTACATGCGCGTGCATACACACGCTTCATGAGCATTTACAGTACATACTGCAGTGGGGTACGCGTGCTTGGGCAAAGTTAGGCTATTTCCAGTCTGCAAAGCTCAAATAGTATCAATATAATGGATAATGGCGTAGTCTAATGACTGACAGTTGTTTCTATTGCGAGATAGACTATTATGCAGCACATTGACTGTTTCTGTAGCTTTTAGTGAGGGTCACCAACACATGCTTAGCATCACATGTACCAGAAAGTGATGTACATTTTTTATTCATGCCATGATTTGTTTATATAACACAACACTTCTGTTATATTGGCATTTCCTGTCCCAGAATGTGATGTCTCTTTTGCTCTTGGCATACCTTGTTTGTACACACAGTGCAGTGCGCAATACTTGTGTCCACATGTCCTGCACAGAGGGTAATAGTTTGGTGTTATGCTGTGTGTCTGTTGCATGTCCTGTTTAAATCAAAAGTACCTGAAGAAAATTCCGTGAGTGCTGGTTTTATTCTGCTTTGGTGAACACTTTGGAGCCATGCAAATGGCAAGTTGCTTTTATTGTTTACAGAGTTGTGTTCGCAGTACATATCGTAGGCATCCATTACAGCCCACCTTGTCCTTGCTACCTCTCGATAAGCCTACATCATTAACAGTCTCACAGCCACGGTGACAGTGGTGTGATTGTGTTGGATTGACCTATGATTTATGTTCAAATCATGTGTTTAGCTATCGTTGGTTAAACCTTTGATCTTCAAACGTTTGGCTGCTTTTTCCAACAAGTCATGTAGGCTGGTTATTGCAGGTTTGAGCCCCACGAGAAGAAATGGAAATCGGTGGCCATGATTATTGGTCATTGAGATGTGCTCATACTGTTTCCACTGTTCTTAATTGGTTGGAACACCAAATCATAATGATGAAAAGCTGTATTGCAATACAATGCTGTTGCTCCATTGTTGTGCATGACAATGAAGTGATTTCCTGTAGAAACCTTCTGCTCAATAGATGAACGACCTGTACAACCATTTTATTTACAAATGTTGGTTTGCTTAACTCTTTCTGTGCGAAAACCGAATAATCTCGGTTCTTTTTTCCATTCCAATACTAATTTTTTAATCTATTTCGCTTACCCTGAGCTGCTAGTAGCGACGTGGGTGGTCCTGGCTCCTCCACCGCTTCCCAACGAGCCATTCTACTTGTCCCGATGATTTATTCCATTGAAAATGGTTTAGAAAAAAGTTTAGAGCCCCCCCAAAAAAACGCTGTTTCAGCAAGACGTATTAAGGATTACAAGAACCGACATTTTTCGGTTCCTTTAGTAAAATGAATTAAATAATCGGAGGCATCAACGGAAGCCCCTGTCGAATTTTCCATCCAAGCACAAGGCCGCGATTCTGTTTACACGGCCCGTAATGGGAAAAAAAGGCTGCGCCACGCCGCCCACTCCAATAGAAAAACACATCTTTACAGCGGATTTTCTCCAGATTGTGTTCCGAGGCCAGCAGAAAAGTTTTTTTGGCGGCTGAATAACTTTAGATCGGTCTTCTAAAAAATTACATAGCCGATTGCTAACTGAAAGCTAACTTCCTCCGGCTCGCTAGCATAGCACTCATTCGAGTGAAAAGCCAAGCCAGTTCAGGCTGGCGACCCGGATGTGATAGTGAATGCCTACGGGAGAATGGCTGGCACTCTAGCGGCACCTAGCGGCGCCCGGCAGTTATTGAGTTAACACAGGCCCATGTGACCACAAAGCAGAACTAATGAAAAAGTATTGCCAATTGTATTATTTAGCCATCACACTTTGTTTTTGACTAGACATTTCGATGAGGCTACTTGTTAAAAACTCTTTAAAAAGTATTTTGTATTTGTACCTGGCAGCTTGACAGTTCCAACTGTCACATTAATGCTTGTTGTTGTGTGTTGTGTCCGATCCATTTTTCATGCCAGACTCCGGATCTTCTAGAACAGTTTGCTGTGCTGCCAGTCCAGGGGTGCCGCAGAATACTTTGATAATATTTGGAATTCATCAATCTCACTACATCAAAATCTCTTCACTATGCCTAGTAAAGCAGACCTGATTTGCACTGTACTTGAGTTATTTTTCCATCTACAGCCAACTCTCTTCAGCAAAAATGGCAGATCTACAATCTCAGCTTGTAGATCGGCTATTTTTGGTGAACCTCCCCCCCCCCCCCCAGAATAGGGATGCTGGTGTTCAAGTGGTTAAACATCAAGTATAAAGTTATTTTCAAATATTTCTCAGTGACATTGCCTACCGTATCTCAGGTGGAAAGATGTGCATATTTATGTCGCATAATTCAAAAAATTAACAGTGTAATTCAGGGGTGCCGTGGAATAGTTATTTACAGGGGTGCCCTGCGTCAAAAAAAACCCTGTTCTAGAAGTTGAATATATTACAACAGAAAAATGGGAAACTGAAGGAGGTGGCTTCATATTTTTGGTTTGTTCACAGCTGCTTATTATGATCACTATATTGATTTCTCCATTGCTACATCTCATTCGTCTGTCTGCTGAAAGGCTCGCTGATAGATTGTTCTTGTAGTTCTAACAATAATGTTGCCCATGTTACACAAGTCATACTTAGGTCACAGTAATTCAAAGACACAGGCAGGTAATTATGGTCGGTGGAATTGTTTTGTACTTATTTCTGTTTCACTTATTTGGTGTTTACTATGACAAAACATTGAGAACCAAAATGGAAGGTATTTTCCCTATTAGACCTGGCTACTATTTCCATCCAGCCAGACATTAAATACACTGTGGAACACCTGTTTATAGTCGACATTTACTTAAGGAATTAAGACTCAGACATGGAATAGTGCATAAACTATTTAATTTCTGCCGATGTCTGGCCTGTGACATTTGCTTCCCAGCTTCCTACAGTCTCTGTTAAGTGTCGTCGGACTTTTACTTGTAACAGAGTGTGGGGGGAGGGGGGATGTAGCGCGTGGAAGGAACACGTTATTCCAACCAGTTCCTTTCCCCGCTGATCTTCTAATCAAATGCATCATGACCAGCACTTATTATAATACTTCATTATAATGCTATGCATTATACACCCAACCTTATCATACGGTATAAGGTTATCACCAGCGTGTTCATTGTTTCATTGGGGAAACAAACATGCACATTGCACATGGCTTTCCAACATGCATACCTAGAGATTCACCAGTAGTGACAGGATATAATTAAGCAATATTACACAAGAGGGTGTGTGTTATCATGAGTATCAGCATGCCAGCGTGGCTGCAGGAACGAGCCGAAAAACCTGTCCACTTCATTTCATTGTAATTAAGATATTCGATAGAAATTTGTAATTCATTAATGCCACATTTAGTGACTATGTCCCTGAACTTCACATCAATACTGCTAGCCTATCATAGTGTTGGGAGAGGGAGCCTGGCTCTTTCGTGACCGGCACACCTGATTTCTTTGTTTGATGAGACCTGCTCCATAATGCTCATTATCATCACCGGTAGAGAGCTATTTCAATCTTCGCCGGAACTACCTGTTGTGGTAATAAGGGTGTTCAGCTGGCCAAAACTCAGCAGTACCGGAGCAATTCAAGCACTGTAACAACAATGTCCTTCATGAATGTAAGAAGGCTATTAATTGAACCATCATTTTTTGTTGCCTCTTCCACAAGCAAACATAATCTAATAGCTTGCCCCCTGCGCATGTAGGCAGGAGTAGCATTATAAAATGCAGAATTTAACTGCACACCAGCTGTTAGCATAGACAACAAGGTCAGTAATGCCTGTAATTCATTATCTCTTTTGAATTAACCACTGGGACTCCACAGTTGAGGGTGTCTGCATCATTATTTTCTAAAGGTTCCCACCTGTCTTCATTAAAGTGCAGAGCAAAACAGGGTCTGCTGTGTTTTCAAATGTCTGTTTTAGGGGATCAAAAACAGCCGATTGGTGTGGTTGATGGGTGTAAAGTTAACACCTATCAACCACACCAATGGGCTGTTTTTGATTTTTTTAGGTTTACAGTGTAAACCTAACAAAGGTTGTGTGTTGTAAAACAAAAATGGCATAATGTAGCTGTAGTGTCAGAGATGAATTAACCCTTAGGATGTTTTAGTGTAGGTTGGAAGCATGATTAGCATAGCGCTATCCCCCACTACAAAGACCACTTGTCAGTCCCATTTCCCGTTCTTAGTCAAGCAAACGGGAGGGACAACCCCTTGGAGCGGTGTTATATGGAAGTATATCAGTGCAAATCTTTGGAGATCTTTTCTTCCTTTTTTCTTTTTTTAAGGGCCTTCTTCTCTCTCTCCTATCTCTCCCCACGCGAGAAGCTCTGGGAAAAGGGCTTTTTAGTGAAATCCAACCACCTGCCGACTGCTAAATGAGAAAGTGTGGGCTAGCTGAGAGGGAGAGGATGGAGGGCTGGGGGGGGGGGGGGGGGACTTGTCAAAGGGCCTCTGTTCTCCCCCAGGAGTCCAGTCAGCTGTAGGCCTGCCCTATTGTAGAGAGCTAGATGGTATCGCCTGCCAGGTATTTCCCTCTGCTTTCCAGGGAGGCTGAGGGGAGGGGTTGAGGGTGGTTGCTGTCGGGGTGATGGAAAGGGGATAGGCGGTGGAAAAGGGGCGAAGAATCAGCCGGAAGAATGCAGAGGAGTTGGTAATCCAGGAGGTGGCGGGGGTTAGAAAGGACTTGCTCCAGGAGCCCAGGGCCTCTCACCGTTTGTGGTAAAAACCCACCCGCCACGCTAAGCAGACCTGCCCAGCAGGAAGTGACACAAGGTGGCCTGGGTCATCAGGTGCACTCTCCCCTACTGGAGCTCTGTGGTGGATCAGTAATGATACAATAACATGTTCTATAGTGCTCTCTCGCTCTCTCTCTCTCCACCCCCTCCCCACACACCCCTGCGGTTCCATTATCACATTCCTTTTGCTCTTTAATTTTAGGATCAGTAAACTCAAGGGGTTGGTGCAGCTTTCCTAAAGGCTTGTCCTACTCTGTACCGCCTGGGCTGTGTGCGTGTGCGTGCGTGTGTGTGTGTACATACGTGTACGGTGCGCACAAGAGAGGGCTTTGAGCCGAGTGCCCCTTTTAACAATGCAGGTGCGTCCTGCCTCATGGCTCAACACCCGCAAGCATTGCTTAGGAATAAGAAACAGCCCCTCTCTGTTTTAATAAGTCTGCCATGCAACCTAAAAAAAACCTTCATATTCCTGCTGTGTTTTGCTGAGCTCATGCCTCTCCCCTCCCCCTCACTGTTTACAAAACACTGTTTTGTTTGTCTGAGTGTTACTTTTTTCTTTCTTTTTTTTTCAAACATCATCATAAAAGTACAGGCAAGCCGACATTACCGAGGTACCCTTCTCCTCCTCTCTTCTCCCCTCCTCTTCCTCGACAGCTTTTTCATACTGCAGCAAATTAAACGGCAACTTATTTGTTTGACACGCGGAGAGTGGAGCCGGAGCACGGGACTGGGTTCCCTCGCTGAGGCTAGGTGTGTTTTAGATTAGACATGCTTGGCAGCCATAGCAGAATGGCTGGCTGAACAATGAGCTACAGCTGGGGAGGAGTTGGTAGGAGGTGGAGGGGGGGGGGGGATAAAATGGCGTCGTCCCACACCTCCATGAATATTCTGCCTCTTTAACGCTGCACCGACGATGTAATTGGAGAAAGGATGGCTGCCAGTGGATTAGGTTTCAATAGAGAGCTCAGGTTGGAGGAGCTATATGATTAGGTTTTTCCCTGTGCTGTAGTATTGAGCTTTCTCTTCATGCTCTCCTCCTTTCTGGGTGGTGGTCGATAGAGGGCTTTTTGCAGGGAGGGGTAGAGGGCTGTATGTGCTTTGAGTGAGAACGACAGAAGACGAGAGAGAGAGGGAGGTGGAACTCATGGCCACTCAGGGGAAAAAGGCTCTCTTCTACAAAGGGCCTGTGGCTCTCCCTCCTATAGCACAGAGCGCAAACAGACAGACAGACAGACAGACAGACAGACAGACAGACGCACGCACTCGCGTACTTCAGCCTAAATCACCCATCCCCCCTCCCCCCAACACGGACCCTTCTGAAAAAGAACAAAATCCTTCCCTCCCCTTCCACTTCTCCAGTTGAGTGAGGAGACCCACTTCCAAATGCACAAAATGGCTGGAATGTTTAACAAGCCAAGCAAACCCTGGAGGATCTATGTGGCCCCCCCACTCATACGTACACACACACACACACACACACATACCCCTGTCTGACTGAGCCCCGTTGCTTCCTCTGTTTAAGAGTTTGAACCATGTCTCAGCGTTTACTTTCACATTCATTTAGCCTGGTGTTTTAGTCATTTCATAATGCCCTTGAGGTAACAGACTTTTAGCGCTTGGGATGAATTCTAAATGTGCTTTTTTGGCGATGGAAGAGGACATGTTGTCTGAATGATTAAACCAGTCTTTTTTTTTTACCACTTATCTCTCACTTTTAAGTTTTCCTTTCTTTCTCTCTCTTTTTCATGCTAGCTGTAAGTTCTTTGTGCCTGTTGGCATACTCTGCTGTGTAGATGAGGGGACCCGGTCTCTTTAAATCAATGTGCTAGTGAGGTGAAGGGACACTAAACCCTAATTCCCCTGATTTGACTCCTTCCAAACATGTCATCTCATCTCATTCAGATTAGTCTCTTTTGTTCTCTGGCCCCCTTTCTCCTCCGCTCCCCCCTCCTTCCCCTTCCTCTCTCTCTTTCTCTCCTCTCTACACACACGCACGCACACACACACACACACACACACACACACACACACACACACACACAGTGTCGCCCACGGGTCACACAATAGCACCAATGGATATTTTCATTCATATTATCTTGTAAATGACTTCCAGGGATGGTGTTGAGGACGGAGAGGGAGAGGGAGGGGAGGGTTTAAGTGAGAATATACATGCGTCACTCACAGAACCAGCAAGTGCGATAAAGTCCCCCTCCCATTAGAATAGCTCATTCATCCCATAGCAGATAACAGGCCCACCCTGGGCTCTCTCTCTCTCTCTCTCTCTCTCTCTCTCACACACACACACACACACACACACACACACACACACACACACACACACACACACACACACACACACACACACACACACCCTCTCAGAAACAAAGCCCAGGGTGACGCATGCACACAATTCAATTCAATTCACCGCACACACTCACTCGCTCTCTTTCTCTCTCTTACATACACACACACACGCACACAATGCCCTCCTTCACTACAAATGTTATCTAGGGTGTCAAAGCTATTTAATATCTTTGCCCCCACCGCCCCCCTCCAAAACTGCAAGCAGGCAGATAAACCTCAGCCAGATCGATAACTCTGTTGACACAAACAAATAAATAACCGATGATGCCTCTGTCAGCCACTGAAAAGCTAGCCACACGTCTTTTTGTTCACGAAAGCGCTGCTCAATCCTTAAGCCCGTATCGCTAGCACCTCAGTACCTGTCTTTCAGGAGAGGGCAGTAGCCTATTCACTGTGTGTTAGCCTAGCTTAGCCCTGCTACTCTCTTGTGCCCCATTTCTTGTCCTGTCACCTTTCTTCATTATCATCATTCTAGGATAATATTGTTTTGACTCCTTGTATTCCTTACTCTTGGTTTCTTGTAGTGTTGCTGTATCAAGTCAGTGTGCATAGGAGTGTTCGTAAAATGTCCAACAAAAATGGGATGTCAGTGTTAATGGTAGCTTACAGATTGACTGCTGATAGTTTGTGTGTGTGTGCGTGTGTGTGTGTGTGTGTGTGTGTGTGTGTGTGCGCGTGCACGTGTGTGTGTGTGTGTGTGTGTGTGTGCGCGCGTGTGCGTGCGTGCGTGCGTGCGTGCGTGCGTGTGCTGCTCTATAGGCTGACCAGTCAGTCAGTGGCAGCCAGTGGTGGGTAAAGGGCAGCTCAAACCACCCTTACACTGATTAGGGTAAGTGGTTTCCGCCACTTTATTAAATGCCTGCCATTTGAACGGACTGTCCTCTTTCAGTGGTCATCAGTTTGATATAGTCTTCACACAATTAAGTGTCTGTATGTTGATGCCAGCCTGCTGAGCAAGTAAAGCTATGGAGTATAGCCGCAGTTCTAGTTGCAGGTTATACAAATTAATTTGGTCACACTTCCTACGATTGCGGCGTACATGGTCCGTCCACCCACATGGGCTTCAGGTTAGAAAATGTCTTGGTTGCTCTCTTTGTCTGCTATGCTTTGGGGTAGCTGTAGCTTAGTGGTTAGACAGGCTAGTTTGGTAAGCCGAAGGTCACTGACCGGTTCACCTCCTGACCCTAGTCGAAGTGTCCCTGAGCACCAAACGTAACCCCTAAATGTTCCACCCCGAGCGCTCATCGTGACCATCTGAGCAGCCATCAGCTGGGTGAAGCAGAAACAGATTTTTCCCCCTGTGGCATTAGCAAAGGTCTCCATCTCCCACCCCTGTAAGGTGATTTCATATTGTTGAAAACAGGAAGCAGTCATATACACAGACACATACACAGGACATTTTGCCTTTCATCGTTGTGTGTACTTGAAGCATACTCCAATAATGTACCAACCCCATTTTATAGATACTTCCCATGGACGGGTCGTATAGACAAAAGGAATCACTGCTGCGCGGAGTATGCGGTATAACTCCACGCCTTGGTTCTTCCTGGAAGCTACACTGTCAGGCTTATAGTCAGTAGCAGTTTGCTTTGTGCAGTTGAACAGCTCCCCCCCGCCCCCTCCTGCTCTCTGGAACAGAAGTGTCTGTGTGTTTTTGTCCTGTGCAGCGTGAATGTTTTTGTTAAGGAGATGAGGGTTCACGACCTGGCCATACCACCAGTCACATTCAATTTAACAGCACAGCCGGCCCAAGCTGCCGCCCATTCACACACACAATGCACTGGGGGCCATAGAGTACACTCGCAAGGGTTATGTAATTTGGCAACATTTTAAGAAATGAGGAGGAAAAGAGGCTGGGTGGAGTTTTTTTTTTCTTCTTTTTTTGTCTTTGGCCTAGTCACCAGTCACCTAGAGCAGTTAACTTGGCATTAATATGGGAACGTTTGAAGTTGTCCTGTCATGGGGTTAGAGAGTTCCAGCGTGGGGTAAGTGGGGTTAAAGCCAGTATTGCTATCTGACACTCGCTGGTGTACAAATGGAGTGGAACAATAACATAATTCCCCTTGGGTGTAATGTTTGCTTTGGAAAAGGCAACCTTGTAGCGCTCCAAAAGTCCTTAATCCTATTACTCGCATTCCAATTGAATTTGACTCAAGAAGTGGAGGGAAAAAATGTCTTTTCAACAGAGGTAACACCACACACATAATATATTACGACTCTGCCATCTCGTTGCTGCGCTGCATAAAAACATGAAAAGCCTGGGGAAGTGTGAGCACGTTTCTAACGTGTGTGTTGTTTCTTTCTCTCTCTCTTCCAGATTGTGTGTATATCGAGAGTCGGCGGCCCAACACTCCCTACTTCATTTGTAGCATTCAGGACTTTAAGTTGGTGAGTAGCCTTTTCCTTCCTCAGCGCCCCCCCCCACCACCACACACACACACACACCCTGTGTCCTCACCCTGGGCTCAGGCACCCAACCTCTACACACCCAGCCGCCTTGCTCACCCACTGCTGGCCTTATCTGCTAACCCTGCCACCGTTGTTTCCAGCGGCTCGGGGAAAGCCACTTCAAACAGGTCTTTCATCTGCCATAATTGCCTGTGTGCTCTGACGTTTGAGGCAAAGCTGCCAACGTGCACTTTTCCCCCCCATACCGCCAAAGTCTGTTGAGACGGCAGCACATGCGTTGAATTGGAGTGTGTGTGTGTGTGTGTGTGTGTGTGTGTGTGTGTGTGTGTGTGTGTGTGTGTGTGTGTGTGTGTGTGTGTGTGTGTGTGTGTGTGTGTGTGTGTGTGTGTGTGTGTGTGTGTGTGTGTGTGTGTGTGCGCGCGTGCGTGTCGTCGTTGTCCGATGAAAAGAAAACCTTGTATGTCCAAAACCGTTCGTTTTGCATTTATCATTTTAAAAGTGATTTAAACTAGTGAAAACAGCCGATCTACAAGCACACAACGCCTCACACCGCGAGGCATTGTGTGCTTGTAGATCTGCTGTTTTCACTACCTTTGTGTGACGGCCTTGTATGATGAAGCATGGCTTTACTTTGCGAAAGAAGGTACACACTTGAAACTTGGAGATACAAGGTTTCCACCCGACAACGACGATATATATATATGTGTGTGTGTGTGTGTGTGTGTGTACTGTGCATATGATTATTTTTGGGGGGTGGCTGAGTTTCTTTATATTGTTTCATATATCTTTATACACAAGTATCAAATCAGGCTTGAATAACGGCTAATTTTGCTATCCATTGGCAGTCGTGTTTAATTCAGCTTAATGGGAATAAAGTTGTTTGTCAGAGACCATAATTGATTTAATGAAAGGGGCCTACATTTTGGTTTTAAATCGATTCTTTACAACCTAAATTGGCCAAATTGCCTCTTTTTTTTGCCAAACAAAGAAATGCGCTTTTTAATTTGCTGCCTTGAGTGGCCTGTTCATCAAGGCTCCCCGAACCGGGTAATAAAGGAACGTTTATTTATCTCGACCGCGCTACTAGCGCGTCGGACGCAATTTCAATGCGTGTCGACTTGTTGAGGCTTTCGCTTCTTCACACCAGGGCTTTCACTGTTGGCAAAAACGCAAAAGGGGCTACTGGAAAATGTAGTTCATTAATGTGGGGGGAGGACATGGCGGCTCTAGTAGCCAAAGTGAAGTGGCATGCGAGCTGTAGCTGCGGTCGGAGAGCTGCCTGTCTATTAACAGTCCCATTGTCTGAGCAGAGTGCACAGGGCCGGTCAGGCCCCAGGGGGCCCACGTAATGGCTGCCAACAGCCAGGGTGATGATGGGAGGTCAGAGCACGGGCCACACGCACCACCTCTGAGGGAAGGGTGTGTGTGTGCATGCTTTTGTTTCATGTAGGCCTACGTATCCTTGAGTGTGTTAGGAGGGCGGTGTGTGTGTGTGTGTGTGGTAGGCCGAGCAGAAAGCACAGCAGCCAGGCCCCCACAGCAGCACAGGTTTAATCGGATTGCTGATGGAGAGTGCTGAGGACGGCAAGAACCCCATTCTTTCTCTCTCTCTAACACACACACACACACACACACACACACACACACACACACACACACACACACACACACACACACACACACACACACACACACACACACACACACACCTGCACCTTGATTAAGAGCGCCAGCAGAGGTCTGGGGCCAACAGAGCTAATTGTCCAGGGAGAGAAAAAACATTGGTTCCATTAGCTGACCTTCTCTCTCTCCCTCTCTCTCTCTCTCTCTCTCTCTCTCTCTCTCTCTCTCAATCTGGCTTGCTGCTGTTATCACTGCTCTCTTCTGTCCCCCTGCTCTTTTCCTTGCTCTCTTTTCCATCTCCTATTTCCTCTCTTCTCTATCTCTTTCCTCCATTTCCCCTCCCCCCTCTCTCTCTCCCCATCCATCTGTAATTAATGAAGAACCATCTGCATGCATGCCTCTGTGTGTCTGAGCAGACTGTACCCGTGTCCTGTGTTAAAACCACAAACCCTGCTGCTTCTTAAAACGGCTTACACAACTTTTAACAGAAGCTCATTTTATTCTTTATTTTATTTTTATAATGTATGTAATGTACAGAATGTTAACGCCATTTTGGCTGACGTGCTAGCTTAGCCCATAATCTCTTATTTACTAGACCACGCCAAATCCTCTTTTAGCAGACGATGGCCGATTTGATTTTGCGATTTGATGACTGAAATAGGCAGCCTTCTTAGTCGGCCAACCCTGACCCCACGCCGTCTCTACACACTCGTAATTGGGACACAAACGTCTGCCCTCGGGAGGGGGAGCTAGGAACACCCCCACTCCCCCGCTCTGTCTTTATCTCTTTTGTTGAACATAATAGTTGTTGCAATCTCATTCTCTTTCCAGCCACAATATTTGGAGAGGGGTGGCTGACAGAGGCAGCATGAGCACTCATAAGCTGCTACCTGCTATCACTGTCTCTGGTCCTCACATTTTCTTTTTTGGAGCGGTGAAAGCGCTCCCAATCGACAGGTATGTCTGTGGCTGGCTGGCTATGTGGCTGGCTGGCTGGCTGGCTGGCTGGCTGGCTGGGTATGTCCGTAGCATGGCAATACCTTGAGTGGCCACACAAGTTAAAGGAGGGGCGCTGTTGTGCAGGCACAAACACACACACACACACACACACACACACACACACACACACACACACACACACACACACACACACAGATTCACCGCTCCACTTCGAACCGAGGTTTGATTTTCCTCTCACAGTGCTAGTTATTGATCAGTCCATTCTGCAGGGCTGGGGAGCGGGGCATCAGTGGCGGGGCAAAGGGGAAGGAAATTGCATCGGTCCTGAACCAAACAAGCCATCAATATCTCCAAGCCCCTCCTGCCTCCATCTTTCTCTCTCTTTCTCTCCCGCCTCTTTCCCTCGTCCTCTCTCCTCCTATCTCTCCCTGGTCTTTAGGCTGTAACGGTGTCACACGTGTACTTTATCTAATGACCTGTGAATCCAATTAGTGGTGTGTAGAAATCCTGAATGCAGCCATCAATCTCCGTGGCGTGGGGATGAACAAGGACTGAAGCCCTTCTCTCTCCGTCTCTCTCTCTCTCTCTCTCTCTCTCTCTCTCTCTCTCTCTTCTTTGTGTCTCTGTTGTACATATTGTCCTCTTGCATTGCTGTACATTCTTGCTTAAAACAATGCAGCCCAGCTGTCACATCGGGCATCTTTTTTTAATAAATCTACTCTTGACATGTTATGGGGGTTAACTTGAAAAAGCCCCCCCCCACCCTCCTCCCCACCACCAGTGTGTTCCATCTAGGGATGGGACGATATGAACATTTCATATCACAATTATTGTGACAAAAGAAATCGCGATTTACGATATTATCACGATAATCAAAATCGTGACGCATTGTGAGCTTGTAGATCGGCTTTTTTTTTTGGCAAAGACATTTGATAGAGTGAAAGAAAGACTATCAAGTACGTATATTATAAGTTCCTTTTACCAGTTATAGAGGGTTTAAGTGGTACCGGATATGCAGCTCTGCAAATAAAAGGTGAATTGATCCCAGTGCATTAAGGAGGACGATATCACGATAAATTAAATCTCCACAATACGATTATCGTGAGTGTTTTTATCGCGATAAACGATAATATCGCGTATCGTCCCATCCCTAGTACCATCATGCCTCAGCAGCAGTGCCAAATGGAAGATCCCCAGTTGAATCCACCACACCCCCTCCTAGCTTTGTGTCGAGTTGTTCTTGAGCAAGACACTGAACCTCTAACTGCATGGTTGCCTTTGCGGTGTGTGTGTGGATGGATGAATGTAATGAACATTTTAAAGCACTTTGTATAAAGGCGCTATAGAAATGCAGACCATATGTGTTTTATGCCTCGTCGTTGTGACTGAGTTTCATTGACGCACCATATGGATCTCTGTCTCCTTCGCCTTGCCTGGCTCTTAAAATGTCTGCCCAGATACAGGAGTAACCGCTGGGACACCATTTTAAGCGCCAGGGGGGAAGCCAAAGCGGACAAAGCGCCGCGGCGCTAATGCAAATTAAAAGCGCTTGTGACAATGCTTTGGCGGTACCGGCCCCTCCATTAGCTTTAATTCTTCACCGTGCCCGTGTTCAGATCATTAGGCGCAAGCTTGGCGCGCTGCACAATATCCTTTACGATGCGAGCGATCTGCTCAATTAAGTGGCCGGCGTGGTGCAATAATGAGCATTTTGTTGAAAGTACATCATCATAGACGTCATTGTCGGTGTGTTTCTCCCTAATATAGAAATGGAAGACCCCCACCCCCCCCACACTCACACATGGCCCAGTGGAAAGTAGCCGTTCACCTCCACAAAGCTGTTTGCTAATGCACCGGTGTGTTTTCCACAAGGGCTAGTTTCAGTTTACATCTGGTACTGTGACCTTGTAACGTGTTTACAATCTATATTTGATGAGCACGATGCAATGGACCACGCCTCAGGCTTAAGGTTGTGTTATCTTTAAGTTGCGGCGTGGGTGTCGCACACCGTTAACAGCAGGTCGACAACCTTGTGAGCTTTTTGATCTGCTATATCCGGTGCGCAACACACGCACAACTAAGTATAACTTAGGCTTTATCTTTGTGTATGTTAGTGTACTTTCTGAACACACAAAAGGGATGGGACGATAAGCGATATTATCGTTTATCGCGATAAAAAACACTCACGATAATCGTACCGTGGAGATTTAATTTATCGGGATCAATTCACCTTTTATTTGCCGAGCTGCATGTCCGGTACCATTTGAACCCTCTATAATTGGTAAAAGGTACTTAGAATATACACACTTGTCTTTTTTTCACTCTCTATCAAATGTCTTTGCCAAAAAATAGCCGATCTACAAGCTCAATTTCGACGCGTTGTCAGCTTGTAGATCTGCTATTTTTTGGCAAATGTTCTGCCCCAGGATAGTGGATTTTGATTATCGTGATAATATCGTAAATCGCGATTTCTTTTGTCAAAATAATCGTGATATAAAATGTTCATATCGTCCCATCCCTACACACAAAGCTGTGTGTGTGAGCGGACAGTGTTGGCTCAGAGAGAGAGGGGACGGGTCTAAGACGATACACCGTAAACTCCTGAGTATCAGGATCTTATTGTGTACGCCATTAAATCAATCAATCAGCAGCAATATGTGACCATCAGCTCTTTGGCTCCTCCGTCAGTCACCTCTCTCTCACCCACAGCGTCTCTCATCTATCTGCCTCTACGCCCCCCCCACCCCACCCCCCTCTCATTTCTCTATCTGCTGTCACTCATCCCATCCCTCTGTCCCTCCATCCTCTCCGTCTCTCTTATCCCGTGTTCCAGTCATTGTGTCCACGTCCTCACCCATCAACCCCCTCCTTGCTTGTCGCTAAACTCATTTGCTGTTATTGGCCACCTCAGCTGTGCCCCGTCCTCCATCCCTCCCTCCCTCCCTCCTCCCTCCCTCCCCCCTCCCTCCTTTTCCCCCTTATCCTTCATTCCCCCCCTCCATCCTTGCCTCCTGCTCTCTCTCTCTCTCTCTCTCTCTCTCTCTCTCTCTCTCTCTCTCTCTCTCTCTCTCTCTCTCTCTCTCTCTCTCTCTCTCTCTCTCTCTTAATGGAGTGATTGCAGCGTTTCTCCCCTGGGAACAGAGCTGTGCTGCTGGAAGGGATTGTGCAGCCTAGCTCTCTGGCTCTCTCTCTCTCTCTCTCTCTCTCTCTACTGGTCCCTTAGAACCCCGTGCTTATGGACATTTAATTAGATGCCATGTACAATGCAATTATCTAGCAGGAGTCCAGCTCATAGGCTGCAGAGCCCCGTCGGCTTACAAGGGATTGTCGTTGTCATATACCAGTATGTACCATGACAGAGGTAAAATAAAGATGTGGCCACTGGTTTTCATTAAGCCCCCACCCATCCCCTCCCCGACCCCCTCCAGTCATCACCACCAGTTGTCTTGCCATCAATGTAAGAACAAGCCATGTCAAGGTTGAGTGAGCACTGTTTGCACTGTTAGATGAATGCATTTTGGTTTGTGTGTGTGTGCGTGTGTTTGTGTGTACAATCGTAGCTGCCGATGCTGTGATGGAGTGTGTTTGTTTAAGCTTACAGCCTTGCCTGGTGCGTACACTCGCCCACGCTCAGACTCATGCAGACACTCATGTAGGTATTATTGGTGCTAGCAGTTGTACATCAATCCAGTTGTGTGGAAACAATAGCTGTGTCTGGTGGGTAAACTGAATTGCCTTGATACAATGTGAAATCCCCCCCCCCCCCATCTCTCTTTCTCTCTCTCTCTTCCACTGAAAAAGGCTAACAGCCTGAGTTCCCATTGATTGGTGTTTGGCCTGACAGCTCCTAGGTTCACAGTGTGTGCAAATACAGTGCATGTCGGTGTGTACATATGTAGTCTGTGTCCACAATCAGCTTCAGAGTTATATGGGGGCAAGTTGTAAAAATGCCCCCTAATGTATGTATTTTGCCCCAGAAAGCAAAAAGGGCTGGAGAAAAAAAAGAGAGGAAAAAAACATCCAAAAACATGTCCTGTAATATAAGAAATTGTATTCTGCCACTATTTAACTATGAAACGCAACTAAAACACGTATTGGTCAATACCATAATACCTAATCATTCTGTGGTTAGTGGTCTGCTTCCGATTCGGAATGACACATTGGATTGGATTGGGAAATAAAATAAAGACATAGTTCCTGAATCCTGAGCAAAACTTGCCATGCCTTACTGCCAAGTAATGCTGTCAGGCTTGTAACACCACTTGTGATTTTGTGAAGGGCTGCGAGAATGTGTATGTGGCCTTTTGGCACCACGTCACTAAGCAACATGTCCACCTACACTACAGTGAGTTATGATTCAGGAATGATTGCCGGCCAGCTAACGGGCAGGGAGTGTAGCGGCAAGCTAATGTTTTAGAACTGGACTGGATGTTGTCAGTGACTTTCTTTTTTATGATGAACTGGTGCTGATGGAATAAGAAAATGGCCCCACAGCTGGCAACAGCGCACGCACACACACACACACACACACACACACACACACACACACACACACACACACACACACACACACACACACACACACACAGACACAGACACAGACACACCACAAACCAGGGCAGTTTCCACAGATTTAAATCCTATTCATTTGTCCATAGATGTTTGCCACATCAATACTTACAGTTGCTCTCTTATTCTGTCTGTTTTATCAGCAGAACATTCAACCATTGATTATTTATGAGCCGACGTGGTACCATGCATACGATACTGTGTGTGTGTGTGTGTGTGTGTGTGTGTGTGTGTGTGTGTGTGTGTGTGTGTGTGTGTGTGTGTGTGTGTGTGTGTGTGTGTGTGTGTGTGTGTGTGTGTGTGTGTGTTTGTGTGTGTTTCATTGAAATACATGTGTCAGAAAATACGTTGCTAGTCTTCCCAATTGTTCTCAAATTGTGGCGTGTTCCCAGCTGGTGTGTACACTACACTACACACACAGACATGCATTTTATGAATACCATTTTTACACATTTATTTGAAATTTTTGACCCGTAAACCATAAGGCAGATAAATAAGATCTACAAGCTGACAATGCGTTGTGCCTGCAACACGTCAGCTTGTAGATCTTCTATTTTTTGCTCCTCCTAACCCCTAACTATATTTTTATGAAACAACCTTGTAATGACCTGGAACATTTTCCTCGCAAAGTCTATTTGGCAGGTACCCGCACCAAGCAGATACCATTTCCACCTTGCAGAACTCCCTCCTGATGGTCTTTGCTGGTGCTTATCATGCAGCCCTGTGAAACTCCAACCATTCAAAGCCTGTTTAATTAAAAATGTTTGATAAAGATGCAAATATATGTGCATAAATACGCACGCACAAATGGTTAGTGATTTGGTTTTCCACAGACCCCCAAGTGTGGCCTAATGGAATCTATAGCACAGAGAATTAGCCTAACAATCAGATCCGCCAAGATAATTAAGCTACGGCTAGCTAGCCGAGCCGCGCGCATATTCATGCAACTGTCGCTGGGCAGTGTAGCCTAGTCTAGCATTTCCCAGGTTCTCTTTTGGATCCACCTTGAGGTTTATTTTATTTTTCAGTCCCCTCCTTGCGTTTGTGTAAACCCATATGGGGTGTCAAAGACTGCCCTGTGATGCGTTTAGCTGACGAAAGCGGGTGCATTAGACTCTAATAAATGGCTTGTGTGTTACAAAAAAAGCCTCTGTCCGCGTTGAGGTTGACTAGACCGGCATCGTCAGCCTCTGGTCGGTGCCTAGAAGACTGTGTGTTCTCCCTTTATCTTCTCCACCAACCCCCCTCTCCCTCCCCGCTCTTCCTCCTCCTCTACGTCGAACATTTTGAAATGCAATTATGGATCAGTGAGCACCGCCATCAGTCGTACTTCTTGTTAATATTTATCGAGTGGAGCGGCAGCCGCTGCCATCTCCACAGAGGGGGGGGGGGGGGGGGGGGGGGGTGCAGTCATTAGGGGCAATATAGCTGCGTGTATGTGATGCATGCAGCGTTGGCTCTCCTCTTTATGCCACCGTCCACTCGGCTTGCCCTCAGAAAACTGACAGGAACATGTGGAGAGATTTCTCTTCTCTTCCTTTCTTCTTGCGTGTGGCTGTCTGAAGTGTGCTGTGCAGAGTGTTGTTCTTGTTCACCTCGTGAGGAAGTGTCTCTGACAGGAGTATCTATCTAGACATCTGTAGACATGACTGGCCAGTGGAGCCTGCTGAAAGCCGCTTGACTGAAGCATTCCGCTCATAATGTTCCCCATTGAGTCCCAGCCAAATCACAGCACACACTAAACGCCTGTTTGCTGTCACATTCATCACCCCAACACCCACCCACCCGCCCACCCCCCAGAAGAAACCGGAAGCCCTATGTTGATGCCGTATTGGTAAAAGCTAACAGGATAACACATGAAGTGGTACAAATTTTCAATTAGGAAAATAAATTGTGTTCAGATTATGGTGCGTTTATTTGACAAATAGACCCCCTCCCGCCTACCGATACGCTGTAGTAACTAGCTACTAGGCCCTTTTTTTCATCTGGCTGCTTATCCAGTATCAGGCAGCTCCCCATTATGGCCATTTTGATTAATGCTCCTCAATGAGGTATGCAGCTTGTTTTCCCTCCCTCCTTCACTCCCTCCCTCCTCCCTCCCCACTGCCCACTTGAAATTCCATTGAAGGAGACGTTAATGCTGTTCTTTGTAATGACATTAGGTCATTTAGCTGTGGTCAGGGGGTCTTTCACTCTTATACAAGCAGCGAGCTGCTGTGTCCAAGCCACCATTATTATTTGTTCTTCTCCTACTCAACCACATTGCGCTGGATACCTTACCTACCCTAGTGTCAGTTTGCCAACGTGGTGCATTTTCTTTTTCATCCAATGACGACAGGATGCACGTGCCTCAGCCGGCCGCAGAGCCCTGCGTCTCTTCTGGTAGGCGCATTAGATCAGTGAGGTTGAGCGACCCCCAAAATAATCACATTTTAACCCTGGGGGTCCCGACCCACAGGTTTAGAACCACTGCATTAGATTGATTGTCCACATAAGCTCTGCGATGAACAGCAAGGTTGAGATATCCCAGCTATCAATGGGAATAAAACCGACCTAATCTTCTTCAGCTACGCACTTCTGCTCTCTGCATTATTACCCTCTTTTCTCCCTTCTGGACAGATGCACCTTTTCGTTTGACCCTCACTGTCCTCCCTGTGCACGAGCTAAACGCTGCTATGGAAACCAGTTGTTCGGCCAATAGGATTATCTCTGTCTCTGGGAAATAAGGAAGATGAGTGTAGATGTGAGCTGGAACCAAAAATTTAAGGGTTTTTCGGTGCATTTATTATGTTCCCAGATGGCCATGGTGCAGCGTTGGGACAGAGCAGGTTGATGGGGGTGAAGGGCCAGTGGCTGTAGCATTTTCATACCATTCTTTCTTTAAAAGCTCAGTCAATACCTCTTTGATCCTCCGTGGTTAAATTATGTAGCTTAAAAAGAATGAAAATCATCTCCATAAGAGTTTCATTAGCTGAAGTTTTACCTTCATTGGCTTGGATAAATCCCATGCACACGAGCGCGCACACACACACACACACACACACACACACACACACACACACACACACACACACACACACACACTATTTATCGTGTCCTTCCTTTTTGGCAGAAGTAATTTGTGCCTTCCGTGTATGAGTGTTAATTTCACCTCCTGTCACAGAGTTGATGAAATATCTAACCACTCTCTTTTTGGCACATGATCACTAGTGCCTCTTCTGATGTCTTCAATAACATTTTAGGCAAACTCTCTGTGCTTCTTAAACTGAGTGCCATATTTTATCTTAAAAGCCGGAGACAGAACAGACTTTTTTTTTTGGGGGGGGGGGGGGGGGGGGGGGGGGCACACGATGACAGTGAGGCACCAAAACAAATGTCGCAGAAGGACGCAAAGAAACGGCAGGTTGAGTTGACACTTTTACAATTACAGCGCCAAGCAGTCGTCATATGGGTAATGTCTGAGGTAATGACGGGGCGTGTTCAATTACAATGACCAGGTCTCCCCAGTGTACTTAAAATGGCCGACTCCTCCGGAGGGGGTTTGCACACTAAATTAGAGGGTAAAGGGTCCTTTGAAGTAGGCTTGTGTTCATAGCACCACACAAACACTGGGGCCAGACAGTTTCCACTGGTCGTTTAAGCTCCGTAGGATTGTAGATAAGACCGGGCATGGTTTTTTGTTTGTTGGTTGTTGGTTGTTGGTTGTTTTTGTCCTTGCCGTCCCCGGCGTTGCTTGGCCATTTTGTATGTCAGGAAATTAAATCTTACTATGTGGCAAGTTAATTCTGAACGTAGTATTCAGAGGAGAATGGCTGTTGCCAGGCCACCCAGCGCTGAGCGGAGCAACCTGACACTAAACACATTTGCGTGGATTGGTCAAGCTTTAATTGGATTGGCCCCTGCACTGACATGGACGGCTAATTTTACTCCCCCTACCCCTCCTTCCTCCTCATTCCCCTCCGTTCCCACCTCCTTATTGCCCCTTTACGCTTGTCCACTATTTTTCTCTTTCCGCCCTCCCCTCCTTTTCCTCTCCATGTTTAAGTGGGTATCTGGAGTGTCTCACCACTGGTTCTCAGCTCAGTGCAGTGTAATTTCCAGCTTGTCCAAAGTGTGACATGCCAATAAAAAAAAAGAACGAGGGAGAAGGGTGGTGGAGGGGGGGAGGGGTGTGGGCGGGCTGTGGAAGTGGAGATTTACAGTGGTATCAAGTTCACATGCTTCCACCGGAGTCTTCTCTTTTTCGCTTCCCTCTCTCCATTATAGAACACATGGTGTGAATTAACTCTCACCGGCCGAGAGAAAGGGAGGAAAAAGGAAGGAAGTGAAGAAAGCAGAATGGGAAAGAGAGAGAGAGAGAGAGAGGAGGTGACATGGGGAAATTTCTGATTTTTCTGCGAAGGCTGAGGAATGTCTCCCGTTGTACCTTGGAGATCAGTGGCTCAGGCAGATCCTTAAAACAACAATCATCATGTTCTGTCTTTCCCCGTGACTCGCCTGCAGCCAAACGGCATTTCATAAAAGGCCCTTTGACATTTTGTTCTGTAACATATATACACCCTCGACAATTACGGCTAAAACGATCATACCAAATGTTTGGCTTCGATATCATAATAATGCCTTTTTAAAAAAAAAAGGTTTTTAGACACAATTGTCTGACTTGTTTTGGGAAAGCCCAATATAAAAAAATATATATCTTTCAACTGCATTTGGCAATAGGCACGCTTTAATATTGTGTACTAATTGTACAGGCTGAATGTACATCACAATTCATAGCTACGTACACAGTTACCCAGCCCTTTGTTACATGTGCTGCAGCTTGACTCACTGTTATCTGTGTTCCATCCCCAGCCGCCCTGTAATAATGACCTAATGTCATGCAACTGGTTCACATTATGCTTGTGCTTTGTGTGTTAAAGCAGGAATACCATTCTGTTCAAGAATTCACATATGTCATTCCTGCATCCAGGGCCATCTGACTAGCTGTTGCAATCACACACTGTCCTGAAGGTAGAAACCTGAGAAGACAAGAGTCTTATCTGTGATGTCACCGAGATTTACAACATAGAAAAAAATGAATGGGTGGCTGTCAGAGCTTAACGATTGAGCTGTCACGCCCAAATTAGTGTTTTTTAGCTGTGCTGTCTGAAGTGAACCGTAAAATGTACCCACGTCGTAAACAGAGGTTCATCCAACCTAGTGTGTGAATCTGATTTGTGTAAAGCTAAACAATTATCACAGTCTAATAAAAAGTGTTCTCACTTCTGTCTCCTCGATGAGATTTTTAAGACACTAACGGAACTGTACAGCATGTGAGAGCCACAATTCCTTCCCCCACTCCAAGCCAGATGTGTATGGAAGAAACGGAAGAGAGGGCTTGGGAGAATTCTGCTCCATGCATCATGTATCCGCCTTGGCGATGGCTATGACTTGTGTTGCATGCATGTCGATGGGCAAGTCTAAATTGTGTTTGCCTGCCTGTCACTGCCAATGGATCACATGGGGCCGAGAGGGGCACAGTGGAAACACTGCACACGCACGCACGCACACACGCATATGCTGGCACACTTGGTTATTCCAGGGTTGTGTAACCCTAAGACCTCTGTCCTCCTCCTTTACTCAGACAAAACGTCCAAACTCTCCTCATTTCTTCTTCCTTCTCCTCATCACCTCTGTTCCCCCCCTCCCCCCTCTCCATCTCAGCCCCGTCTCAACATTAACAGTGTTTCCACTGAGATTCTACGCTACTACCAGTCGATTTTATTGTTGCCTCGATCTTAAACGGAACGCCACGGAGCAGCGTAAACACGCGATGGTAAAGACATTTCCTGGCATCAAAGGGTGGAGCTCAGCAGTCTCCCCTCAGTAGCTGTATTCATTTCTGCCGCTGCCACGCTCAAGCCCTCTTTGTTCTTCCGCTTTATGGGAATGTACTTAACAGTTTGGCTGTGTTGCGGCTGTGAACTGAGCTGCCTTTGTTGCAAGCAGGCAGCTAGGACCTGTGTTCCGAATAAGGCAAGAGAGAGGGAAAGCCAATGTTGTTAAGCCCACTGTTAAATTAGCCTCTAAGCGCTATCTTAATAGAATTATTAAGGAAACACTGAGCTCCCTCGAAGTCTCTTTTCTTTTCCTTTTTTCCCCAGTTGTCAAATCCCTGCGTCTTTGATCAAATGCAGTTGTTAAGGCGAACTGCCGCTCTGTGTTGCAGCCCATCTTGAAAGCTCTATGCAACGTGCCGTTTTAATTCCACCCTCCTCTTCCTGTTTCTGGAGCTAATTGAAATGATCAGGGACATTCTTTTTTCGATTTTTCTTCTATCCAGATGGAACTGGCTGGTTGTTTCTGATACGGTCAGCGTTGTAGCTCGACACTGCAGTAGCACGACAAAGCTAACCGTGGGCTATTGAACTTAACTGCCCATTTATAGACGGCTGTAATGTCCACCCCATTTGAGGGTGAATAACTCTTTATAGGTTTGAGATGAAGCGGCCAGTCACTTAGACCCCCCATCATTTGCACTTTCCATATCTTTCAACTTCGTCACCCTGTCTCATCTTTCTCTCCTTTCGCTCTCACTCTGCTCCCTTCTTTATTTTTCTCCTTTACTGTCTGGTCCTTGTGATGAATCTGTGCCTCTAGGCATTGTCGGATAAGGTGAAGCATCCCATTATTGCTGGCAGCACAGCACGCGGACACGCATGTCCAAATCGGTTCACATGCTGTCAAAAGAGGGAGAGAGAGAGAGAGAGAGGGAGAGAGAGAGAGAAATGGGACAGAGAAAGTACGCAGCACGTCCCCACCACCCTCCTGTCTCTCTCCCACATGACTCGTCGCTCATCGCTCTCTCCAGGTAAAAAATTGAATGATTTAATGTCGGAGAGGGTAATGGAGTTGGCGGATGAGTGTGAGAGGCGCTCTCTATCAGTGGGCACAGGAGGAAAAGAAGTGTTATTGAGACCCCTGTCTGTCAGGGTGCTGCACCCTGTACTGACTGTGACTCCTCTTGTCCTCTTCTCTTCGCAGAGTTTAGATGTGCACGTACACTTCAAGTTACACACACACACACACACACACACACACACACACACACACACACACACACACACACACACACACACACACACACACACACCCCTCTCGTTTCTACATTGTACATTGTGTGCACTGCAGTGGAACCTCAACCTGCGCTGTGACGTGCTGGCTTACACATTCTTAGCTGTACTGTTGTGACAAGGCCCTGTAGGGGACCGAGGGATCTCGCTGCTAACAGATGTCTCTCAGAGCAGTTTTTCTATTTTTGGCCCCAAATTCCACCATGTCTAATGACGCTTCCAGTTCCCCGGATCATTAGAAGATCTTTCAATTACACATGGACTGACAGATCGTGACAATACATTGTTTTTGTTTAGTTTAGCTGTATTTGACGCCACGGCTAATGGCTACTGCCATTGACTGCACAAACCCTCGCCATCGTTTTCTTCTGGACTTCCGGACGCCAGTGTCCGTGTAGTGTCTGTAAAGCACTTGCCTTTCATGGGTTTGATCCCGGGCACTGCAACCCGGCATATGAGTAGCGTGGCTTGGGTAAAGTAAGTACTAGCAGCTGATGGTAGGTGACAGTGTTTCCCTCCACCTCGGCAATCCATCTCCCCGCGGTTTAGCGCCTTGCGAAACGGGGATAGACTTCGCACTGGCTGATACTAACAGTAAGCCTATCCGACCTAGTTACTTAACTAAAAGTCGTACGTACATATATAGTAATGTCTATCGGTCTCACCGCCACTATGAACCGCCATCCAGACCACTCCAGCACTTAGCCTCAAAGCTGAAGTATCCTAACTACTAGAGAACAGACATAAAGGCCCTGCTGCGGTACGGATGGCTTTTTTAGAATCCCACACTGCCCTGGACACAGCAGCCAGCCAACCATAATTAGGCGCAAACTGTTTGCTGCCACGCTAAAATGGCATTTAAATGCCAAATGGCAGCAAGGGCATGTATAATATGTGGGCTTACTGGCTTGTTGCTGTAGCCACCCTGCAGGATGGTGTGTGTGTGTGTGTGTGTGTGTGTGTGTGTGTGTGTGTGTGTGCGTGTGTGCGCGTGTGCGCGTGCGTGCGTGCGAGCGAGCGAATCTAGCGCTGCAATGGGCCAAAGAGGGGTTATATAGAGATAAGTGGTTGCACTTGTGCCAGGGGTTCACGTTACCCTCGCTAGTTCTTATACTAGCGCTCTTCGCCGAAAGCCATCAGTGCACAAATAGCGCTTGTTAGCAGGGATGTTGAATGGCAGGTATGTTAAGTAATTAACATTTGTATCGATGATGCAGTCGTTCGCCACCCACTAGCTTTGGTGTGAAATGCCGTTCTGTTTTATTCTTAGCCGTAAATCCCCTTACCGCTGTACGCGAGTGATTCCCGCACTTTGATAAAGTCATCAAGGCCTGTTGTCTTTGTACCACTAACACCCACTCTCTCTCTCAGCTCTCTCGTTTTACTGCCTGGGTTTTAGCTGGCTAGCACCAGTACTCGTCTCAGTCAGTGGAGAGAGCAGCGCTGCACAGCAGCCCCATATAAGGAGCGTGTATATCGGCTCTGGGCATCTGCACAGAATCACGAGGTGTCTGGAGCCCACCTGTCAAAGACCCAGCCCCCCCCCCACACACCCCCCACCACCCCTCTGGCTATTGCTAGCTCCACCACCCTGAGAAAGCCACCCAGAGCAGACCCGGGCCAACGGCAAGTAATGTCGGAATGCTGTGCTAACACGTTACAGTAATGATATGTATTATGGTAATATGTCATGCTAAGCTAGCAGGGTTAGTCGTCGGTTTCCTGGCATGAAAGAACCACTGTTTGTACAGTGTGCTGGAGGAGCAGCCTCTCAGCTCCATGGGTATTAAAGCAAGGCTACATATCCCTACTGAATTTGTGTTTCTGTGTGAGAGTGTGTGTACGTGTGTGAGGGAGCCGTGTGTGTAATCACTCCTAGCTGGCGGGCTCAGAGGGAGAGGAGGAATCGATGCAGCAGGCTATGAAGAGGAGCGAGAGAGGGAGAGAGAGAGAGCGAGAGAAAGAAAGCAAAGGAGAGAGGGAGGCAGGAGGCTGATCAATATCATAGCAGCAGGGTGGGGTAATATCCTCTTCATGCAGAGCTGCCAGGAGCAAGGCTGGAGGGAAAGAGAGAGTGGAAGAGCACAACACAACGGAGAAGAATGAAGGAAGGGGCGAAGAGAGAGGGAGGGGCAGCGGTAAAAGGATGCAAATCTCAGTGGCGTCAGTAAACAAGAGGCTTTGTGTCAATCACCAGATGAAGTGGCACATTTAGCATTCTCCTCTCTCCCACTCCTCCTGCCTGCACCACTCCACTGGGAATTGTTGGCTCGGCAGCCGCCTGCCCATTGGCCCAGGCGAGGGTGGGGGGGGGTGGGTGGGCGTGATTAGAGGCGTTGCCGTTTGGTGATAGCGGATGGGCTGCCATGGCGATGATGCCCGCTGTTAAGGAGAGAGAGTCATCAATAACGCCCCGCCCCGTTCTGTTCCACAGGCCGTTAATCAATGTCTGCGGCATCACTCCGTCATCAGCCTATCATATCCCAGCCAGCTACACGGGCTGTCGCACATGAGCGTGAGCGGCGCACATCTCGCACTCGCTTACAAAGACGAGTTGGGAGGACACCTCACACCCTGATCCAAGGACAGGCAGCTGTCAATCACACCAAAGAATAAAATACCAATATAGCAATGGTGCAGCCTGAAAGATGGCTATCTTTATTATTATTATTATTATTATTATTATTCATCCACTTATAGACCCATTCCCACTGGGCTAGATAGACAGAGAAAAAATATCTGTCTCCGTAAGATACAGATTAAAAAAATATTTGACAGATATTTTTATCTGTATCTTACCATCCACTTCAATACATTGTGGTATGACGAATAGTGAAAATAGCAGATCTACAATCTCACAAAACGTTTTGAGAGAGCGATTAAAAAGAAAAGCACACCAGCCATTCTGAGATGACTTTTCTTTGTTACACAGAGGTCTGTGTGATTCTCCTCGTCTAGATGCAATGCCCATGCTGCTGTTGCATAGCGTGTGGTGTGGTGTGTCTCATTGATGGACGTCCAGTTGCAGTGGCCAGAGGGCTGTCCGGCCTTCGGAGCCGACACGGCCTCACACGACTATTTAGAACTCGCACACACGCATATACAGGATGTGATGGCAGCACAACTGAACTGTACACTGTAAACGGACACTTCCTCTGTGGTGGAGGCAGGGGTGTGGGGTAGGAATCCTCCCCCTGCCAAGCCATATGGTCACACTGGGACGCATAGTTCCTGTGTGTGTGCGCGTGCATGCCCCCCGTTTTTCTCTGTGGCTTTAGGAATGTGTGCAGTTAGTCCTCCTTTTCCCTCTGTTGGTGCATGTTGCTCTGAGCAATCCATTACACCTAATTAGATTGACCCAGGTGCTTACCCAACATGCTACACAGCCACTGGACTTTTAAAAGACAGAGTATGTGTGTGCGTGCGTTTGTGTTTGTGTGTGTGTGTGTGTGTGTGTGTCTTCATGCGAGTACAGTGCGTGCGTGTGTTGGCGTCACCTTGGGAGGACAGCAGCAGGGCCAAGTGAGGGGTGAAACTGAGCTGATAGACGACACACAGGGAGGAAAGCACTGTCTGAGACTGATCAGTGACCTCTAACCCCTCTCAGTCTCTTTCCCACTAATACACGCGCACGCACACACACACACATTCACAGAGCACTGCGGGTAAACAGTGATCGCCTCTCTCCTGTCTGACAGAGGGAGCTGAAGCGAGTAATTCCCCTGTCTACAACAAAAATCCTTTACCCTCCCCTACCATTGCTGCCCGCTGCTTCACAAAGCAAACAGAATGTTATGTGTGCATCTTTTGATTTACAGACAGACACACATTTAAATGGGAGGAGAAGACTTTGATGTGCCTGGCTTACAGAAAAGACTGATGCTTTGTGTGATATTCAACCTCTTTGTCTCACACTGCGCGTTCTCTCTTTCTCTCTCTGTGTGTCTGTCTGTGTGTGGGTGGGTGGGTGGAGGGGGGGATGTGAATGATGGACAGTCTGTATGACAGGCTTGTTCATTGGGATTCACATGTTATTCCCATGTTCTATATTTGCGTACAATTGATTGTGCATTGTGTTTTGTTCTCCAGCATATCATTGTGTTGAGTCATCAGGATCTTTCAGTGGAATTGAATTGTTTTCATGGTATCACCATTTTGATGATAATCAAAATGATCAATGGTCAAATTGAATAGAGGAGAGGAAAAAACACACGAACGCTGGCGGCAGTGTGCAAATGTGATTGACATAACCTGGGGTTGATTTTTTTATTTTATTTACGTTCTCCATAATTTGCCCCTATATTCGGCTGAAAAAACGCAGCAGTGTGCAAAGACCTTAACTCATACAGTGCCAAACGACTTTTAGATCAACTTTCTCACTATGGACTTCCCTGCCAAGCGACTTTGGGCGACTTTTACTTAGAAAAAAAAAACAATTTTTTTTTTTTTATATATATATATTTTTTTTTTTGAAAAATGTTTTTTGGACCCCATTAAATCTAGTAAACATGATTTCAATCGCGATTTTGCATGTTCCACCCCCCATACAACCCCATCTTTCAAACATGGCAGCCATGTTTGTTTACATCTGAAGAAAACATAATGGCTATTTTCTCAAGAATGCCTGAACGGATTTCCAATCTGATTTTTTTTGTTTGAAAGCTGTGAACAGCCTGCACAAACATGGTGCATGATCTGTGCATGGGCGTGCATGATCTGTGCACTATAAATTACATGGGAGTCTATGGAGATTTTCTGGCAATAATGCCACTCGAGGGCATATTTAATTGGCAGTGTGTGAAATGAGAGGTGCTATTTATGAGTTTGTTTCATTAAGCGTCCCACGAAGCTTGGGCAGTGTGACCCTGGGCGTACAACAAACTTTGAGCGCTTTGTACCAATATTTTGGCCAAATGTAGACCACGCTTCAGAGCCTGGACAAAGCTACATGTTGGAGCAACAAGGAGCTCAAACAAACCGGGTAAATCATCCCACAATGCATCACTTACAAGCAAATACAGTCCTTGTAATCCTTGACTTATTTGTTATGAAGCCATGCTAAATATCTTTGAGTTTAGTTAGCATCAAGCCTCAGTTTGTTGTGAAACTGCAATTCCCCCATGTTTGCAGGGTGCAAATCTTAGTAGTGGAGTATCAACGTTGTCTTTACGCACACGTGAACATTTTGCAATATTGTTCATTTTTGTGCAAGTTACCATAATGTACCTCAACAACAACAGACTGTTGGGTCCTCATTGACTTCTTTGTGAAACAACCTCATTATGTGATAAACATCACATTCCCCAGAAGTATTTAAACTCTTTATTAGGCACACACTGTGCTATGATAGCATATTATATATACAGTTTCAGTACACACGTAGAAACTTAAATCAGTGAATCCCTTTGCTTTGGGAACTGGCCAAAATAAACACATCCTAAAATCTGTGCTGTCGCTACTCGCTAGCAACAAAGCTAACACAAGTAGCTGGCTTTGGCAAACAGTATATAAACAGTGTTCAACTGCTTTTCGTCTGCCACAACCTGCCATTTATCTGTTACAACTGGGGTCTTCAACGTTTTCAGGCCAAGGACTCCTTAGTTGAGAGAGAGATGAAGCAGGGACCCCCACAATCTCCATATAGTTTCATTGTTTGACAATGAAAGAACTTTCTATCACTCAATAATTTGGAGGACCCCCTGTAGTAACTCTGAGTACCCCCTAGGGGTCCCGGACCCCCTGTTGAAGACCCATGTGTTAAAATGTTTAAAATCAAGAAACCAGGGGAAATGACTTCACAATCATTTCCCATAGCTAGCAAAATCTGTTTGAATTCGATAAACCAGTGCTGCTGAGCCTTTTTGTTTCTCCTTTGATGTTCCTTTTACTCACTCATACTCTCTCTCTCTCACATACAGTCGCACAAGCTGTGGCCATGTTACATTATGACGGCTGTTGTTGCCGGTCTAGACTGGAGTCACGCAGCACAGCCCCCTCTAGTACTGCGCTTCCCGTGTTATTGCAGCTGTGTTGTCTACAATACATCTCTTGTTGCAACACAGCAGGAGGCTCCTCCAAGCTTCCCAATCCCTAGCCTGTGTAGTGTGTGTGTGTGTGTATGTGTGCACGCACGTGCGTAATTGCCACAAAAAAGAAGAAAAAAAGAAATGTTACCATTCTTCCCTCAGCAGAGCATATTTGTTGTGACTAGCTCCTATCTTTTGTTTGAGGTTAACATGGCAGTCGGTCACAGCCCAATACCATTTCAAATCTTTTTTTGAACACGCACACACACACACACACACACACACACACACACACACACACACACACACACACACACACACACACACACACACACACACACACACACCTGATAACACCATTTTGGATCCGCAATATGATACATGATCACACATGTGGGCTGATCATTTGCATACCGGTATCTGTATTTGCATACCGAACGCGTTCAGAGTTGGCATGTTAACCGGACCACCCATTGCTTAGCTAGTGTGGTGGCTGGCTCATGCACAGCTGATGAATGACTGATAGTGATGGTGTTCCATCTCTGGAGAGAGAGAGAGAGAGACACACACACACACACAGATAGACAGACAGACCGACCGACAGACAAGGTCACCTTGAGAGAGAGTGGAAGAGATGGATATCTTCAGAAGTGGTGAGCAGATAAGACAGTACAATTACAAGGCAGGTTGTGCTCGGTGCGCTATAAGCCCTTGAAGGCGTCAGCGGGCTATCTGCATCTCTCCCTCCTGTTTCACACACTGCATTATCTGTTTTCATGCTCCTTCTCTCGTTTTCTGCCCTCCGTCTGCTGTGCCGATGTGCTTTCTTTTGCCCCCACCCCGCTTTGCGTCGCCAACGCTCTCCCGGGCTGGTGTTTGTGTACGTAGGTGGGCTGTGCGTGCGTGCACTGTGCGGAAATGTGTTTGTGAGCATTCATGTCAGCGGAGTCATAAATATTCTTATCAGCTGAGCATCAACGTGAATAAACTGACCAGACAGGCTAACAAACAGAGCAATGCCTCTCTCACTTCACCTCTTTCCTTCTCTCTCTCTCTCTCTCTCTCATTCTCTGCCTGCCCTCCCTCTCTCCCAGCCCCTAACAGCTGCTCTTACATAAAGCAAACCTCCTCCCACATCCACACACATGCACATAAATGTACTGCTCCCTCTCTATCAGCCCCCCCCCCCCAACCACCACCACCACCACCTGCCTCTCACAGTGCATGCCACATCAATCTTTAGGTGTGCACTTGCGCACACACACACACACACACACACACACACACACACTCTTATCACCGAAGGACTCCCAAATGCACGATACACATGGTGGAGGTGACTCACACCACCATACCGCCTTCTCACACACATCCTTTCTTTGGTTCCCTTCCCATTGTTTTTGCTACTGCATTAACTGAAACCCCGGCTCTCACACACACAAACAGCTTTTGTGTGTGTGTGTGTGTGTGTGTGTGTGTGAGAGAGAGAGAGATAGAGAGAGATCGATGAGCCTCAGCTTAAGCAGGCCTTCTCATTTCCTGTCTTGCATTACAGTGCTCAATCAGCCCACAGCTCCTTCACTGCCACGCCACGTTCAGGCTGCTGCAGCGGCACGGGCGGGCACGGGCACGCGTACACACACACACGGGCACACACGCACTCACTCTCTCAAACACACTCTCACTCTTGAACAGGGCCCGGATTAGCTGGCTGGGCAGACATCCAATTATGACAAGTCCACACACACACACACACACACACACACACACACACACACACACACACACACACACACACACACACACACACACACACACACAACCTCTATTCATATCATTCCTGCTTCCTTCCCTCTCCTTTTTCCCCACCCACTCTCCCTCCACAGCGACAGTCCAGGCTAGTAAGACGTCTCATTAGCTCACCAGGCTATGCTAACAAGGCAAAGCTAACACAATGTATCCCAGGCAAACGGCCAGCCAAACAAAAGCCCGCTGGTCCTTTAACAACTCTAGTTAGCTACACGTTAACAATACAAAGGAAGCCTATTTGTTGTTGTGGTGGTGCTAGCGGTCTGGAAAACATAAACTGGTATGACATCCCAGCCAGAGTTTTCCTTTTCTGTGTATGTGTGTAACCCAGGAGAGTTGAATCCTGAGTCATACTATTATCTGGAGACCAGACAAGAACCTCCTCCACTCACGCGCGCGCATGCACTGGAAGCTAGCTATCCAGGAGACGTGACTTTTGAAGGCAGCAAAATGAAAGGCTGAAGTGAGGAATGACAGTTTTGTCTGGTTAGCTGCCTGGTTCTCATGTTTGTCTGAGAGATAATGACAACCTTAATATGGTGTGACTGTTCAGATAGAAGCTAGCTAACCATCTCCATGTGTCCTCGCGATCACCTGCGTATGAAGACACGCTTCAACCGCCATTCTGTTCTGTACCGCGCTAGCACTGTACCCGTTGTTGCAGAAGAGTGCGGGTCTCTCTCTGTGTTGGAAGTTTGTGCGTTGCCAATCATCTGGCATCAGGTTCCCGCTGCTCTTGTGTGTCTTTATACTGTGGATAATGATCATTATTACTGAATGTGTTCATTATCTCTCCCTCTCTCTGTCTGTCCTCCTGAGCTCCAGAGTGCTGCTTTCTGTACCCTCGCTTGTTCTTCTCATCTGAAATGATTTGGCTCGAAACAGCATCCAGCTGAAGTAATGTGTCGGGTGGAGAAGACAAATATTTAAGTTGGGACCCAAATCAGGCTGTTTTATAAAGTGGTGGTGGTGGGGTGGGGGAGGGGGTCGTTCTCCAGTCACACAAACCCATGGACCTAACAGAGGGCTATTTAGTCCAAGCGCCTGCATTTTCCTTATTGTTGGTTAGGGCTGTCACGATTATGACATTTTACATGACGATTAATAATTGTCACTCAAATATTTGCGATTAACGATTTAATTGTTTTTGTCGTTGACATTTCTGATTGGCTTTAGGCTTTGAAGTTGCACATGGTAGATTTGACACACAACCTAAATATACAAAGAAATTATTGACATATTTGACAACTTCATTCATACATAAAAAAGAACATTGATAGTGGAAATAGCCGATCTACAAGCTTGTGAGCTTGTAGATCGGCTATTTCCACTATTTTTGACATGGAAACGATTAATGATGATTATGAAAAATAATCACGATTATGTCAAATAATCACGATTAGAAGATTATGTAATAATTGTGACAGCCCTATTGTTGGTGTTAGATGTCATGTTCACCAAACCAAACGTAGAAGAGGTGGAATGAAGACCGGCTCCGTTTGTTTTCCCAGTGGCGGGAATGGAGATGGAGCGCTTTAGCGGGGGTGAAACCACAGATGTGGCAGTGGTGGTCATGTATAATGCTTGTTGTGACTGAGTCTGTAAAGTGTGCCTTTGGCTGGCAGTATGATTTCAACAGCAATAACTCCCTGCCCAGCCTTCACATCTTAATTGGCATTATCTGCTAGCACATTATGACTCAAACCTCCTCTTCTCCGCTCCTTCTCTTCCTCCTTCCCTCTCCCCCGAAGACAAAATGGCTCACTAACATCCTCGGATGCGATGCTGCCATGGATGTGATTTATATGGTACATACACAAGCCCACGTGTGCACCATTGAAGGGACCTCTATTCTTACGGTGTGGAAATGGGTGTTAGAAAAAACATGCAAATACACTTACACACGCACACATGCGCACACACGCACACACACACGCACACAGACACAGACAATCTGCTCAGTTTGTAGCAGTTAAAGAGCATCCAATCCAGCATGGAGCCGTGTTGACAGATGGGCACAGTTTGTCCAAAAACTGAGGTGGACGATTTAATATCCAAACAACTCAGGCCATAGACAGATAAAGACCACTGCTGCACAAAGGTCCTGGAAGAACCCCCGTCAAAGCTAGGACTCCACTCCTTCTCCTTGTCATTCCTTCTGCTGGCTCCATTTATTCTTGTTGCCAGGCGGAGAGGCAGGCCGTACGTGCAGTCTCTGGCACAGGGGATCTGTGTGAGTGGGTGGGTGTGGATTGGGGTGGTGGAAACATGTAATCAACACTTGTTTGGCATTATTAGTATGTGCTGGCCTCAGAGAGGCAGGCTATAGAAGGGCAGGGCCCCTTTTTCCTTTCTTCCAGAGTGCCAAGTACGGCCAGTCAAAGCACATAAGGAGAGGAGGATTTGAGAGTGGAATCCTGCCGCCGCTGCGGCTCTGATGGGCTGATTTAGAGGTGCTTTCTCTTACCTCTGACACCACTGTGAGTCCCAGCCTGCCCTGCCCCACTGCAGGGCTGCTACAAGAATAGTGGTGCTTATCCTGAAAGCCTACTATTATTTGTGTTTGTGTGTGTGTGAGAGAGAAAGGCAGTGCGTGTGCGCGCGCAAGTGCGTTTGTTCTCACAGCTTGCTGACATTTGTTTTTAACCACCTCCTTTGTCAATCACTGAGATGTCGAAGGTTGCGTGAGCACAGCAGATCTCTCGTACCCTGCCAGTGTGTGTGTGTGTGTACACACACACACACAGTCGGGTTGTGTTCTTTGTCGTCCAGATGGAAGTGCTTATTGAGTGCTGGTGTGCTGGCAGAGCTCACTCTGTCTCAGTGAGAGGAGACAGAGAATGAGGAAGACAGAGCCTTCCAATTACATACATCATCTTTTTGAGCATGTGTGTGTGTGCGTGTGTATCGGAGCCGCGTTCATATTTGCCTATGAGTGTGGATGTGCGTCTGTGCGGTGCGTGTGCTGTGCACGTGTGTACGTCGTCCTCCCAGCCAGCTCTTCCTGCCTCCCCTCTCTAATCATATCATGTGGGAGCAGTAGATTAGTCCTCCCAGATCCCATCTCTGCCTCCCGACGCTACAATCAGCCTTTTGTTCTTAGCCGGTGCCCCCACCCTGCTCATACACGCAGCAGCAACCCTCCATCTCCACCCTCCTTGGTACTACGTGCCCCCTGTCTGTCCATTTGACACCTCTACCCACCTCCTGTCTATCACGTACAAACATGCACACGCACACACACACATACGCTGTGTGCACACTCAAATACTGCCCCGGAGGGCGTAGGCTAGCTTTAGCTGTTTAGCTTAGCAACCTGCTAGCATTGCGGGGCTGCCTACCATTCCTGACTGACACCGCCTGCCTCTTACGTTTGACCTCCTCCTCCCTCCCTCTCTCCTCCTTCATCAGTGTTCGGAATCTGTCCTTCCTTCCTTCCTGCTGTCCGCCACCTCCTGAAGGAAATCACAGATTGTGCAGTGCTGATGTCACCGGTGGGACCGAGGCGGGGAAGGCGGGCGTGAAGGATAGAAAGAAGGAGAGAGAGAGAGAAAGGAGAGGGTCATCAGTGGGGTTAGTGAAGGAAGGGGAGAGTGTTTGAAAAGCGGGGAAAATAAACAGTGGTTTCCTGTTAACGAGGTGCACCGGGGGCCTGCGGTGTGGGAGCAAGGGGGTCTGGATCTGTTTAGAGCAGATCTCTAGTGTTACAGTACGGGGTGGGGGAGGGGCGGGGTGGCCTGTGGTTCAAGGGTTACAGGTTGTAAGAACATTCCCTTGTTTTGTTTTTTCTTCTTTTTTCTTCTTTCTCCGAGGCCAGGTTTTTTTGCCGAAAGACTAACGGCCATGTTGTGGGGGGCAGTTTAACAGAGCGGGGGGTTGGGGGTGGGTTAGCCTAGCAGCATTGATCCAGGAGAAGGTTGGGGTTGGTCGCTGCCTCTGTCAATATCCTCTAACCGCCAATGAGAGATTTGGAAGGGGGGAGGGGTTTAGCTTTGGCTCACTCTCTCTCTCTGCTATTGCGTTAGAAGGGAAAAGATGCTCTTGCTTGGATTTCACACCCTCTTAGTTTAAAACATGGAATTAAGCCCACAAACAGTCCATTTTTAAGTACGTACCCCTCCACTTCCTCCTTTACAGAACATAGTCCCCCCCCCCCCCCCCCTTCCCACATTTAAAGCCTCTCCCATGTAAAGGGAAAGCCTGCCCCCTGTATTTTCCTCTCTCCCCAGTCTTTGTGGTGGTGTGGTCCTACACAGGGGCCAGCCTCCAGAGTTGACTGCACACACAAGCAGCCTCACAAAGGGAAAATGCATGGCCATTATGGAAGCCAAAGGGGCCAGCGGCCAGCAGCCACCTTTTAGTTCCAATTGGGGGCATTCCCACTTCCCAGGCAGAATTAATTTTCTTGACACTACTCACCCCCACCCCCCCACCCAAATGTATTGTGAAATAATAGTTAATTCTAGGTTTTTATTATTCCACACTTTATTTATATTTAATGTTTCACAGCATTTGAATAGTCAGTTGGGCAGCGCCCCCCCCCCCAACACACACACACACACAGTCTGAAGAGTGTGCCCAGGAATGCCATAGGGCAGCCTGAGCCACCAGAGGAGGGATGGGGGCGACTATTGTGCTGCTCAGCCCTAAAGCATGACTCTCAGATTTATATCTGCTGAATGAATGGAGGGCTAGCCTCGTACCCTAGGGGCTCCTAGGGAGGAGGAGGACAGTTGTAATTTCAAGGCTGAGGAAATGAGAAGGTTTACCCCCCCCCATCCCTCCCAATAATTCTACTCTCTTTCTTTCTGTTTTTAGCCCCCCTTTCGTATGTCCTTCTCTCTACACTTGATTTTCATTTCATCCTTCTTTTCCCGCCCTTCCTTCATTCCCCCCTCCTCAGCAGTTGGTCGGCGAGTCTTTTTGGCATGTCTACACACAGAGCAGTATTCCCAGGGTTTTTAGGCCGCGCGGGGAGCAAGAAAAGGAGGGCACGGGGCTTGTGTAGCCTCTGGCAGGACAGACAAAGATGGCCGACATCGTGCCGAGCATGGCTCTACTCTGCTCTGCAGGCAGCATGGGTTGTCCCTAATCAATTCAGCACTGTGGCTCTTGTAGTCTCCCTCCCTCTCCCTCTTACTCTCCCTCCCTCCCTCTCTCTCCCTCTCTCTCCCCCCTTCACTCTCCCTCCCTCTCTCTCTCTCTCTCTCTCCCCCCTCTCCCTCTGTTCTCTCTCCTCCTCCTCCTCTCTCCCTCTCGCTGCTGCCTCTGAGAGGGCTTATCTCCGTTGTGGGCTTTTGAATAGCAATCTGCTCTGGAGAGCAGCGAGTACTCTGTAACATTGAGGATATTGATGTTACTTGATTAACGCTCAGCCTTCACTTCAGTCTGTCAGGTCTTTGGGTTTTGAGGGAAATTGTGTGGGATTGTGAATGACGTGTGCGTGCGTGCGTGCGTGCGTGCGTGCGTGTGTGTGTGTGTGTGTGTGTGCGAGCACGCTCGCGGCAGCATGTGCGCGCCTCTGTGTCTGCCTGTTTGCATTAAGCACATAGCCTCTGTGTTCCAGCGCTCCTGAAATCCCCTTTGATTTTGTGGTTTTTACAGGCAGAAAATGAGATGTTCAGGTATTGCGCTGGCAGCGTTTACAATCTCCTAAAAGCATTAATTATGGAGAAGCCGTGGATGACTACTTGTGATGCTGCCTGCCACGGCAGACAGCCTCATCTTTCTCAGACAACAGCAGTCTCTCTGTGCTCTTGTGTCTGGACAGACCAGAGGTTACACTGTAATGTCTTGCATGTCAAGTTGTCACTGAGTGTACAAATGGATACATTAACGCTGTGTGGGAAGGTTTGGCTAAAAGTTGGGAGGGGGGGGGCAAACATGATGTCATTGTGCACATCTCTTTGTGTGTGTGTGCCTGCGTGTGTGCTCTTCTGCATTGTTTGTGCAATTATAGTATAGCTAGTATATGCAAAAGCCCTCTGATCACTTGTGTATGTGTGCATGCACAACAAAATCCTCCCATTACCATTTTTATACTCTCCGAGAGGGTTTAACTGTGTGCATGCGCAAGGTTCGAGCAGTGCAGAGATGACGGTCTGATTGACTGCTTTTAGGAGATTGTAACCCCCCCCCTCCCCAACACACACACACACACACGTACACTCTGCTGGAGAGAGGGAGAAACACAGAAAATGGAGTGTGGGATTGGAGTATCGGAGGGTTTTATCGAGAGTAAATGGTGTAGAGGGGATTGAGAGTGCCGAAAGGGGGGGTGGGGGGGTGTTCGGAGAGGTGATGATTTGCTTGGCTGCATGTGTTCAACCATCACCCCCCTCCCCCATGACATAACTGAACAAAGTACTCCAAAGGCTTTAAATATCTTTACGCTGACCTCATGTTCCACTACACGGTGTGCTAAGCACGTAGTGCACGCGCACACTCGCACTCACAGCTATTAACTAAACAAGTCAGGCCTGGGGGTGCTTGGTGTCTCAGCCAGTTGTACGCTGACCATATGCGCCTCGCGAGTAGCCAGGACCCAAGTTAGAAACCAACTCCCGTCATGTCTGGCATGTCTCCCCTGCCCTCTCTGCCCTACGTTTCCTGTCTCTCTAGTCTCTACTATCTAATTAACCACTTAAACCCTATATACTTAGTTCACCAGGGTCCCCCAGGGCTCTATACTTGGTCTGCTCCTTTTTTCCCTCTGCACCAAATCTCTTCGCTGAAAATGGCTGATCTAGACTGGTACAGCTATTTTTGACGAATGTTCACCCCAGATTAGTGACGTTTGTGTTGTTAAAGCATAGGAATGCCACACGCAAAAAGAAAGAACTGAACGTGAACAGTCAAGATTGCTCCCCCCCCTGTCCATCTTTCCTCCTTGGCTTTGATACCTGGGGTGTTTTTAGTGTTGTTTTTCGTGTTCATGTTATAATCAATAGTACACAACTTTTCATTTGTCTTTCTTTAAGCTACTGTTGGTGTGTGTTATCTTTAGTGTTGGTGTACCTATAAGTGTTATTCTTGTTGTTAATGTTGTGTTAAGTGTTGGTGTTAATGTTGTGTTTAGAATTGGTGTTAATGTTGAGTTTAGAGTAAGCTTTGGTGTTGGTGTTAGTTTTAATGTTGCTGCCTAAATCTCTCCACCAGTCGCTACAGATTGCTTTGTGCTTGTGTACCTGCTATTGCAGACCCATTTCATCCTGCAACATTTGGAAGAAACACATTACTGGCAAAACATGTCACAATTGATAATGAGATTTCATTTGTAATTGTTGATACAGCACCTGTAGCGAGTTTACTGCGAGAGCGGGAGAGAGAAACCACTCGTTCATAGAAATACTGACACTTCAAAGCCAGATTAATATTGTGGAACACACTCACGTCTGGCAAAAGAATGTCACATTTAATGTCAGTGTTTGAGACAAACAAATTCACTTGTAAATCCCTGCCCACTGCTGGAGTTTTTTCAACAATGCAAAGAGCTCATTCATTACAGCCTTTTTGTGAGGGGTAGGTTATAATAATCAAAACAGTCATTCATGTATTCTCCCAATATGGTATATTTATGTTGTGTCATGCAGGCACAGAACAGTGCCATCAGCTGATTGTTAGATGTAGAGTAGACTGTAAATCACTTTAAATATGAGACATCGCTGACGTCACCCAATCTGATCCCCTGACATTGTCAAGAGACGTCGGGACATGATGACAGCTTGAGGCCTTTAGTGTTGTGTGAGTAGTGGTGTTATTGTTGGTGTAATGTTGTTTCTTTAGTGTTGCTTTAGTGTTAGTGTGGGGTGTTAGTATTGGTTTTAGTGTTGTTCTTGGTGTTAGTGTCGGTGATAGTGTTTGTTTTAGTGTTATTGTTGTTCTTGGTGTCTGTGGCTCAGTGAGTGACACAGGCTGTGCCGTGCAGTGCTACCTTGTTAATGAGGGCTGTGTGCAACAGCGCTCCCTTTAATGTTCCATTAAAGCACGCTGATGGTCAGCCTTACTTGTGTGAAGACACAATAAATATTTTATGTCATGGAATGAAAACAGTGGTTTGCCCTTTTCATCCCTCACCCCCAGCCATGGCCTTAGCTTCTCCTGTTTCCTATTTTTTTCCCTCCCTCACTCTCTCTCGCTCTCTTTCTCTCTGTCTGTTTTCTTTTTTCCCTTTTTTCCTTTCCCACATTGACTGGCCCTGGAATCTCTCTCTTCCCCTTGCCCCAGTGCTGCCACTTGCTGGTCACATACTGCAACTGCAGGTCCTCACTTACCTGCATTACATCAAAAGGCCAGTGGATGGCAGCGCTCAAAAGACCTCAAGTGGAAAAAGCCAAGGTGCACACAGAGGATATTGTACCTCAGAGAGAGAGCAAACTAGTTTGTGGGTTTGTAAAAGCTGTCAGCATGTCAAAATCACTTAATGGATCCACTTGAGTGTTGTCATGAGGTGAAAAGATGTCCGTGCAGAGAGACTGCAGGCTTCGTGGGAGCAACTCCCTGTTCCTCCCTGCTCTCCAGATTTTATTTCTGCACACCGCCTTCCTCCCTGTTTACTTTATTAAGGCTCTAAATGCTGCACAATCCCTTTTTAATTGACTTGGTTTCACTGCAGGCTTTCTGGCATCAGCCGGCGTGAATCATAAACAACACGCCTGTGCCGGGCTCTGTTTGCCAAGAGGCCAATTTGTGACGCCGTTAACAAACAAATGATGTCTGTTTATTTTATAGGATGGGAGGGGGGTATTTTTTTTCCCTCTTCTTCGCCGCTTTTTTTCCCCTCGTCCTCACTCACTCTGTCTCTCTCTCTCTCTCCACCTTGTGTCATGTGTTGCAGAGTAAACGGGACCATCTGCTGATGAGTGTGAAATGGTACTACCGCCAATCGGAGGTCCCCGACTCTGTCTACCAACACCTGGTGCAGGATCGCAACAATGAGAATGGTGAGGCAGCCTTGTGTACCTGTGTAAACACACACACACACACACACACACACACACACACACACACACACACACACACACACACACATATACATGCAAAGTAAATACATTTGGCACACAAGCCTTCCTCTTTGACGCAACACTTAATTCTTCTGTCAAACACACGTATGGATGCATGCGGGACGTGTGCACACACACGCACGTGTACGCACAAGCTGTGTGCCAGCCTTGCCTGTGCTCACCAGATTGTGGGGGATATAAGAGATAGCTGTGAACTGCATCTCAAACAGAAGCCAGTGCACATAGTGTCCCAGACAGCAGAACCAATCCCAGGGCTCTGTTCTGTTCTCCGGGTAACACTCTTATACGCCAGACTGCAGGTTATTAGCACTTGAAAAGCCTCGCTGTGTCATGTGGGCCTTGAGCTCTCATGCACACTCTCCACCTAGGAAAATGGACTTGTCGCACACATTCACACACTCATACACAGTCCCTCACTAACCCCCCGCTCTACATTTTTGACACATTTTCAGATCATCTGACACAAAATAGTGGTTTGATCTCAAGCTGAAAGCACACTCAAACGATAGGATTTGCAGCAAGGTTGGTTCTCTCTATACCACCCAATAGGGATACAGGTGTATAAGATGGTAGAAATGTTAGCATGCTTTCTCAGTAGCTCCAAAAGCATAGTTTGTAGTTGTGCTGACATTTGCATTTTTAATAAATAAGAAAAAGAAATCTGAACAAGGTGTCAGTTAGAGTAGAGTGTTTGCAGTTTACAGCACATTAAATCACAACTGTTATTGCCATAACATCTTGGAGGCTTTGATCCCAATATTCCCCAAAGCTTGCTGATTTGCATGTTGCATTACAGATGGATTTAGGATGTTTGCTGGAGTAGTAGGAAGCACCTCGCCCCTTTGCATCCTATCAGCACAGGTTTTATCAGAATAACGTTACATGTGGTGTGACATGTTATTCTCAAAGAGGGCCTATTTGGAATGGAATTTCCTCCAAACAGTGGCTCTATTCAAACTCAGTTCAGCGGTAATAGGTGACAGGGAGAACAAACATAGTATGTATATGCAGTTATGGTCAAACACAAGCATACACCACATTTATACACAGCGTACCTCATATACCTAGGTTATTAATGTTATTAATATCTGCAATCACAGACCATATTGTCGAGCTTTTCCACATCCAATGTGATCGCTGCTAAAATCGCCCTATAACAACATTGTAAGCAGATAGATGTGTTTTCACTGCTCCAATTTCACCTGGACCTGACATTAGCAATTCAGCACAGGTGTTAGTGAAAAAGGGTTCCTTGCCGTTGTGTCATCAAGGTTATCAAGAACACATGTTCCTGCCTCATACACAAGTGTTTTCAGTTCAGCACGGTACACCGGTATCTGCAGTCTGTCCTTGCACTGCGTTGGGACTCTTGGATTATTAGAATTGATGTCACAAGGGGGGAGCGTGGTGGCCACAGCACACCGCAACTCTGGTCATTTGTCACCAATAAGTCCCGGCTCATACGCTGTTCTGCTGATGCGCCTTAACCTCCACATGGGTCATTTCACCTGGGAACTGAACATTATGTCCTTTCGTCAGGGGACGACACTTTATTGGCTTTATTGAATTACACGGCATAATATTGACCTCCGTGCAAGCACATTGCTGTTTGCAGTGTATGCTGCACTGTGGTTTTGTTAGTATATATGTGAATGCTTTAGGTTTAGGTCTTCTTAGCTATGTATTCTGTCTCAGTCATGTGCTTTTTGTTCTCCTCTGTCTTATCCCAGATACAGGCCGGGAGCTGGTCATCACAGACCCAGTGATAAAGAGTCGAGAACTCTTCATCTCCGACATTTTGGATACATACCATGCTGCTGCTCTTAGGTAAACGCACGCACGCACGCACGCGCACACACACACACACACACACACACACACACACACACTTACACACACACACACACACACACACACACACACACACACACACACACCACGGTCTAGAAGCTTTATATCCCTAGCTTTGGCCATCATATCTGAGCACCTAAATGCTGAAGGAAAAACGTTCCCAGCCCTAATTGCCAACCAGTCACACTGATAGCAATCACACTGTAACTTTGCTATGCCTAGCACAAGGAAAAAGGGAGGACAGGCATAATTATTGTCTCAGTCTGAAACCAGATATTCTCCTCTGTGCACATGTGATTCCTCCCTCCGTCCCTTCATCTCCTTACTCTCTTGATCCGTTCCTGGCGACTCCCCCCTTTCCTCTCACCTCCCCACCTTCCCTTCCCCTTAACTGAAACCATGTGTGAGCAGGGCAACGGCAGGGTCTTCAGCACAGTGTCTTACAGAAACCGCTGATTTCAGGGCAAATTAGCTGCAACTTCTCCCTGCATAGAGAACCCCTTTGATTTGACTTCGTCTCGAGGCTTTAGATAAACGGGAGGGAATTCCAGCGGGATGCTGTAATGCCGCAGCCGTAGCTCTCTCCAAAGGGGCCGCCCTCCCCCGTTTCCCTTTCATCTTGCCAGGGGAAGGTAGTGTTTCTCGGCAAGGCCTTGCTCCAGACCCCTGTGATGCCTATTATTTTGATAGACCCAGACACTGGGGCTGCTGGAAACAAGGAATGGTATCAAGATGTGCTCGGGAGTCCCAGGCCTCTTGGCTCATTGGGTGGTAATCACATCTAGGGAGACGGGCACACAGGTTGAATACCTGTCCAAGTGCTCCACAGCGTCTGACTGCCACACTTCAACTGCAGCAGATGAGGCAGGGCTGACAGGTTCAGCTGGTGTTTACAGGCTCTGTAGCTAGAGTCTGATCCCTCACAGCAAACTCAACAGGCACTGACAGGCACTAGATACCTGCTGCTGGATTTGTCACCTTCAATAGACAAACCCCCGAGAGCTTCTAATTAAATACGCCGCTGCTCCTGCTATGATGGCTTTTATCAGTGCTAGTTTGTAGTCTAATTAGGCTTGTTTTCCCTTTCTTCTTTCGCAGGGGAAAATGCAATATTGCCCATTTCTCTGACATTTTTGCTGCCAGGGAGTTCAAAGCCCGAATTGACTCCTTCTTCTATATCCTGGGATATAACCCGGAGACCAGGTAAGAGACACTCATTTTAATCACTTCCACTGCTACAGCTGCCTCCCTATTTCCCTCAGGCCATAAATACTGGACAAGTCACTACACAGTGCTTCATCTAATGATACCGCTATGCTTCATCTAATGATACCGCTATGCTCATCATTGCTGCAGACATTCTTATACATACATACATACTTAAAAAAAATGATTTGGGGTAACCTCCAGGCTTTATTACTGTGATGCATATTCTTCAAATCACACAGCAAAGTTATCTTACATCAGCTTCATCAGCTTTCATTTAATTCAAATAATAACAAAATGGGTCTATGTTCTGATCAAGATTAAGTGGGGGCGGACCTTGGTGTGCTACTCGATCATGATTGGAGGAAGGCTCCCTCTCTATCCTGATTGGAGGAAGGCCGTCACCTACACATAGACTGTAAAATAATATGGACGGTGGAAAGCCACTGTGAACAAATTACGCTTTTTTGGCCGTTGCATGGGTGACACCATCATTGTAGAAAATCTATCAACGTTCATTGGTAGAAATGGTACCATCTCGAATGCTATTGGCTGCAACGGTCATGTGCAACCGCAGGGATACGTGGGACATGTCTTGAGCTTGCCAAAAATAAAGCACACGAAGAAGAATCATCACAAGGCTATGATCACAAGCCCCTCCTACAGCATACCCTGCTATAGCATCAAATCTAACATAAATCGGGCCATATTTTCACAAAACGCATATCATGGTGATTGAAACAAGGCTTTAAACTAGCGACAGGAACCATAAAGTATTTATGACAATGTTTATTAAGGTAAGAAAATCAAATGTAAAAGTTCGGGGGAAATGGATGGAATCATAGGAACTTTCAGTTCCGTGTTGCTTCATTTTAAATCGGGACAACTACACCCCTGCACCTACAGGGAAAACTGAAACTTTTTTTCTCACGGGATAGGGCGGATGTCCTTATATGGACAAAACACTCTATAATAACGAGTACTATCAGAACATAGTGTGGAGTTTGCATGTTCTCCCTATGTCCCCTAGGGTAGGTACCCTCACAAAAACATGCTGTAATACTGGTCTCTCTAATGCCTGCCCCTGGCTAGCTGGGGCGCCTGATGGAGAGTAAAGGAACTGGTTGGAATAACGTGTTCTTCCATGCGCTACATCCAACCGGGGATGCTCCCCGCTGTCAGGTGATAAGAAGTGGCCTGCTCACTCTCATTCAGCTCAGTTCGGGGCTCTCCCCAGGTTGGCAGAGGGAGAGCAGCGCCTAGGATTACAGTTTAGGCAATTGGCACTGGGTGAAAAATGGGTTACAAAATCATGGGATTAATAAAAAGAAAATAATAATACAGACCCATTTTGTTGTCATTTGAATAAAATGAAATCACTACCATACCTATAAAATTTGATCGGGATGTTATTCTAGGAATGCTAGATAATTCCCAGTCAGAAAGTGTTATCTCTGCCAGGCCAACAAACTCCTGTCCGTATGAGTGTGTCTCTGTCCATTCGTGTGTGTCTGTGCACAGCTAATCTTGTACACAGCTGGATTGATCAGCGTCAACCTTGGCCTCTTGTTGGCAATATAAAAGGCTGCTTACATTTTGCCCTGTAACTCTTGAACCGTAGGTAGTACGATACAAACCCCTACCCTGGATTCCTTGGATCTAACCCTCTCCACATATAGGCCACAGCCATTTCCGCCTAATTAGATTCAACATTTTCTTCAAAACACACTACTACTCCTGCCTCCTGCAGAACTTGTCCAAATCGCCACACATTATCTCTGGACTGGAGTCATGTAGATTTTCCATATTCCATTCCAATTGGCTTTGAGGGGCGGCCGTAGCTGAGGTTAGGGAGACTGCAGCCGGTCAGGCAGCTATGTTTCGATGTGTCCTTGAGCAAGACTCTTAACCCCTAATTGCTCCCCGAGCGCCACATAAGGCTGCTCAGTGCTCACTGCTCCTAGTCATTATAGGAAGGGTAAAATGCAGAGAATACATTTCACGTATGTGCAGATGTACTGTGACAAACAACTCCCCAAGGCGTGGGGCCTATATTATTATATTGTTATTATGATTAAAGAATAAATAATTTTGAGGGACTTGTCTTATAAAGAAATGCCCAAAATCATGAATGCAGTGTCCAATCACACATTGAGGTACCTCTAAACAACCTACTGTAGAACCTAAAGCAATTTTACTTACACACATAGGGAGCAACAAAAAATGCTACAAAATGCTGTGGAAACATTATTTTATTTTTTTAACAAAGTACAAATGGTCTTTTGTGTCATTTGACAATGACCATCAAACAGAGTTTTGATATTCCATACGGTTTGCTTGTGATTAGCTTCAAAATGTATTGTGAGGGACAGAGGGGACTGTTTCTTTCAAAAAGAAAACTCATATATTACGAATGCAACATCCAATCAACCCCAAATTGGATGAATGTTGAGGGGTCTCTACTCTATGCCTCCAAAAGCACTTTCACTTCTGCATATAGGGGGCGCCAAAAATGTGTAATGTTGCACTGTTGTGGAAACTAGAAAAAGGTGCCCTCCGGGCTTGTGTACTTAAGCAATGACAAATGTGTATGAATGCATAGGGTAGGTGACTATGGAAATGAGGTAGCATTTTGTGTAAGCCATGTAAGGTAAACGACTTGTGCTTTATTTGAAAAATATGCTTGATTGCAAATTTGTGGTCACTGGTAAAAGGACTGTGCTCTCGCAAGTTCGCACGCACGCACGCACGCACACACACACACACACACACACACACACACACACACACACACACACACACACACACACACACACACACACACACACACACACACACACACACACACACACAATGCCGTGTGCGAGTGCAGTCATGCATGCCCACATGTATACGCACCACAGGGGATTATGAAAGTCTGATGTCTCATTATGCCGACTACGTTTGGTTAAGGTTAGATAGGGTTAGTAATCAGCACGAAAGAAATCAGCAGGATTTGTTGGGCATGTACAGTACACTGAAGCAAGTGAACACGCCACTCTCGCGTGTACACACACATGGTAGAACGTTTTTGTAAAGAGTGATGTTTTCCTTGGTTCGTCGTTTGCAATAAACATACAAGAACTCAACTTTGAACTTGAGAAAACATCATGTACAGTAGCTTAGTTTTGGCTGTGGATAGACTAACGTTTGCCCTGTTACAGTACACTAGTCTTGGAATGGAGTCCTTTATTGTCTCCACCAGCCGAAGGCATGGGGGAGAGTATGTTTTCCCCTCCGTCCGTCCGTGTGTCCGTCCGTCCGTCCGTCCGTCCGTGCGTCCGTCCGTGTGTGTGTGTGTCCTCGCAGTTTGTGTGCAGCTAATCTCAGTCGCCGTTGGCCCGGTCGCAGCCAAAGTGAGCACACACATTCCCTGGATGCCAATCTAGAACCTCTGCCCTAAATTTTTTAAATGGGCCTTTTCTAGCGCCACCTAGTGGCCGATGTTCGCAAAACACATTTCTGTGCACTACTCTTACAGATTTTGTCCAAAAATCCTACAAATCGGTAGGCAGTATCTCGACAGTCATGTGATCGACACGGATCTGTCCGATTTTGCATATTCCATCATGATTGGCTAAGATTGGCTTCCAAAGTTTGTAGGATTGAGCCGTTTTGAACAAAATGCCTCAAATCCCAAACGCAAAGTGCAATTATCATGAAATCGCGCACACACGTTCCCACTAGGTCGAGGAAGAAATGCCACTTCACATTTTTTAAATCAGCCTCATGGTGGCGCTATAACAGGCCGATTTGTGGTTTTACCTATAACTCCACCGATCAGTTTCAAACTTTGTAAGCGCACTCCCTAGAGGCCAAGGAAAAACCCTTTCCTTGCATTTTTCACATCAGCCTTTTATAGCGCCACCAGGAGGCCGACTTATGTAAAACACAATTTTTCCAATTATTCCTTGAGATTTTATCCAAAAATCATGCAAATCGGTACACAGTATCTCTATAGTCATGTGATCAAGTCCGATCCGTCTGATATTTCATATTCCATCCTAATTGGCTAATATTGGCTTCCAAAGTTTGCAGGATTGCTCAGTTTTTGAACAAAATGCTTCAAATCATCAACGCAGCTTGCGATTACCGTGAAATTTGCCACACATGTTCCCACTATGTCAAGGAACAAATGCTACCCTTTTCATGTTGGCCTTTTATAGCGCCACCAGCAGGTAGACTTTAGTAAAACACATTAGTAAAACACATTTTTGGAACACAATGCCTCAAATCATGCATGCAGTGTCCGATTGCCATGAAAGGTCTAAGGTGAAGAACATATTCCAGCCTTTTTACATTGGCCTATTATACAGTAGCACCACCAGGACGCATGGCCTGGTGGAGACCTGTGCTCGGAAGAGCACTGCTTCTAGTATTCAGATGTCTTCTGTGACAGTATTATCTGACAAATATGACCTGCTGTGTCATACCTACACTGGGATTGAGTTGTATCCTACCTAGCCTGGAATCATTTCATTTTGCAGTTTGCAGTTTGCTTATCCGTTCTAATACAGTTTGTTTGTGTCCATGTCTGCGTGTGTGCAAATTACAGGATAGAATAAGCAGGCTCTAGACTGCGGAAAGCCCATTGACGAGAGCCTATATGATACCTTTGCTCAGACTCCTTTCTCATTGCAGTGATTTCAAATACATACGGGCCATTTTACATACCTTTGAGTTCTTATGAGTGCCTATGCATTATGCAGGGCTCCACACTATTCTTTTACTCTAGAATCACTATTTACTTTCCTTGGTTTACTTTTCCACTACTGTTACTTTGATAATAGTTACAGAAGTACATCTAGGCCAACTCACTGTAAAAAGCTTAATAGTAAACCATGCACAAACACACAAATTACCAGACTTTTTTCTATGCCATGCTCCGTGAAAAGGGGATTAAATGTTTAATTTGAAACAATATATCATTATCAGGATAGAAACAGCTCCTCTCCTCAGTAGTTGCATGCTGCTTCTAGGAGAGTCTAGGACAGTGGATCTCAAACTTTTTAGCTCCATACACAACAAAATGTTCTCCCCAGGACCCAAAATAGCCGATCTATAAGCTCACAAGCAATGTTGCCTCTAATTTTTAATCGGTCTGAGCAAACACTCTGAGTGAAGCTTGAGCAACTGCTGAGCAACTTATGACGTGTGCAGGAGTGTATACTGTGGTCAAGTTATGGCTTATTCAAATATAATTACAGAATAAGTAAGCAGTTGGATTACATTTAATAAACGGTAGGCTAATAGGCCAGTTAAATTAAAAGCAGTTTTATACATCCATTATTATTCAGTATTATATATACACATGTAGAGGAACACTTCAACAAAATAACAATGCATTAACATATTGACATTAACACGTGTCTAAAGAAGGCTAGCATATGATTTGTTTGCATTTATTATGTGCTGTCAAGTCAAAGAGGAGGCCATGTCTGGATGATCAATTTATGATCAATTTATTATCACCAGCCAAATTGACCAGTTATGTCCTGATATGGTAACTACACAATTCAAACATCGTAATGATTGTTTTATGTGTTAAAAATGCATAACATATAGCAGTGATGTATATCGGACCAGTTAGCCATATATGGAGACCCCTGGTACCCATATAGATCCATGTACTGTATGGAGATATGCTGTGAGACCCCAAACATTACTCAGTTATTCGTTACGTGAAAATCCTATGACGTCTATCACATCTGACATCATACATACAATCCCTTTTATGCCCATACATGGAGATCCCTGTCTGAACCAGCCACACAGATAAGGGCTGTCTTTCTCCATATATGGTCATTCACATATGAAGTCCTGTTAGTTATGGGCTTAATATTGATGACATCAGGGATCTCCATATATGGGCATAAAAGAGATTCTGTTAGAGTGGTTCCCATGACATCACAACATACAATCCCTTTTATGCCCATACATGGAGATCCCTATCTGAACCAGCCACACAGATATGGGCTGTCTTCCTATATGGGCATTCCTATATGAAGTCCTGTTAGATTAAAAAAATTAAACGTTAATAAGGGCTGTCTTTCTCCATATATGGTCATTCACATATGAAGTCCTGTTAGTTATGGGCTTAATATTGATGACATCAGGGATCTCTATATGTGCATAAAAGGGATTCTGTTAGAGTGGTTCCCATGACATCAGTGATGTCAAAGCGTGATGTCAGAGCAGCAAACCCATAGACCATAGACTGTGACATCACAGGTGACATCACAGTGATGTGTCAGGGGAACCACGGTGTCAGGCAGTACCTGTCCGGACGAACGTATACGGACAAGCTGTGACGGTTCTGACAGTAAACTGCGAACTACGGTCGCAATTATTCAAAATAATCAAGCTGCATTTCAGTATGTCATTGCCCTTTTTCATTTGTGCTGTAAATTCACGATACATAAAAAAAACATAATTGGCAATTAGCACAAATACCCATATTAGAGTGTTATACATGCATAATATGCATGACAGTATATTGCTACTGGCTGTAGCGGGGGTGACAGTAGTCCTTGTTATGCATACTCAAATGTTGCTAGTTAGGAACCCCCCACCTCGGGGCTCCGTTCAATCACAGTCTGGCTGCCCCTCCTCGCTGCTTGCTTGGTATGCCGAGCACTGTGTCTGCAGCCTTGCAAATTCAGCCTTGTTTATTATGGCGCAGACATACGAGGAGAGATGAATGCCGTATCCAGCTCCGTGTGTGTGTCTGGGTTGCCTGCTGCATGCGTGTATGTGTAAGGTCGTAGCACATGCTCAGTCGCAGTAGTGGAAAAAGTACTCAATATCAATACTAAAATACTCTTTTCACTTGAGTAAAAGTACAATAGTATTGTCATCAAAATATACTTTAGGACAAAAGTAAAAGTGCTACAATGTTTGAAAATAGCAGATCTACAAGTGAGCTTGTAGATCGCTATTTTCAAATAGCCTGTATAAAATATGGCCAAAGTGGTAAATGCATGTTTTTAATATTATAATTTATGTCTGCAAAGAACTAAAGTTTTCAAATAAATGTAGTGGAGTAAAAGTAGAATATTTGGATCCGACCGAGATGTAGTGGAGTAGAAGTAAAAGTACTGAAAACTGGAAATATTCCAAGTAAAAAAAAAAAAAAAAGATATACCTCAAAATTGTACTTGAGTAAATGTACTTAGTTACTTTACGCTGCTCAGTCGTCTCCGTGGAGCGGGGAGCAGGCTGGCTGGCTACGCTGTGCGTGCGGGCTGAGGTCACAGCACAGGCGAATGCGTGCTTCTCCATTTGCGTGCTTCTCCATTTTGAGCACCTACAAATAGGTGGGAGAGGGGAGTCCTGTTCCAACGAGCGTTATACACACAAAGTGTCATCATTCAGCCTTTAGAGCTCGATGTCAGAAATGGACGATTTGTTCAGTCCACGGAGGTAGGTCTGCTCTGTGCTCTTCTCGCGCTTATAGCGTACAGGAGAGAGCGTTCTGCTCGTCTTCATTTATGCGCCTCGCCGTTTCCATCCGTGCAGGCAAACTGTAACGTGTTTTGTGAGGCTACCTGAATGAATGTCATTATTTCCAGCGGCCGTCTTTTGTCCCGAGACCAAAACGAGTCGATAGGTTTTGTTATTCCACGAAAACGGAGCGCTTGTTGAACGATAGACTGCCCAGGGCAGCCGCCAAATCGCATACCGTTACGCGTTGAGACCGCTATCGCGAAGGTAATTCGAAAGCCACGCGAAATGTTATTTCCAGTAACAGTCCAGCATTGTTTTTTTTGCAGTGCATCTTTATGTTCCTCATGCAACAATACAGAATATAGATTCTCCGTCGGAGAATGTATATGCTGTATTTGTTGCAGGAGGAACATAAGATGCAGGGAGGGAGAATGCCCTGGCTCCATTTTGCAGTAGCCTGTGTGCTCATGATGTTTACAATCGAGATGACATGGCGTACTACGGGGGCAACGGTGTGCTTTGTTCACCCTCACGCATGCACCGCTTGCTGCTCGTGTCCCGTCTCTTGTGGAAACGACCATGTCTAGCCATAAACGACTGTATTTTTGTCACGGTGAATAGATCAGTCTTGTTATTGTGCGCTACAATTATGTCAGTGTGCCACGGACCCGCGTGCAGCGATTGGGTGAAATTGATGGAAGGGGCGGGGTTAGCTTTGATTGCACACAAAAAGTTGACCAGACAAGTCACGTTGTTGTTTGGGTTTGATAAGTTGGCCTGTAATTGCTTTCCAAGATATGACTCTGGGCTAGCAGACGCACGTGGTATGATTTCAGAGAGCTGATTGTACCAGGCAGCACAAAAATGTAGCAATGTTACAATAATAATCAGGTAATACCTCATGCCATGGTCTAATCATTAACCATAGTGTTATAACCAGTTGAATTAGCCTTAGTATAATATCAGTATATTGCCTAATAAATCAGTCAATAAAAAAAAAAAAGTATTATATGTATGTATTTGTACGTGTCTGTGTATATATATATACATAGAGAGAGAGAGAGTGTTTATTTATATATGTAGGCCTATATATATAGAGAGAGTGTGTATACAGTACACACATATAAATACATAAATATATTATATATATAATACATTTTTGTCACATCACAATGTCTCCTCTGTAACTCATTATGTATGTTTTTATTATAATAAGATATGTCATTGTTTGTAATATAGATTCAACTGTAACTGTATTGTATGCTTTTACTGCATGTGCCTTGCGTATTCTGTAGGCTAGTACGTCTATATGTGAATCATGCATACCTGTAGCTTTGTTCGGCAATACATCTGCATTTTGCCTCCTCTCAGGACCGGTGCAGAATTCCATTTGTCTGTAGACGGACCGAGTTGGCTCTCAGGATTTGCCTGACTAAAACATGGCTGTCTGCGGACGGCGTTCTCCCATTCTGTTGCACACGTCCTCATTTGTCATTCTTACAGCCTGCTGCCAGAGCTCAGTGTGGAGCTGGACCAGTGCACACTGTCGGGAGCACAGTTAGAGAAAGTTTCTCCCACAGGGACGTGGACTAGATGTTCGCACACACTCGGTAGTTTCACATTTCTATTTTAGTGGACGGCTTACCAAAATTTGGAGAAATTACATATTTGTTGTTATTTGATTGCTTACTTTTGTATGTAGATTAAAGTTATTGTATATTATTGTAGCCTACACGATTTTAGTGTTTTGTTTTCTGTTTGGCATCACATACGGCATCAAGATGTATCCAGTAGTCTAATATATTCTCCAACACAGTTCAAATTATTATTACTATTGCTGCTTTTGTTGTTATTCTACTATAAAATAGAAAAAAATCTCTGTCTGTCTGGAACCACATTTTCTCCTGGGTTGACCAATTGATCTGAACTTACACATGGGCATTGACCATTGGCACATAAATAGAGTGACAAAGCCAATTCTATACTTTTCCCAAATTTGGGCTGTTTTTTAGCTTTTTTGTGAATGGTCCTTGACTCCTTGCAGACTATAGGATCTGCAGTCGTGGTTGTAGTATCATAGCCCAGATGGACGCTAGGTGGAAATTACGTGTATTGACTAATTCTTTTGAGTAATTGTAGTGATTTCCAAAACAACTTTTATGCTATACAATTGTAATTGCAGATTTAGGAATTTGAACTGAAATTGTTACCATACAAGTCATCATTTTGTGTATCTGTAGTTCTAATAGATTCAAAGAAAGCCCTGGTTGCTTACCCAGGGCTATGTCAGTCATTGGGTGCAGCCGTCAGGATATGAGAACTATTACTCCCATTGGCAGAAGTGAAAGTGGATTTGGAGATGTGCTCTATAGAGCATCTATATAGGATCTTGTGTTCATGATATATGGCAGTTTTTTTTTTTTATGAAAATTTCCCAGACCACACATTTTAAGGCAATTACAGGCAAACTGTATATGGAGTATCAAGACCCTATTTGACAGTCATTGTCACATGAATAAAGAGAACATTTGTGCTTAATTTGGTGGAAAACAATATGAATACGGTAACATTTGTAGCACTGCCCCCCACTATGGGTGGAAGTGAAATCGCGTTTGGCACTGCGTTGTGTAGAGGCGTTTGTGGATTTTTGTTAGCATACTTTGGAAGGCAATCGTAGCCAATCAGAATTGAATATGATAAATCGTTCCTGTACATCTTGATCACACGACTCAATAGATAATTTGTATGTATTTGTATGAGTTTTGGAGAAAATCTTTAGCAAAAAAATGTTTTTAAGAAAATGCTAAATGTCAGAAATGGGCCTATAATTTGCCAAAATGGTATGTGTTCTATTATAGTGCCACCATGAGGACAATTTGGAAAATTTGGCATAGAGGTGCTTGGCCTACTGTGAAGTTTCACGCTGATCAGTCCAGCGGTGTCTGTCATTAGCTGCTCACAGGCCGATTGATGTACAAGGGAGAAAACATAATCTCTGCCTCCTGACCATTCTGGCCTGGCGGAGATAATTCATTTCTTATGTAATGTAACATTAGACCTCCCCGACCACCTCTGGGAGTCAGACTTTTCCTCCTGTTGAAAACCGATACACATCAGCTAATATCATATTAGCTGATGTGACTTGTCCTGGGGGAACAGCTGGTTAGTTTTTAAACAAAGAATTTGATGCGGGTCTGGAAAAAATATCTCGAACAAACTATTTCATTTGTCCGCGGTTGACCATACCTATTCAAGTTGAAGTTCCGAATCAGATGTTGGCCCATTGGTCTGTCTGTGCCACGCATCTGTTGGCCATATTTTATGACTGTATGGAATATTCCTCTGACAACTCTCTCCTGTAAGTCGGGAGTTGGAGGGGAGGCAGGACTGTGTAGGCAGAGAAAGGGAGGGAGGCATACAGGGTTCAAATATGCACCCGTCAAAGGGCTTGTGGTTAGAGCACTGTAAAGTGACTGGAGGGACCCGGCCTCTCAGGTTTCAGCCAGGTCTCCTCTGCCAGTCCCCGTGATGGAAGCGAGAGCTCCTCCGGGTGCCAATCATACTGACAGTTTCTGGGCCGCCCCGCGCACGGCTGTATGAAAATTGGCGCTGTTACCAAGGCAACAGAGGGAAAAGGCTTTTTCAAAAGGAACATCTTGTCATTTTCTTTAATCCACTGCAGCTGGAGATTCGGAACACTGTTATTAAATTGCAGTTGCTATGGCTACCAACATTTGTACCGGCAGCCATTTCGGAGGTTCTCTTCCAGCATAGCGGCAGCCAACCTCTCCCCCCCTTTTTTGGGGGGGAGTCTGTTTTATCACCACACCTCAAAATATCAGCTCTGCAAATGTGCTCTGCTTAGCTAGGCCCCAGGAGCATTAGGTGTATTCCTATGTGCCTCATTGTTCTTCAGGATAAAACACTTTTTATGTGGTTTCATAATGTCACTAGCTGTCACTTATATATAGGGAATGTATTCCCTACAGATGGTTTTGTTTTAGCAGAGAAAATCTCACCAGTGTGTCTGCTCTTAGATTTAATTTGTCTCTTAGTCTTGACTGTTTGGTTTCTTGGTTTCTTCTCCTGCTCTTTGAACTCTATTTCTTTCCCAGGACCCAGTTGTGAGATGGTGTTTATATCATTGCTGGGTTCATTTAACTGCCACACCTGCCCAGTCAGACTTCTCCCAGGTCTGAGTGGGACCTGAAATGCTGCTATAGAAATGATTGTTTCAATTTGTCATCTCTTTCTCTTTTTCAGGCGATTAAACAGCACACAAGGGGAGATCAGAGTGGGCCCCAGCCACCAAGTAAGTCATTGTTAAATGCACAACTCTCCCTGCCTCTCTCTTTGCCTTCCATTTGTATAACTACTATATTATTCTACATCCCCTATGTGTTCGAGATGTGCAGTTGAAGTTAAAGCAATGAAAATGAATGATTAGACAAGTTTGTTTGTTCACCCTATAGTGCAGAGATAATTCATCTGCATTGTTATCTCCCGTAATTTCGCATACTACTAGGCCAGTCGACATCATATTTGTTGTGCACGTGTGCCAAAGGCCTCAGTTCTTGAGAAATTGGACAACTATGTCATATTTGTCAATTAATATATTGTTTATTTTTGTTATTTTAAAGCGTCCTCGGGTTTTTGAAAGGCGCTATTATTATCATTATTATTATTATTAATAATCACATCATCCCTCCAGGTTATGGGCTACGTGTCCCATGAGGCTGTAGACTGGAACTAGTCCAGTTTGTTGGATCTATACTACTACTAACTAGCCAATTACAGCGCCCCCTGCAGGGGCTATACCAGTAGTGCTAGCCAAAAGCACACATGCAAATATGCAGGTCAATGTTATGAATGAATAAAACCAAAATATATTTTAATAAACATGACGGCACACTCTGAACTAGAACTGGAGAGGACCCGGCCGGTACCGACGGGCCATGCTTGGGTTGGACACATTTGCATAATGGGTGGTCGGGCTTCAATTATATTGTTGATATACAACATGCACTCTCTCTGATGATGCACGGAGCACACAACTCCTGGTGTGTGCTCGCTCACTTTTGTGGCGCTGTGTGCAATAGCCTCGTCCAACACACATTTCCCAAGTAAAGCCTGACTTATACTTTGTTGTATGACGTGTTGCATGGCATGCTGAAAGTGGCTGAACTGCAAGCTCACAACTAGTTGCATTTGTGACGTGTTGTGGGCTTGTAGATAGCCTATTTTCCACACGGAAACTTGCAGGATGTAACTTGTAAGACATTCAGAAACGTTTGCCTTCACATTAAAAGCGTCAGTGTCGGGCGCATATTAATAATTAATGGTCTGAAGAGAATTCTGGTAGGACAAAGCTGTCAGTAATGTTTGGGCTTCGGGCAGATTTTTTTCCCAGTTCTAATGTAGCCGAATGAGTATTGTTTGCATGATTTGATCAGGACATCCTTACTGTATTTGATGGATTGAGAGACAAATCTCTCCTTCTCATTCAGATTGTAATACACACACACACACAAGTCTACGTCTCTTTCCTGAGACTGCTAGCATAGTCTGCCACCTTTTAGATATAGCTCCGTACCTCTCATCTTACATGCCATTACTTTTCAGTTACATGTACAATTGACTGTCAACTTGTGGAGCCGTAATGACAACATTACAGAGTTTAGTTCCTCTCCCCAAGGACTTGAAAGAGAACATGGAGCAGCAAAAATCCAAGATTTACTTAATTGACACAAGGAATTAACAATCAGACTTCATGGATTAAAGAGAAAATGTAATGAAAACCGGTGAGGGGTAGACATTGAATGTCTATGAGATTGGCAGCAGGCAGAGACAATGTACAACTGCTAATCACATGCTGTGCTACTTTCATGGCTGTATGTAGAAATGTCACTTCATACAGTATTATGGTTATTATTACGACATGCCTCCAGGCGGAGATTTACACTCTGCTGAGTGCATCTTTCTATTTGAACACTGTGTAAAGTTATTGAACCTTAGCACCACTGGCACGTCTCAGCCACAAAGTGAGAAGCGTAATGACGGGCATTTGAAAGCTGATAGTTTTTTCAGGCGTGTGTGCTATTTGTAGTGTGTCACCATCTGTCCCTCTCCTTCTCCCTGGGTTCTAATTAGGCCAAGCTCCCAGAGCTACAGCCTTTCCCCTCTCCCGGTGGCCAGGCCGTGACCGAGAATGAGGAGCTGGTCTGGATGCCCGGGGTCAACGACTGTGACCTGCTCATGTACCTCAGAGCCGCAAGGTGAGCTGCGAGATAAAACACTGGTGGCCCGGGGAGGCCCCAGGGGCCGTGCACACATGCCAAGATGCATTTGTTGTTGTAAAGAGTTGTGTTCGGGGCAAGTTGTCAGTGTTGACCTTGAAAGATGTCATAAAAAACATAAAAAAGGACGCAAATGAAATTCAATGGATTAATAGGGCTTAGTGATTCCAGTGTAACATGACAACTAAAGCTTATAACACATATGATAATCAAAGACATGTTTTATCAACATGGGTATTTAATGGGTTTCAGAAGACAACAATGCATATGTGTTGCTTTAACATGATGAATAAATGAATCCCAGCTTCCATATTTTTGAGAAATATGAGAAAACAAACTCAAACTCAAATTACCTTTTAGCTTCAGTTGCTGTTTTATTCATATTTATCCATAAGTCATGACATGTGTTTATTGTACTTGTTAAGGTAAGATACCTTAGGATGAACTGTGGAATACTCTTAACCTTATATTGGAGTCTTGGTGGCTTGTTAAATGATGACTCTGCCAATGTGTCTGTTCACAGGAGCATGGCTGCCTTTGCAGGGATGTGTGACGGAGGGTCCACAGAAGACGGGTGCCTAGCAGCCTCTCGAGATGACACTACACTAAACGCACTTAACACGGTGAGAAGCTGCACAACAGGTCCAGTTCTTTGAAATCCAATGTTTGTCACTGGATTGTATGTTTGGAATACAGTGGAAGGTTGGCTCTACAGTGATAGGCTATACAATAAGAGGACACCAAGCAAAAGGAATAGCCACATTGTAGTCTAATAAACCAGTCCTCTGAAGCCTAATACATGAGGCATTAATGAGTGATTTCTCCCCCACATTGTAATCACCTTAAAGTGCAAAAAAAAATCGAGCTAAAGAAAAAAGCAATTGGAATCATCATAAACAGGACATTTATATTCAGACTCTATAAAATGGAGAATTAACATCACTGGCAGGTCATTGTCTCTCGACCTTCTTCGCCATTTGCAATTCCAATGAGCAATGCTTGTTTATTCCTAGAGCGGGGAGCCCTCTCCCCTGCCTGTTTTCACCCAGTTGAATGTGACATGGTTTATAGCTTCACAGCGATTTCCTTTTGTCACTGTGGTGTTTATATCCATGCTGTTTCCTCTGGACTTGGTTTTAGGTAAAGATTGACAAAAATAACATACATTCAACAGTATGCTATTCAACAGGCCAACAGTCATTCTATTCAATGAAGTATAAATTAGCCTTTAGTCAACTGAGATATTTTTCATTGTTCAGTTGAATGTGAAATTGACTTGTTTACATTACAAGCTCACCGTAAGGATGTAGCGATAAAGTAATAAATACACTTGAAACATAATAATGAAACGATGCAAACGTTTCAGTTTGTAACAATATGCTTCTGATGTTGTGATGCTCCCCAGCTTCACGAGAGCAGCTATGACGCAGGCAAGGCCCTACAGCGCCTGGTGAAGAAGCCGGTACCCAAACTCATAGAGAAGTGCTGGTCTGAGGACGAAGTGGTAAGAGACTTGTCTTTTAATTGGAACCATATAGTAACTGTACTGCCAGGTGTATTTGCTATATCCACACGGCAGCATTTTTGCTCTTATATCATGCTCAGTGGGTGGGTGGGGATTTCCACCTCCTGAGTAAGAGCAAAATGGCTTCTGTGTGAATGAATATGGTCAATTACTTATGATTCAAAGACCTTGCCGATAATTTAGAAAGGTCACCAACCAACAGAAATTCTTTGTATTGTTTTACCCCTTCGATGTCTTTATGACCAGTGTTGGGTTTTATTGTATGTTTATTGCTTATAAGCCTCTAATTATTTATCATATTTACTTAATGCCTACTGAAGTTTCTGTGCTGATTTTGTGTCATTGGATTGGCTGGATTTGAGTTGCAATTGGGTCTACTCGCAGTGCTTAAGATTGTGCTTCACCCCATACAGCCATTGCAGTTACATAGCTTTTTGTCTTTACTGCCATGCCTTGGTTTGTGTCTTTAGAGGGAGCTGTTGCTTTAGAAGGTTAATCCAGTGCTGTTGGACTGGGCTCGTAGGACATCAGTGAAAACACTCGGCAGCTTGCAGCCCCTCCAAGGCTTAAGAGCAGCTGCATCCTGTTTATCACCCGCAGAATAAATCTTTACGGCGAAAGACTGGAGAGGGAAAAGATTGAGTGCCGGGTAATGTTGGCCTCCATTTGAATTTAGATTTGAATTTCACCACAGCTGTTGAAGGGCTCGAATCAGAAAATGGCAGCCCCTTCTCTTCCTGATCAAGCGCCACGTAGGGAACCAGTAAGAAAAAAAATGTGTGCTGAATATCACTGTGTCAGAATGATGGAGAGCCGTGGCTGCAGCCTTGATACTGCATATGACACACTATACTGTGTTTGTACACTCACCAGTGTTTAAAGATAAGCACACTCACAGGACGTGAATGTAAATAACTGATTTGTTCAGTGCTAGATCTTAGAACACGGAGATGTGCTTCACTATTCATCTTCCTGTGTTGTTTGTCCTCAATTTGTAAGAGCCAGACTCAGTTTCTTTCTTTCTTTGTGCACACTTTGATATCATACGGTAATTCTGAATCTTCTGTTGTGGTGCAGACAAGCAACGAGTCCACCAGCTCAAGATCAAATGGAGTTGAGTGACTGTATTTGTCCTGTAATTGAACACGATATTCGGTTTTGGAATAAAGCCAGATCCCATGGCAGAACCACAGCAAATCGCAACAAATTAAGTCAGCCATCCTTTTGTGGACTAGTTATGAGTTCCTTCTTTTTCATGCATGCTCCCTGACCACTGGTGACGGGGAGGTCTTGATGCTGGCTCTGTACACATTTGACCACAGCAGGCTACTTGTCATGATGCCACTGTAGTAGCTCAACAGTATCGACTGTAAATAATGTGATTTTCAGTGTATCACTGAAGCCAATGACAGAAACAAGGGAAACGTCTAACGTGTCCTAGTAAAAATGTTTGGCTCGTTATTATTATTTTCTGGATCAATTAAGTCTGTAGTTTATGAGTGGTTTCTGGCAACAAGCGGTCCTGTGCTGTGCCCATGCTGCCCACACAGCCTGTTGAAGCAGCCTGGCTCTGAACAGCCAAGGACAAGTCTCTGAACAATCTGATCACTAGTTGTGCCTTTTCAGCCCTGCAGCCTTGAGGGACAGGTGTGAATGTAGACCCTGTCCTTGAGAGACACACACACACACACACACACACACACACACACACACACACACACACACACACAGGTTCCTACTAGGGATGGGACGATAAGCGATATTATCGTTTATCGTGTTAAAAAACACTCATCGTGGAGATTTCATTTATCGTGATATCGTCCTCCGTCATGCACTGGGTTCAATTCATCTTTTATTTGCCGAGCTAATATATCTGGTACTAAACTATAATTGGTAAAAGGTACTTATAAATATACATACTCGATACAGTCTTTTTTTCACTCTCTATCAAATGTCTTTGCCAGAAAATAGCCGATGCGACGTGTTATCGCGATAATATCGTAAATCGCGATTTATTTTGTCACAATAATCGTGATATGACATTTTCATGTCCCATCCCTAGTCCCTACTGCTCCTCATTTATTTTTCACCCCTCCATCCCCTCTCCTCTCGTCCCCTCCAGGACCAGCCTCATTATTCCTCCCCACCCCACCAAGCCCATTCTTCCTGTAGGAGATGTGAATAAACGTGACAGTGGGGGCTGATGAAATGACAGAATCAGCCTGTCTGCAGGGTCAGTTGTCAGCCCCCCCCTCATCACCCTCATCACCCTGTTGACTTATCATGCATTGCACCCCCCCATCCCTTCTTCACTCATTCAGTCTCTATCTCTGCCTGCTGCAGCTGCTGCTTACATAGCACATAAGCCACCCCCCACCCCTTTTTTATTCACTGGCACTCGGGTAATAGGCCCATACATTCTGTCCACAATCATCTCCACTGAAAGATAAGAGCATGGCAGTGATCGTTATAAATCACAGTATTAATACCAGGGAGATGGCGACAACACTGCAGAGCAACAGCAGTGTCACCATCACTGGAAAAGTATTTCACTCCAGCAGGATCTGTGACAGCAAAGTGCTCCAGTCACATTGCTGAACGCTGGTCATTAATATACCAAACCCAACAACTCCGCCCAGGCAGTATTTCAATCACTATGATACAGATACTTCATATCATTATCACGTCTCTGAAATTTACCATATTCACACAGCGGCCATTTTTCTCTCCCACCCTCCAACTATGACCTATGAGCAAAATGGTGGTCATACGAGTATGAAGAGTGATTTGTAAACAACCATTAATTTGTTCAGTATCTTCTCAGTAAATAAACATACACATTGTACATGTATCCCTTTACCCTGCCCAGTTCAAGTGTGTGTGTGTGTGTGTGTGTGTGTGTGTTTGTACAATACTGGAGTGAGAAAAGAGAGAGCCAGAGCTTATGCACTTACTAAAAATGAGTTTCAAACACAGTCTGATAAAAAACAAAACACTACCGTGCCTTAACTTTACCTGAGGTAGGCGATCACTTTTTTGTTTGTTTTTGTTTTTGTTTTCTGGCAGTTTGAATAAGGAAAGTATTTTGTGAATTACAAGCACTACTACACGCCCTACTCAGGCTGTGCAGAAATCGGGACTGATGCAAGTTGGGAATACACGCCCCACCCGCTCTGCAACACTACTGTTATCTTATTTACATGTACCCGTTGTCACTCAGCTCCACACACTTCCCACTCTGCATCACTCCACATGTTTTCTTTTACCGATGACCACTGCTGTTGCTCTTTCTGTGTGTGAATTGTGAAGTTCGTTGGATAAGCGGTTGTCAAACCGGTATGCGGCACGGTCGGTTTCATACAAAGTCTATCCAGAGATGCGAATACATGCACATTTGCATCGGTTGCTGCAAAATTCCATATGACGTTAGCAGCATGATGTCAGAGATTTTGACTTATTGAATGACGGTCCTCATCCGCAAATGATGTCTACTGACTGCACTAGTATCCACAACACTACATGGTGTTTCCATCAAATTAACTGACTGTGGTTTGGCATGTAACCACAATGATATGAAATCCAGGGATCGCATCCCACCAGTCCTCTGTGACCTCCACTGGCTCCCAGTCAAGCACAGAATAGATTTCAAAATACTAATCACCACCTACAAGGCCCTCAACAACCAGGCTATACCGCTACATCTCTGAACTCCTCCAACGCCCCATCCCGCTCCCTCAGTTCCTGGACATTCCCAGGAAAAAGAAACCAACCTGTGTTGACGACAGGGCCTTCTCGGCAGCCACCACCTCCCTCTGGAACTCACTACCAGCTCACATTAAAGATGCCCCCATCCTCGCCATGTTTAAACCTATTTTAACTATTTTTTTTCCTTTTATATTACATTTTGTTGCTATTATTATTATTATTATTACTAGTCCATAGTGATGTGCAAATCCAAACCCTATGCTGACTTTCGGTTCTGTGCTCTATATGTGTAGACTAGCGGCGTTTTTCTGATTAAAATGCATGAGCACTTGCCTATTTGTGGCACACAATAACAGTTGGTAGATCTTTAAAGGGATACAATTATTTTTCATTGCATTATCTGAAGGAAGGGAGGGATGGGGGGCAGTAGTAAGCTAGATAAATTAACAAAAGTTATGTTCTCAAGTCATAAAATAAATTGTGGTTATAGCCCCTTTTTAATTTAAATTACATTATGTACCGTAGTTTGCCCTGTCAGTGATCACTTGTTAATTAATTGACATACTCTACAGTAGCCAAGTTAGTTTTTGTGGATCTAATTTTGAATTAATTGAATTATTCACATCTGCTTTCTCCGTGTTATAATTAAAAAAACTATGGCATTCACTGAATACTGCTCATAATGCATAAGATAGATTTGTGTAATTTTAACTGCATTTGAAATGTTACCTGCCATAGATAGAATATGGTAATTATTATTATATGAAATCCATGTTATATTACCCACCTTTGAAAAAATACTTTAATACGTTTGTTGTCACCAGGGGACATACTGTATTCTCTTGCACAGTCAATAATAGACAGAATTCCCCCTTCACCTGAAGTCCCTGTCGAAACCGCTCATAAATAAAGAGTTGCTAATAATGCATTGGCCAACAGGAGGTGCCATATAAACAATCAGCAGCCTGCAGCAGCAGCAGTGCTCTGTGTTGCCATGTGAGAGAGGGGCTGATCTATCACCGCTGTCAGGCGGGGGGTCTGTTCCTCAGCCGGCCGCACTGTGCCGTGTCTTATCTCTGCCTGTGTCTTTGGCTGATGGATGACTGGAGCAGGCCTCCGACAGTGTGGGGAGAGAGGAGAGGAGAGCGTTGGCCTCCCAGTGGTAGAAGTGGTGGAACACAGGCCTACAGACCCCGAGACATAACTGCCCACCCAAAACACCAGTCTGGTGAACATTCTCTACTGTGCCACCCCACCCGCTGCGTCGTAGCCACAGTGTCTCCTGATGGAACCTGTGGAGACTGTTTTAAAGTTACTCTAGATGTTTTATATTTGTGTTCTTTGTCCTTAGAGGAAGCTATTCGCTCTTGGCTGCAACCCGAGTTTACTGTTGATAGTGTATTTTATCACCATCACGGTCCAGTGCCAGCAATGCTTTTTAGGCTGTTTGGTAACTAAATAGCAGGCAGGATGGGCGTGTGTGTTGGAATTTCCTGTCACCTTTGTGTCAGCATATCCCAGTGGAAATATAGTAGGTTTAGGACCTGCCGACCATAAGATTGACAGAACATCCTCATCTTGCATTGTTGTGGCAATTTGAGTGTAAAATAAAAAAACACTGTCCCTTTTGTGTTGGATAAGTATTTCGGCTCCTTAAAATGTTTTGCTATCAAAAAGATGTTTGAAGAACCCATTCCAAGTTGTTGAGCCCAGTTAAACAAAGACGTTGTTGTCTTCAGTATGAATGGTGTCACTGCAATGAGGATGTGGAGTGTCTCTTGTACGTGTCAATCTAGTCTTTTTCCACTCCATCTCCAAGCATGTTGGGATTTCCTCTCTACGTGCCACAGCCGAGCTGATATTTCGTTTCAGACAGAAGTGTTTTTCACTCATTGGTTTTGTATATATGAATGATTGTCCCCAGGCCCTCTGGGTTGGTACACAGCAGGCTCGAAAAGGTCAGCTTTTAACAGTCAGCAAGTCGAGTATAATGACTCCATATTGAGTGAAAGTGGCTTTGTTTGCTGTTGGATGGGGCAAGGGGTCTGACCGTCTGAATGTTGTATGTGCTATTGTGTGTCAAGTGTTTTTCCTGTTTAGTTTTTGTATGAAATGACATTTAGAAGGAATTATGTTCGCGGTGTGAGGCGAGCCCTGTCTTATCATAATGATACCATCTTTGTGGACATGCCCGCACGGTCTTAACCAGTTTTACAACTTTTAACAATCGACTCCCAAGCAGGAAGTGCGCACACATAACAATGACCTTTTGAGCCATTTGCTCTCACTCTCCTCCTCCCTTTATGTTTCTGCACTCCAGTCTTACAATGGTTCACTGTTAGGCGCTGAAGGGGGAGAAACAGGGGAAACTCAGGGAAGGGAGCCAGCTCTCTGGAACACACTCCGACAGAGAGAAGCCTGTTGTTTCTGCACAGCGGCTGGCCATTTGGTAGCGCTTCCACCCTGCCTTCTCTCCTCTGCTCCCTCCCTGCTCCCCCTCCCTCCCCTTTTCGCTTGCTCTGGCTCTGTCGGCCCCTCCTCCACTGTTGGCGTTGCCTAGCAACGGCGAGCTGGAGCAATCGGAGCAGGGGCAGAGCGATTCAGGGAGCAGATTGGCGGATGATTTATTAGCTGGGCTGGAGAGCAGTGAGCCCAGGCAGCTGAAATGGAGCCTTAAACTGGAGCCGACATGTAGAAAGGAGGGGACAGAGTCTGCCTGCGAGAGAAAGAAAGCCAGAGACGGGCGGTAGGGGGGTTACAGCTCCTCGGCGCAGACGGATGGACAGGCTGTGTAAATAGTACAGTACGGGGAACATAATTAAGGTGACATAATTAGAGCAGAGACATGGGCTGCTGTGACAGATCTAATTGAGTTTTGTCTCCGCACTTGCACAGCCCTGGTTCCAGGTAATGAAGCACTCTCACGGCTGCTAAATAGGAGTTAAGCATACCGTGGAAATATAAGGCATACTCATCCAAAAGGCATTCACTCTATTTCAGTAATACAGTGAGTGTGTGTACACACATACTTTTTTGTTGTCGATATATATACAGTATATATAGTTTCCACCCATCTAGCAAGCGTTTATTATATCACCTCATAGAGTGTCTGCTGGTTATATAGAGCCGTGGGAGTGTTTGATTGACAGTGCTATGGTAGTGTGCTCTTAACCCCTGGAGTGTGTTGGAGATGGGGTCGCATGCCCAGAGTGCTTGTGTTGGAGACGGCTCCATCTACTGGCTAATCAACCACTATACCTCCAGCCTGATAATGCAAATGAGACCCTCACTACTGTCACTGATAGCATGGCCTCTTTATTTAGCTGTCAGTGAACACAACTGTTTCCATCTGGCTTGTGATTAAGCCACTGGCTGTTTAGTCTCCCAAGAGTTGGGGTTTTTCTGTAGTTTGTTATTAACAATTGAGATGTGGTGTTGTTTTTGTTTTTGAAAATAATAAATCAGGATATTTTATTTCTTTGCAAAAAGGAGATAAATACAATAATTCACTTCACTTGTGTTTAAACCTCTGTGTTTCTCCGGGCCTGTAATTGTTCTTGTTTAAACGCGGTTGCTTTTCACAGCTGCCTGTGTGCTGTTACTTCTGTAAAATTGCCCTTCTTTCCCCACCATAGCCGAGTATGTAAACAATCTGTGGTTACATAACGTACTGTACATGGCATGGAAAATGCGCTCCTCTTAGGCACACGGCACAGCTCCATGTCTGGTTTTGGCGCTCACTTGTCTCCTTTCACCATGTCCAAGACCTCTCTTCGCACACACATTGTATCAGTCTGCCTACCCTCTCGTCCCTCGCAGCAAGCCGACTGTGTGCCTCTATTTTTGTGCTCAGCCTGGATGAATACAAAAAAGAGATCCTATAGTTTTACTCATTCAAAAGAAATACCCAGCTTGGGTGTAGTTTTAAGACAAGGGCTGGTATTGGATTTGACAGTGTATGTTGGTGGGCAGAGACGTGAAGCCTTCTGGGGCAGTGTCAGAAGCTCCAGAAAAGACTGAAACCAGAGCTCTACCCAACGCCAGCATGCAGCACTCAACTCCGCTCCAGGTTTTCCAGCCCGCCGTGAACCAGAGGCTCTCTAGCAGAAAGATCACATGTAAAGCCTTCCCCTTTGTAGTGGAAGAGCAGAGAGTGACAAGCTATTTCTTGCTTGTAAAAAAGCGATGTACGGTCGGAGACGTTGTGGATTTGCCCCCTAATTTTCCCCCTTTTACCTGTGGCTGGAACATAGAGATTTGTGCCGTGCACCCCCCTGAGGACTTTTCGCTGCTTTTTGCTGGAGTTACTTTGCTGGAAACGGTTGGCTGAAATCACTGAGGAACGGGGCTCGCCTCTGGAACAAGAAAGTAAATCTGTTGGTTGTCTGCTTCGGTGGTTATGAATGTTTTCAGCCTCCTTTTTATGGCTTGCAGTGTGTTGCTCTTTAAAGGAGAAAAATGCATTTAGGCTATTCAGCTTTGTGGAATTTATGCTCTTATTTATTACATGATTTATTTGTTTTTGTGTTCGGTATAGTTTTCAGATCAGATTGATTCAGAGTATGTTACGAAGTAGCAGTTTCTGCCATCATAATATTTGTTGGTGTCCTCAAGACTCACTCTTGTCCGGACATATTTTTAAGTATTAGTCATTGACATATTTTGAATAAATGAAACTGAAACTCTAAATGGGTGTTTTTTTAATAGTATATATATGAATGTTGAATTTTACAGATGAAAACTAGAGTTGAATTGTATAGTGTGCACACTGTGAGCCATGTTTTGGCTTGCGTTTGAACTCCAAAGTTTAGGTTTTGACTTTGAACTTTTGACTTGCGTGATTAACAGTACACTCAGCCACTCTACTGTGCATTCATTTTGTATTTATCTAAGAAGAATCAGGGTTGTCTGCCGGCTCTTTTCTCCCCACATGAAAGAACGAGTGTAATCTCTGTCTCTCCCTGCCTTACTTGTCATTTCCTTTCTCGTTTTTTGCCCTGACATGACTGTGTGTGTGTGTGTACGGTCCATTGTTTTAAACGGGAGGATATAGAGGTTTCGAGATTCACAACAAACCTCTCCGACCACAGATTTAACGAAAGGAAAACAATGTTTTTGTCGTGGTGCTGGCCTGCAACTTTCTGTGGTTGCATTTTAGCTGACTTCACAGATCCTATCTGATTTCTCTCTCTCTCTCTCTTTTTCCCCCTCTGAAAAAATTACAGAAGCGCTTCATTAAAGGTCTGCGGCAGTTCGGCAAGAACTTCTTCAGGATCCGGAAAGAGTTGTTACCAAACAAAGAGACTGTAAGTTAATATTTATATATTTGTATTCTTATTTTGTTTACGTTTTGATACTGTCATTCAATTCACTGTGTAAAGAAAGAGAGGCCCGTGTGTTGAGATAGCACTGGTAACTCATGGAAAGGTTTCCACAGTGAAGTCTATTTTGATGTGACATGTTGAGAGTCCTGAACCTGGGGCCTTATTGATGATCATTAAGTGCAGACTGCCAGCCTCTGTATTATCAGATTTGCCCCGAGGGTCTCTGAACACTTGTTATACTGTACCTGCGATGCCAAAAGGCCAGACTGTACTTTGCAGCCAGCCACTGAACCCTTACAAGTTCACATGTTGAACATTAATTAGCACCTCTGGTTCACAACTGGAAAACAAGTTGTGGAAATGTGGTGTGTGTGAATCACAACTTTGCCAGCATAACTCATGTGTTGTGAAAAGTAGCATGATTTGCCTTGTTTTTACACTTGAATATTCAGTAGTTGTATTTTGTAAAAATAAAAAAGGGTGGGCAATAAAGTTTAAAACCACCTAAGGACTTAAAGCTGATTAACTAGTAAATCGTTTAAGCAACATTGTAGAACTTGGTCTACAGTTGATTCTGTGAAGCAGGTTGTAGATTTTTTTTCCCCCCTACTTTTTGTATTTTTGCTAGCTTTTAGGAAAAATGCAACTTGAAAGGGCCAACGACTTAAAAGATTCCGAGCTCATGAAAAAGTATTCAATTTACTGCTTTGCACTCAAATAAAACACTGAATTATAGTTAGAAGCTTATAGTGACAAATTTAGGTTGGGCTTTAAAGTCTTCCTAATGTTGGCTCACTAAGACTCAGTAGAGGCACCATGGAGTATTATTTATTATCATTATTATTATTATTATTGCTGTCATCTCCACTAACATTTAACATTGTGCTTTATTATTATTTTAACATTCTGGGATGGGCCTGAGAGTTGCACCATAAAGTGTCAACATATTTCCCACCGTAACCCAGTTATTTTAATGTAACTCCTGGCTGCAGCAACACATGGATTGATGACAGTCTTTAAGTATGTACAGCCACTACTCGAAAGTGATGGGCAAAATGAACCTCACAAATCAATAGAGCCATTCTACTGATTCCTTTTGATGTGACATGTTGGTAGTTTAAAGGTTTTGCTAATCACAGATATGCCTCCAATTGAGGGAGACAAGGCGCGTTAATATCTGTCACGCTCAAAGGAACTCTTGTAATTGTTTTGTTTATGTTCCTTCCTTGGCAGGGGGATGTTCCTCTGTCAAAGTACCCCCTCCACCTTGTTTGTGTGTGTGTGTGTGTGTGTGTGTGTGTGTGTGTGTGTGTGTGTGTGTGTGTGTGTGTGTGTGTGTGTGTGTGTGTGTGTGTGTGTGTGTGTGTGTGTGTGTGTGTGTGTGTGTGTGTGTGTGTGTGTGTGAAGGTTTTGTGAGATTATGTGTTAATCATCATCAAACTGTGTGACCTGTTACTTGGCACAAATGGGTTGAATCCAAACCTAACAATGATTAACCCAGAACAGAACCGCTTGCCCCGTCACATTATATGTGATCAGTGTGAAGAAAACAAAACATGACCGCCATATGGGCATTGTGTTGCTACTCTCCGGTATTTACTTCAAGCCTTGTATTTATTACCACACACCTTTCTCTCTCTCCTGGAGCAACGAAAAGCCTGTCCTAATTGTTCAATAAGTGTTTTGATATATCACTTGGTTATATAGGGTACTGGTAGAAGTGCCTGGTTGCAAAGTCCTCTGCGCCTTTTCCCTCGGCAGGTAAATAATTTATGTGTTTTATTTTTGTTTTTCACTGTGGAGCAGCAGGCCTTGCTGTCTGACTGCTCCTACTGGAAGTGTGTGGAAATAGTGTTGACACAGAACATCAAAGGAAAATCAAAGGTGTTTGTCACACTTTTTGCCCGTTTCATTTCCCTGTCCTCAGTGAGCCTGCGATATGTCAGCCTTGCTTTTCAAACATCCCCACCTGTCATGTAATATTTTTTACTCAAGAGCTCCATTATATATACCGGTATATGTGTGTGTGTATAAGAGAGAGAAGAACAAAAATAACCTTTTTTATTATTCTTCAAAACCAAAAAATAACCTTTTTTATTATTCTTCAAAACCAATTTGAACCTCTTGAATAAGAGATTAAAATGTACGAATACAGTTTCCTCACAGAGGTTCCCTCAATTATTTTTACTGGTTTTGAAATATATGACCAGTCGAGCTGATTGGCTATAAAGGAGGTATTAATGCAATTCAACCTGGAGGGGGAGTCCGCTTGGCAGGAGAGGTAATAGACCTCCTCCAGGATCTAGCCCTGCCACCACCACAGAGCAGGGAAAGATTAATTTTCCCCCTACAAATGGAAAATAAACTGCCCTTTAAACGTAAGAAAAGAGGAGAAAATGACTGCAAGTGCAAGGGGAGGATAGCAGCGACCAGAGGAGACGGATAAGGGGGGGTTAGCTCGATATAGACACTGAAAAGCCATGGTTGTCGCACAGCAGAAAGAAGGGAGAAAAAAATCCCCTTCTTTGCTTATGATTGAACTTGCTTTTGTGTTGTAAGGCTGATCTGAGCTAGTGCAAGTCAATACCCCGAGGAAAGCGCCATTTATTTTCCTAACGGCAGTCTCTCTAGTCTACCCGCTCACTCCCACACTCTGTCTCCGGAGCATGTAGTATAACAATCTCTCAAGATTCGGTCGGACTGGGGGAATGGCAGAGCTTCTCGCCTCCTATCTCTCGGCGCAGACATATATTCCTACAGTTCCACTCTCATGCCAAGCCATCCGAGAAGAAGTGCCCCGGGAGCCTAGTCCGAACCGCGGTGCTGAGCCCAAGTACAGTCCCACAAAGCCCCAGGCTGATGGCCAGGGTTTCAGAAGAACCACTACAGTGCATCTGACTCTCACTGTTCCTCCCGCTAGCCCCCATTAGACCCGGCTGCTCCTGAAAGCGCCAGCGCGGCTCGAACCGGCAGTGCCAAGGGTAAGCACCCAGCGCTGTGTAAACACACTAGGCCTGACTAGCGTTCAGGAATGCTTTATATAAAGTCACATAAAGGCCCACAGGGGGAAGTGGGTGTGTCCTCTGACCGTCTGTAACGGGCTGCTCTGCCACCATTTCCTTCACTCCTGTAAGGACGTCATGGAACATGAGCTGGCTGGTCCCAGTGTTCAAACACAGTAAATATGCTGAAATGGCAGATCACAGATAACTTTCCCTGATATTTCCACTGGAAAGGTTTTTTTCTTTTTTTGAATTGTGGTTTCTGAGGATATCAATGGACTGGCCCTCGTAGCTAAACAGAAGTGCATTAACTAGCTCTCTCTGCCATGCCGCTGATGAGAGAATTGTGCAGTTGAAAATTAGATCAAATTATAATGCCCGAGTTGTGACACTGGCAGTTTATATAAACCACAGGCAGTTTATATAAAAGGTGGGCAAGGGGGGACGTTTCTGACAAATTAAGTTAAGTAGAGATATTAAATGGGCTAAAGAAAACGTGTTATAAGCAGGTTTGGAATTTGTCCATTCGAGGCCAAGTCATTTGGCATTCAGCGCTACCATTTTTTTTAAGGATATAAAGGCCATTGTGTAAAAGTAAATAGTCTGGAGACTATGAGTAAACATCTGACCTCACTGAATGGTCATGCCTAAACTTGTCTTTCCTAAATGGGTGAAAAGTATTTAATGAGGCACATTTTCGGGGGTTAATGCTTATTACATCCTGTGAGAAAGAACATTGCAGATAATTGTATTATGAAAAATATTATTTATTTCACTGAAATGTCACTTATTCATAATTAACCTTATAATCGTTCGTCTTCACAATATTTATATACCGTGTGTGTGTTCGACATATAATTGTTGGTATAGTAATTTACAGTGTAGCACCATGAAAAAACAGCTTGAAGAAAGGTCTGTTTTTATTAAAAAATGTCACAAGGACTTATGTCACAAGGACTAGTATACTACTATACTGTGAACTATTAGTATATAGTATCTGAATAGACAACTGCGTAATGCTAGCTTAGGGATTCTATATTTCAGCCTTTTAAGTACTATTAATGCAGTAATCTACTACTTGACTTGCCAATTAGTTGATGCTGACAATAGAACAACCATCAGCTACAAAGCAACCTTAGCTAGGATGTACCTTTTGAGGGTGAGGAAACATCAAACTGAATCATGGAGACGTGTTTATGCTGCTGCTGCAGTCTCGCTCATCTTGGCATGGTTCTGGAAAGGGGAGAAAATTGCAGCGCTAGTGTGTTTGAAAGCGAAGAGAGAAGCCATGTTAGCTTAGGCGGCTAACGTTAATTAGCTGACTAGGAGTCACAAGTTTCTTTTAGATGGCAAGTAGTTAAGAGAAGTAGTGGTTGATTCAGTTGGCAGAGGCTAGCAATTTAAACAACGTTACATACCACACTTAATAGTCAACTCAAGATTGATTGTTTACCATCAGTTATATTGCTGTTCTGCTTTGACAGCACGTAAATTAAAACTGGAGCTTATGTTAGTCAGCTGACCACAGGCCTCGTTTGTGTGTGTACCAATGTACCATGTCTGCATTTCTAAATGTGTCTTTACCCATTGCAAGTTACAGTAAAATGACAAATAGTAACAAGACGTCACTTTTGGTTGATGTTGATTCTCAAGGCTTTGACTGTAGCATGGAGCTATACAAGGTACATAACCTAATTTAGCTGTAGGAAATGTAGATGGTTGTTTGATACAAAACATAGACAGATTAAGGGACAGCTCTGCAGCAATGGCAGCATTAGACTTCCTGCCTTGTCAGTAACCACTGGCATTCAGGTAGAGATCAAGCCGGAGATGAGATTTGAGCAGTGCTTGTTCTTCGGGAGAAAAGAGAGCGAGCAGCCCCCCCTCCCCAGGCCCTGTCATTTACAGGTCAGGGTGGCCAACAGGAGAGCACTGTTCTCAACACAACCTCACAGCAGATGTTTGCCACTGTGCAATCTGTACAGATGTCAAATTGAATTCATTGCCATGTCTTTAGCCCAGCAGCCAGAGCCATGGGGATGAGTGTGATTATAAATACTTGGGTTCAAGTGCTAATTAAAAAAAAATAGAGAGGGTTACTCCAGTTGGCAACATCGATCATGGGCTTGACAGGATAGAGCGTTTTTGGTCAATTATATAGCTTGTTTATGCAGTGGAAATGCTCTTGTTGGGCAGAAGGTCCAGCAGCTTGTATTGATGATCCTTCAGCAGACCACAGGCAGTTTAGTGTGCCTGTGAGTGTAGACAAAATCTTGTTCACCCTAATAGATGGAGCACAGAGAGGGAGCTCCCTGTTGTAATTGAGTTCTGTGGTAGTCGCCATGTTGTGGTTTTAGGGGGGACTAGCTTATCAGCAGAACACGCAGGATCTACCCTGCCTGCAAAAAGCCGCTGTGGCTGTCCAATCTGCTTTCATTGGCAAAAGCGCTTACAGCAGGAAAAACATGAGTGCTGATTCTTCAGCGTGTGCATCCCTGACCTGTGAAAGCCGAGCTTATTCAGTCATTCTCCAGCAGAAAGGCTCTGCGCAGCAGGGAACGGCTGTCTATTTAACCGCCTTTCACACACACTCTTGCTCCACCAGCCAAGACCCTTTCACTGTTCATTTTCTCTCGTCTATCCCTGTGCCTCGGAGGCATCGCCATACTGAAGTTCTATTTTTGAATCAGCTACCCTGTGCTTGTACTTGGTGCCTCCTCTGAACTGCATTTGACAAAAAGATGTGCCCAATAAATTGTGCACCTGTGGCAGTATCAAGGGTATGACTTTAAATATACAGAAGCATTTGATTGACAGCAGACACTGCCTTTGAGTAAATTGTCTGTGGAGGTATTTTGTAAAAGGCAAAAAATATAATCATATTCAATGGATGGAATCCCAATAAAAAGGATTCCATAACATGCATAATTCTATCCTGTTATTTACATACTCAATACATTTTCATATTAGTATATCTAAGAAAGTATGCACCATTAGAAATGATGTAGGGAATCAAGTGGTAGCTACTATCAACAACCTATGTAGTTTGGTTCTAGATGCTTGTACTGTCGATACTTCTGTTTGCATCATATAATACATGAAAAGAATTAAGGTAAAAAGCAAAACATTTTCCTTCACCTAACGGGTATCACTTGGCTTATTAGACATAGCAAATATGTCATTATAAATGCTCAGTCATGCAAGCATTTACCATTACCCTAGAGTTACAGCATGCATTAGGCAGATACAAAAGTCAAGTACCACTCACTGAAAGTATACACCGTACAAACTGCCACGCTTAGTGAGAAGTAACGAAAAAGCATGGCTAGGGAAGATACATCACCGGCGTTAAACCCCAGCTTGGTTTAGCTGCAACATAAACATTCCCTCCACCTTGCCGAAGCGAGCCGGGCAGCACTCCTCTATCCTCAGACTGCATAGGAGGGAGGCAAACAGGCTGGCTGCGCTAATGGATGTTTACACAACTCTGTATCAGCCACCAAAACCCAGAGATCACATGCCGCCACTACTCTCTGCTCCGTTGCAGTCCCAGATCGTTCTGTGGAAACAAATATAGGAATGGTTCTTATTTTTTATTATAATTTTTGGATTCTTTGCTTTAGCAAGAGTTGTGGTTAGATTCAACGTTGATTGTCTATTGTTATCCTTGGTTGTCTCTACAGTATATTCCGCTTCCTGGCTCTCCCTCTCACTTGCATGTGCGGTGCGCGCGCACACGCACCGCTTCAACTCTCCCCTGCTCTCTCCTCCTTCCCCTTGCTCTTGCCAGTAACGGCCTTAACCGTTTGGCTTCGTGTCAGAGCAGAGGCCTTTTGTGGCTCTGTCACAAATCTGCCAGGAAAAACAGAAACCATCTGTTCAGGGGGGATGAGTGTGTAAATACATGAGTTTAGCCCTCGGCCCTGCCCAAGCTCACAGGACCACCGAGTCCAATGAAAGGGTCCTGCATCTCGGACTTCTCCCACTAAATGTTACTCTATAGTATGTATAGTGGTCTTCCAAATGTAGAGGCAGGTAATATAAATATGCCAGGCGACATGACGTGTTAATTGAGCAAATGGGCGCAGCGATTTGTCTAAAAAAAGGACATTTACCGAAGACCCAGTCAATAATAATATTTATGAATTCGTATTACTGCACTGCTTGTATTAAAGAGACCAAATAACTTAATTTAAATGTCTCACACCCAAACCTCTCACTTGAAGAAGTCAAGGTTTCAAATTAAAATCACCTTAGAAAGTAATATTATTTATATGAAATCTATTAAAATACAAATGAAGTTATAAGTTGAAGTTAAAACGGGTCAAATAAATGTTGGTAAAAATTACATTTTACATGCATGTTGATGTTATGGCTTCTCTGTATTTTATCAACTTTTTCATCTGGAGGCTAAGAAGTGCTGCTATCCACTTAGTTTAAGCTCACTGCTCATTAGTGCAAGCATAATCTGGGGAGAAATGGACAGAGAAGTTAATTAAATTGTTGTGCCAACATGGATCTGCTGTGCACTTAACACCTTTTCATGCATTATTGTCTTTATCCTACAAAATGTCAGTTAATGCTCCACACACTTGCTGAATCTAATATAATTTAACCAAGCCAATGCTAATTATTGACTGGACTGCAATCTGTAGAGAATGTTTTTTCTCAGAAGTATACTTGTAGTAGCTATTTAGAAGGGAAAACGCAGAAGGGGGGGAAAATATCTTGGTCTACTTGGTAATGATCTTGCCAGTTTTTTGCAGCCGTGGACAAAATACATGCAAAGGAAACAAAATCAGTCAGAGTTGATACTTTGTCAGTTGCACACAAACATACAGTTGAACATTTCAAGTGGCAATAACTGGAATGGAAGCCCTGAGTGTCGTGATATGAGGTAAGCCCCTTTCCTTGTCGGATAATCCACCGCCCAGAAAGCTGCTGCAGATGGAAGCATTCTAAAAGGCCTTATAATACCAAGCTTATGTTGTCTCTATCTGGTGTTCTGGGCCATAGCAGCACACTCTGTGCTGCTCTGCAATGATTTAGTGGGTTTGGGGAAATGGTGGTGCAGAGGGCAGGGCAATATGTTCCCCCCCCTTTTCACTGTGGTGAAATATTTCTCTATATAGAGATACTGTACATGTATACGGCATATCGTCACTGTCAGACTGAAACTATCCATATAATAATAATAGTTTTCTGCATGGGTAAAACTAATAAAATAAAGCTAAAACAGCAGATCTACAAACTCAGTGTGGCACATCATAATTTGTAGTGCATTTTCGCTACTTTTGAAAACGTAACTTTTGCCTGACCCTAATGACAAATGAACACAAGCAAACTAAATAATAACTAGAGCCATTGGAACAACCAAGAAACTATACTACTTACAGTCATTTATTTTTAATGACGGTGATGAGGAAACGGCAACATTTACTTTTGAAGCAGATTTTCTTGTTTATACAGTGAAAGAAAACAAAATAGAAGGTAATGAAAGCGACAGTGTTCCCCTGGGCACATGCCATCAAGACAAGGGCTCAGTGACATTTAAAAGTACCAGATGAGTCCAAGCGATGTCGCTTTTACTTGTGCGGCTTGCAGGGAAACCCCACTTGACAGACAAGGCAGGTTAGCAGAGGTATTTAAACTGTCAATCTGTCTCTCTGACACTAATTCACGGCATGAGGTCTCCGTCAGCCACAGGAATGAGCAGGACTCCTCTCATCCTACTATCACAGCACACTATTTTACTCCCATATAGAAATATTAGCCTGTGGAAAGAGAGAAAAACTATTTGCTTTACTTGAGTGACTAATTTAGATCTCATATTTGGTATTTGTTGCAAGTACAAAAGGAAAATAAAGAGAACACAATGATAAATGTCAGCTTTATTTTCCCACAGTATCGTCTCACTTTTATTTCACAGTAAAATCAAAAGTGTTCATTCAACACTGATTTTAATTATTGACCCCTAAGGATCCTCTTTCACATACTGTATTTCACGCGTGGCTCTCGCAAGCTCATCGGTGCACCTGTTAGTTCCCATTCAAAAGCTCAAGTTAATGTTTTCATTAGTCGCTGCCTAATATAATGGCACTTGACATGGTGTAAGTGATGGAGGGGCAGGGTGACCTTTCCCCGCTATCTTGCCAAGCTGTTGTTGAGGCCGTGTGGTTGTCAGCCTGCCACAGGGAGGCAGAGAGGCACTGCTGAGAACAGTCATTAAGCACGGAGCAAAGCCAGCGCTCGGCACCGCTCGCCACTTTTGATCTGCACATTTCAATTAGATTTCACATCAGGACGCCTGCCTTCTCTCACTCAGCACCTGCGCCCTGCCCGCCCGCCTGTCTGGATGGCAGGCAGACTGGCTGGCCCGCCAAGCTGGAGAAGGAAGCAAGAGGAGATGTAAAATAATAAATTAAATGTTCTCTACCTGCTCTGACATGGATGCACAAACGCACGTTGACTTTTAATGAATCATTAGTACTGTAGCTGTTGGGTGAAGTGTTGTTTTCTCTGTGTGAAAGTCTTTTGAAGTGGAACCAAATACATTTTGCCTTTTGCTGGAAACCCAGTTCCACTAATGGAAACTGCTTCGCTCCCACTTCATCCAACTGGTCTTTATGTTAAGCGTAATTATTTTTGGTTGTGCACTGGTGTTGTGCCAAAGATAACAGATCTGCAAGCTCACAACTTGCTGCAGTGCTCCCCCAGCATGACATATTGTGGCTTGTATATCTGCTCTTTTGAGTGTGTGACACCCAAACGCAAATAAGTATAATTAATTTGTCCACTGTGTAACAGTGGTTTTCCTCTTGTGAGCTCCCACTCACAAGGCATGTGGATTCCATCCCACTATTCCAGATGTGCTCAACTGCGTAAGTCCTTGGTTCTCTGAGAGCTAAGCACCACTGGGGGGTTTGGGCTAGCTTTATGCTGAAGCAATGGCTTTGCCCAGAACAGCACCTTAATTTACCTGCTATTTGAGAAGGTTTCGTTGAGGTACAACGCCCTCAGTAAATGTTCCCAGCACTGCTATGGTTGATAACATGGGTGGATATGAATATCCCCTCAGAGCTACATGAAGGGGGAATCTTATTAAACTGGCCTAAGCCAACGGGGTTGAGCTCTTTCTGCCAATCAAAGCAGTCACTGAGAAAGAACTTAACTTACTTAACTTGCTCCTTAATGTCAGATATTTACAAGGATTGTAGATAAAAAGAACAACCACGTGATCACTGGCCAGTGTTTTCTCACAGCAAACATGGTAGGGCCAACTAGCCTGAAATGCTATTATATTTGTCCAGATAAGGACAACAGTGTACTGTGTGTGTGTGTGTGTGTGTGTGTGTGTGTGTGTGTGTGTGTGTGTGTGTGTGTGTGTGTGTGTGTGTGTGTGTGTGTGTGTGTGTGTGTGTGTGTGTGTGTTCTTTTTATTTATGATTTATTTTTGCTCTTTTCTTATCACATGTACTGTATATGCGCTTATAAGATACCTTTTCTTCTGTTCAGAGCAAATAGACTTTTTACAGCCACATCAAAGCTGATGCTGTCAGTTGTGCTGTTGGATAATCTTCACTAAAATATGTTAAGCCATTTCTGCAAAGCCGTTAACATGTTGTAGAGACCAGTGTATGTACTAATTTATGTCAGGTTGCCCAGCCAAAGCACAAGGAAGGAAAACAATCAATAGCCATTAAACCCGGAGAGCAGCAGTTTAACAGACCTTAGATAGTAGATGAGTGTCCTCTGGGCCTTAAAGATTACAGGTGACTTACAGCTCATCCAACAATCACACTAACCCCTTCATGAATTCATTATAGATCTGTTGGAAGACCACTAACAAATGAGAGTTCATGGTGTGGGAGAGAAAGCAACGCAAGCCCCACAGGAAACTAGATAATTGCCCCGACTCCCGTCGCCAATTTTCAAGGCTTGTGTATTATTTTGAGTGTGGCCGGAAAGCGGCTGTTAATTTGCGCAGGCTGCCTCAGCAAAGTGCTTTCTGATCCATGATTGCATGTGTTAATGTTTCAGTTGGATATTGATTTCCTGGCGGCCTTTTGTGCACTGGATTTATCCGCCTGGCTCGCTGGCAAGCGCACCCCTCCGAATGTTTGATTAAAGTTCAATTGACTCTTCCAGTGAAGGGGCGAGGAGCCATTTCACTCCCTATTTGTAGCGCCAAAGCTCTCCCCGACATGTTCTTTTGTTCCTATTCAGCCGCCTGCCACCCAGGCAGCCACCAATGCACTGATCCTAATACCCCTGCATTCAGTGAGCCTCCTAGCCTAATCCTGGGACAGACACAGCCATAGCACAAACACACCCGGCCAGCTATAAAACCTGGCATGGACTGACACACTCTGACTTTTGAGATACTTCTAGGGCCACTAATGAAAATGTTCTGTATCTTTTTTTTAACCCTTTGATACTTTTACAACCTTATTAATGTATCTACATGCTGTTATCTGTGGTATTTCTTGCCAGTTTCCTTAACATCTACTCTTGTTGTTGTTGCAGGGGGAGCTAATAACCTTTTACTATTATTGGAAGAAGACCCCAGAGGCAGCCAGCTCGCGAGCTCACCGCCGACACCGCCGCCAGCCCGTCTTCCGTCGCATCAAGACACGAACCGCCACCACTCCTGTCAACACTCCGTCACGACCACCTTCCAGCGAGTTCTGTACGTATTCGAGACGCCACACCCCATATTTGATGGGTCAGAGCTGGGATGTGATCTTAAATCCATGTTTATGTGTTTTTAAATGTGCATTTTCTTTTGCTGTGCTCTTCCAGTGGACCTCAGTTCAGCCAGTGAAGATGATTTTGACAGCGAAGATAGTGAGCAGGAGCTGAAGGGCTACGCCTGCCGCCACTGTTTCACCACCAGTAAGAGAAAATATATTTATTTTTGACGCAAACATTTAAATAGGTTTTGGGGTCATCATGCGTGCTCAACCAGTAATGCGTTGATCACATTATGGCTCTATCCTAAAATCTAATTTCTTGGCACAACATGAAAATTGTGGTCAGTCACTCAGTGTGTGTAATGAATGGCTCTGAACACATGTTGCCACCCTGTTTATTCTCACTCTACTATGTAATAGAGCAGACACATTTAAGGAATATTCTGGCTAAAGTATGTTGAAACACGTGTAGGGTAGTATCACACAGACCTGCATGTCTGCTCATGTTGTGATGGGGATCAGTTTGAGACCAGCATCCCACAGAGCTGTCTGACAGATGGGCATCAGAGGATGTCAGGACTAATTTGATCAAATCAGACATGAGCCCACAGCCCGTTCACTCTCTCCACCTCATTATCCTTCCCTTCTCTCAAACGCAGCTGCCTCCTATTGCCAAACCCCACTCTCCCATCAGATTATGCTTAACGTGATTGCCACCAAGACAAGGGTGGCTAATAACCAGGGCTGTGTTGTACTAACTTTCTGGTCTTGGGTGTGATACCTGAGGATATGACATATGGTGATAATGAATGATTACGGTATGCAGTGTAAGGACAGAGTACCTGCTGATATACTGTTATTCACTGTGCTCACAATAAACTTCTTTTTGATGTCGAAAATAACATATGTTCACTGTGATTTTGCTATGGATTTGAAAACGTCTTATTAGTATTTGAAGATAAATTTACTTTATCCCCGATAGCAACAATATTGCTGTTCGTGTGAAAACTTGTATTGTTTCTATTCTATAAGTCTGGTCAATAATATTTGATACTTTTTGATGTCAAAGATAATTAGTGTAGGGGCGCCCGCTGGCCTACTGGTTCAGGCGCATACCACTTAGGCATTGCCACATAGGCATGGATGCCTGGCGGCGTCGCCGGTTTGATTCCCGATCCGGACGACCATTGCAGCGTGTCACTCCCCATCTCTCCCCCCATTTTCCTATCGATCTACTGTCCTGTCAAATAAAGGCATAAAAGGCCCCAAAAAACAAATCTTAACCCTTTTAGTGCCTATCCCGAACTAGTTCGGGATATTCGGGATCAAAAACAATTTTTTATTTGCTATTTTACTTACCCCGAGCTGCTTGGAGCAACGTGGGTGGTCCCGGCTCGCCCAGCGCTCACCAACGAGAGACGCTAGATGCTCCGACGATTTATTCCATTGAAAATGGTTTAAAATAAAGTTTAGACCCCCCCCAATGTTCACCAAATGTTCATTGTAGGCGGCGCGACGTATTCCAGGGTGCCTATCCCGAACATGTCCGGGATATTTAATAAAATGAATTATTTTATCGGAGGCCTCAACGAAGCCCCGGTCTAGACGTCCATCCTTGGCCGGGACTTAGACTCGGCCATCCACGGGCCGTATTCGCGCTAACGGCCAAATCGCGCCGCCCACTCCAATAATAAATCACATCTTTAGACAGGATTTTCTCCGGATTGTGTCCCCAGACCCAATGAGAAAGTTTTTTGCGACTGAAATAGCTTTAGGACGGGCTTCTAAATGGGTTAGCATTTTGGCTACGTGTCAGCTAGCTTCCTCCTCTGGACACCCATAGGATTGACGGAGAGGGTCGACGAAAGCTATAAAGAAGGTCAATGGAGAAATTTCTGGCACTCTAGCACCCCTTGTGGCCGGATGGCACTGTATGAGTTAAAAAATAAAATAAAATAAAATAAAAGATAATTAGTGTGGTTGAATGGGAACTCCTATAGAAGTATTTTTCTCTCTGAAACTGTAAGGGCTACAATTACCGCACTTGGTAGATGTTCAGTCCAGAGGCTTAGGCAGGAAAAACAATACATACACCAGTCTGCCTCATGGTGGCGCTATAATGGCCGACTTTACACTTTAGCCTATAACTCTTGAACTGTAGGTCGTAGAATCTGGATTCCTTGGATCACAACTCCACTCCCTACACAGAATTTTGATTGTCCATACATTCGGCCTAATTGGCTTCTGAAGTTAATGGGGCCTATATTACCAAAAATGCCAAACATCATGAATAAAACGCCCAATAAACTCCAAATTTGAATCTCATGTTGAGTGATAATTGAATTGTCTTGGATATATTTGGGAGGAACATATTTCTTAAAAACAAAATGCCACAGGAACCGATCAGCACCAAATTTGAATGGCATGTTGCTTGTCTTCTAACACAATATCTCCCAGTGGATTCCTCGGGTCCCAACAGCATGGGTGTGATCAAGGCAACCACACTTGCAATTTCCCAAAATTGCTCCTTTCTAGTTGAACTTTATTCAATCAATTCACTGTCCGCATTCTACAAATCTGAATAATTACACATGGTATCTGTTGTCAGATTCAATAATACATGACTGTGAAAACTACATCTATTGTTTTTCACTCTTCTGCTGGTATCTCACCATTAGCCTTGCCGTCCCTTTTCCTCAGACTCCAAGGACTGGCACCACGGGGGCCGGGAGAACATCTTGCTGTGTACAGACTGTCGCATCCATTTCAAGAAGTACGGTGAGCTGCCCCCCATCGAGAAGCCTGTGGACCCTCCGCCATTTATGTTCAAACCTGTCAAAGAGGAAGAAGATGGACTCAGCGGGAAGCATAGCATGAGGACCCGACGAAACCGAGGCTCGGTGCGTTTGCATGCTTAACTCTCCTCCCCTTTATATATAAAAATAATAATAATACTTATTTTAAATAAAAGCTAATCTCTATCTCTATTCTTCTCACAAACACAAAATGGGTACACTTGTTGTTCTGACTCATGTTGACCCTATCTTGCCATTTCAGATGTCAACGCTACGTAGTGGTCGTAAGAAGCAGACGGCCAGTCCTGATGGCCGAGCCTCACCCACCAATGAGGACCTGCGCTCCAGTGGGCGCACCTCGCCCAGCGCAGCAAGCACAGACAGCACCGACAGCAAGACGGACTCCATGAAGAAACCCGCAAAGGTACACATGGCCCGGGCTGCTGCCCCTTGAGCATCGTTAAATAACTATTATTGTTGATGTCTTTTTGTAGGCCGGCCCAGAACTTGCCTCCATCCATAAGGTTCCCATGGTAGATTTCCTGTGAAATTTCTGTATAGGATTTTTGATAAATTAAGAAAATGATCTTTTTGGCTAATTAAGGCTTATTATATTTGCAGTTGCACATTTTGTTCAACAAGATCATATCCACAAATCAACACATTTTTAATGGATTTTTAACCACACAGCCAATTAATTTAAGTAAAAGAAATGTATATAATTAAAAAGCATGTAATGGCTTTGAAATTCATGGCCACTATTAATGGCCATAATTCATAGAACAGAACAAACCCATTAGGGCTATGTTAAACAAGGTAAAAATCATTGGACATTGTGGCGAGGGAACCCATTACAATCTCACTTCCGGGACTAAAACTATTTGAAACGAGTCAGATGAAGTTATTACACTATGCTATAATGTCTCTTCCATCTCTTCTTTTCATACAGAAAATTAAGGATGAGGCTCCCTCACCTATGAAGAGTGCCAAACGCCAACGAGACAAAGGTGCATCGGACACAGAAGAGCCCGAAAGGGCTAATGCCAAAAAGTCCAAGACACAGGTGAGAATCATGGCTTTGTTTGTTTGTGTGTGTGTGCATGTTTCTATAATTATTCATAGGAAGTTAGTAAAACACTTACCCTTCTGTTTCCGCCGTCCACCAAGGAGCTCCACCGGCCGGACTCGCCGTCAGAATGCGAAGGCGAGGGTGAGGGTGAGGGTGAAGGCGAGGGCGAGAGCTCTGATGGACGCAGCATCAACGAGGAGCTGAGCAGCGACCCCAAGGACATTGACCAGGACAACCGTAGCTCCTCACCCAGCATCCCCAGCCCCCGCGATAACGAGAGTGACTCTGACTCGTCTGCCCAGCAGCAACAGCTCTTGCAGGGACAGCATCCCCCAGTCATCCAGTGTCAGCCGGGGACCTCTGCCTCCTCCTCGGCCCCAACCCCGCCCACGTCCTCGGCCCCTCTGCTGCCCCCACAGGTTTCCCAGACAGTGGCCCCTGCGCCTCTACCTCCCCAGCCGCTGCCGCTGCCCCAGGCCAGCCCGCTGTCTCTCATCCAGTCAGGAGCGTCCCTCCACCCTCAACGGTTACCCTCGCCACATTCACCTCTCACTCAGGCTCCGCCTCCTGGGCCGCAAGGCCCGCCCCAGTCATTACCAAGTTCACATCACGGCCCCATGCCTCCCATGCCCCCCATGCCCCATCCGCTGCAGGGAGGCCCCTCACACATGCCTCACCCTCACTCCATGCCTCCTCAGGGCTTCCCCATGGGGCAGTCTCAGGTCCCGCCTGCGTCGATCCCTGGCCAGCCACAGCCAAGGCCACACACTCCTCCCTCGCAGTCACAGTCATCTTCCCAGAGTACAGTTCAACCTCCAAGGGAGCAGCCCCTGCCTCCCGCCCCTATGTCCATGCCTCACATCAAGCCCCCACCCACCACGCCCATCCCACAGATGCCCAATCCACAGTCCCACAAACACCCTCCACACCTATCTGCACCGCCGTTTCCTCAGATGCCTTCCAATCTCCCTCCACCGCCTGCCCTCAAGCCTCTCAGCTCTTTATCCACCCACCATCCTCCATCGGCGCACCCACCTCCACTTCAGCTCATGCCCCAGGGGCAACAGCTTCAGCCTCCCCCAGCCCAGCCCCCAGTCCTCACCCAGTCCCAAACGCTCCCCCCATCGTCCAGCCATCAGCCTCCCCCAGCTCCCCCTCTACCTCCCTCCGCAGTGTCCTCGCACCCCAATGGGTCGCACCCCAATGGGTCGCACCCCAATGGGTCGCACTCCAATGGGTCGCACCCCAATGGGCCGCCACAGCCTCCGTTCCCCCCTCACCCCTTCAACGCTGTTCTACCTCCAAGTGGCCCTCCCCCTTCTTCGTCATGCAACTCCATGCAAGGCTTACCGCCCCCCTCCTCCTCCTCAGCTCCCTCCTCCTCCATATCCATGCCACTCCCGGCCTCAGTCTCCTGTGTACCGGGTCCCTCACTCCCACCTGTTCACATCAAAGAAGAGCCTCCGGATGAGATGGAGGAGCCAGAAAGCCCCCCACCTCCACAGAGAAGCCCTTCCCCCGAGCCCACCGTGGTCAACACTCCCAGCCATGCCAGCCAATCAGCACGGTATGAACACTAAAACACAAAACTTCCACTCTCCGCAGTATCAGTAAATAAAAACTGCTGTGCTTAAAACAGTCTGGTCTGGCCATGCTGATTAGCCTTCCAACACTTAACAACACAGACTCACATCTCAGTTAGAACGGAAGCCTTTCATGTAGGAAGCAAATTGAATGTCCGCAGCCAAACAGGCATTGAAAGCACCGATTAGCCTTGGGCTGTAAGTGGCTGATGGTTTGGAATTATCCACAGTGGAGAGCAGAGAGATTAATTACAGCAAGATGTGAGTGAACCAAGCCATCTGAATATAAGTATCTGGAGTTGCCTTTGCTTAAGTGACTCTCAGGCTGCCAATGAATAGCAATGTGGCTCTTCATACATAATTTGTCATAGCAACAAAAGTGAACATCAAGGGAGTTGTTTCCTTTTGAATTCCCTTTCGAAATGGCAAACATCCCACAGGCCACCAACCTTTCATTTAGAGTAGTAGGCTTTGTCCATATGTAAAATGCTGATCAGCAGACTGATGACTGCATGCTTTATGTTTGTCAAACCATTCTGACTGTAGGTTCTACAAACATCTGGACCGGGGGTACAACTCGTGTGCCAGGACAGACTTCTACTTCACTCCGCTGGCTTCATCCAAACTGGCCAAGAAACGAGAAGAGGCTCTGGAGAAGGCCAAGAGAGAGGCCGAGCAGAAAGCCAGGGAAGAGAAGGAGAAGGAGAGGGAGAGAGAAAAAGAGCGAGAAAGAGAACGGGAACGAGAAAAGGAAGCGGAGAGAGCGGCGGTGAGTTTTTTTGGGGTTAAATGAATGTCCTCTTATTATATTATATATATTATATTTGTCTGAGTGTGTTACTTAAAGCTCTATTATGTAATTTGAATGAATACATTTTTAGTTTGTAACTCCACCATATAGCTTATATATATAATTATACAATTTAGGTGGTTGTATTTGGTCTCCCTGCTCTTCTATTGAGACATTTAAATCCTGTGTCTAGGTTGGACATAATAGAGCAAGTAGGCAGGCTCTATTAGTTCAGTGGTAAAGAATGTCAGCACAGGAGACCCGGGTTCAAATCCGGGGTAGAACAGGAAAGTTACGTAGTGCAGCTTTAATATACCATATCTTTCCCAACACAGAAAGCCAGTTCGTCCCACGAGGGCAGAATGGGCGACCCCCAGATGGGAGGGCCCGCTCACATGCGCCCACCCTTCGACGGCCCCCCCACCACCATTGCTGCCGTGCCACCCTACATCGGCCCCGACACCCCCGCCCTGCGCACCCTCAGCGAGTACGCCCGCCCTCACGTCATGTCCCCAACAAATCGCAACCATCCGTTCTTCGTCTCGCTCAACCCTGGGGACCCGTTGCTGGCTTACCACATGCCGGGCCTGTACAACGCAGACCCGGGCATGCGTGAGCGTGAACTGCGGGAGAGGGAGATGCGGGAGAGGGAGATCCGCGAGAGGGAACTGCGAGAGAGGATGAAGCCAGGCTTCGAGGTCAAGCCTCCGGAGATGGACGGCATGCACCCTTCCACGAACCCCATGGAGCACTTTGCCCGTCACGGAGCCATCACGTTGCCACCTATGGCTGGCCCGCACCCCTTCGCCTCTTTCCACCCGGGCCTAAACCCTCTGGAGCGTGAGCGGCTCGCACTAGGAGGGCCTCAGCTGCGGCCGGAGATGAGCTACCCAGAGAGGCTGGCTGCCGAGAGGCTCCACGCCGAGAGGATGGCCCAGGTGGCCAACGACCCCATCGCTCGCCTGCAGATGTTCAACGTCACGCCACATCACCACCAGCACTCGCATATCCACTCACACCTCCATCTGCACCAGCAAGACCCTCTGCACCAAGGTGAGAGAAGTCCCTACTCATATGCACCCACACTTATGTTATCAGTACTTCAGTGATGGCTTTGAAATATTCATCTTATTTGTAACAAATGTAATTTATCTTTGCAACAAATCGTCAGATTTCTTTTAAATCTTTACATTAAATTGTACATTGCAAAACTCTTATTCTAAGAGCTGTATTAAGTCAACACATGCCACTTGCCATTGTTGTGTCTCTTTCTGTGATGTGATGATATTTATGTGTGCCCTGAAATTAAAATACTAAACCCCAGTAGGTGGTGAATGTCTTGTGTGTCCTCCAGGTTCAGGGGGCCACCCGTTAGACCCCCTGGGGGGTGGACCTCACTTGGCCCGATTCCCCTACCCACACGGTGCCATCCCCAACGCGCTGCTCAGCCAGCAGCAACACGAACATGAGATGCTACGCCACCCTGTCTTCGGTAGGCCCTCAAACAGTAATATTAAACCAGTCTGTCCAATTTATTTGGATATAATTAGCCATGCTATTCCATGGCTAACTTGTGTGTGTGTATGTGTGTACTTTCCAGGTACTCCATACCCACGGGACCTACCAGCAGGTCTTCAGCCAATGTCAGCAGCCCACCAGCTCCAGGCCATGCATGCACAGTCAGCTGAGCTACAGAGGCTGGCCATGGAACAGCAGTGGCTTCATGGACACCACCATATGCATGGAGGACCTCTGCCTGGCCAGGAGGACTACTACAGGTCAGATGATGAGCAGCTTGTGCAAAAACCCTGTGCAAAAGACAAAATATATATTCTTTTATTATATTTATTAGGGGTGTAACAATATAGTAACTGTATCGAAATATTGTTTTTAACTTCGAAGTATATCGAAATGAAAACAGCTAAAATCGAATCGTATTGTTTTATTTGGTATCGTATCGAATTGGCAGTGCAAAGAATTGATTGTATCGATACTACCTACTTGTGCATTGTATTTAGCATTTTTAAGAAGAAAAAATGAAAAGGAGGGGTTTAATTACTTTTCCTTTCCATATAGCTACACTGGTCTATCGATAAATGTGTGTAATCTCTGGGTTCATGTCAAGGTGCAGGTTTGTCAATATACAATGTGCATGTATTTGGCAGATAATCACTGTGTTTACTTATTTATATCCATAATACATGTTTCCCTTAAAAACCTGCACTATCCACACCTTTCACACAGATTTAATTTATTTGCTAAATAGTTACTATATCGATTTTAAATCATTGAATCGAATCGTATCGTATCGCCAGGAAATGAACCAATATCGTCCATGTATCGTATCGTCAACCATGTATCGTGATTTGTATCGAATCGCTATTAAAATGTATCGTTGAACCCCTAATATTTATATTTCAACAGTAGGGTGGCCTATTACTCTGTGATGACACTGTGTATTGTCACGTTAACACTGATGAATTCTCGGATATTAATGTCGACATTGCGTTTCTCCTTGTTGTTGTTCCAGCCGGCTGAAGAAGGAGAGCGACAAGCAGTTGTAACCAGCCGAGGGGAGGCGGAGCTTCACAGGTGCACACAGGAAGTTGTTACAAAGACGGTCTTTGCAGAGGCACTCGGAAAGGTCCTCAGAACAATTTCAGTTTTGCCGAACCGAAAAGGACGTCACAAATTCTTCTTTTTTTGTTTTGTTCCTATCATGGACTTCTTTTTATTATAATAATAATTATTATTTTTGAAGACATTGACTTTCTTTGGTATATAGCCAGTAGTGACAACGTCCTCAAGACTCCTGCATGTCAAGCTTCCCTGACGTTTTTTTGTAGGTGCTAGAACAAGACACTGTGCTTATCGAAACGACAACGAAAAAGACCGGTTGGACCGTTTTAAGGAAAAATTACAAGTGCTATCTTAAATTCAACATTTATTTTAATACATTGTTGGAGGTTTTTTCATAATTTTAAAGAGAAGCTGCAGCATGGCGTTTTTGAGTCTGTAAATAGTATATATAAACATATAATTATTATTATAATTATTATTATTACTAGGTGTGGACTCCGAACCAAGTCGTTTCAACCTCCAAAATATATTTGTTTCTTGTTTTTTTAAAAGCATTATCCCTTGTTTTAAGAGGGGAGCACCATGGCATTATGTGAGTGAGCAGTCAACAGTTTGTGAAAGTGTTGCAGTTCAGGTGTGGAGTTCCTCTTGGCATCGCTGTGTACACGTATTTTTTATTTTTTTCCTCTGTTAGCCCTTAAAGCTGTCGCATACACATCCCCTTCATCACATGCCTATGACAAGCCTCCAAAAGTTGAAATGTCTAAACTCAGCATTGAGGTAGTGATTTGTAACACTTGAAAAGGGTAAATAATTGAGTCACTGAGGCTTCTGTGGAGTGTGTAGTACCACACTTGAGCCATGGGGAAAATATATATATATTATGTATGTATTGCACTGAAAGAGTAATCGTTGAGCTCCATGAATTGGGTTTTTTAATCACTACACATAAAGATCAGTATTTAAGTCAGCAAATGAAGAAAAGTTTAATTAGAATTTTACAGAGTGAATTTAACCGTTTACAATTTCGACAGAACTTAAATCCGCTTAACGGTTTCACATTCTTTTAAATCTTATCGGAATGAAATGAAATGAATTGTATTATCAACTGTATTGGGAGCCAAATTGGACTTTTAGATTGGTTTTGGTTTTAAATGTGTGAATGGCTGAATCCGTGCTAGAACAATGGAACAATGGCGTCCCCTTACTTTGACCTGGTTTCGCCATCCATCTTTTGTTTGTTTTTTTGCCAGGTCATTCCAAATCGACTGTAATAATGTTCACTGTGACACTACAGGGGACCCGCCTACATGTAATAACTGTGGAGAAGAGGATAGATGGTGGTGGGTTATGTTTCCCCCCATTGTTTTCCTCTTCCTCAGTTCCTTAGAGATACATACAGCCTCCTGGCTCCCAGGGACGATGTGTGTGCGTGTGTGCGCGCGCGTGTGTGCATGTATGTATGTGTGTGTGTGTGCGTGTGTGTGTGTGCCACTGACTGTTACGAGTAGTGTTCACCTGTCATGCCAGCGTATATGTTTTACTTCTCTCTGGTCTTGTGGCCGTGAGATGTGAACTCTTTGTTCCATGCACTAAAGACCTTCTGACTTTTCGTGGATACTGAGAAAACTGTGGCTAAATGTTTTTTTGTTTTTGTTTTTTTTACCTGATAAAACACAGGCTCTACATGTATTTAAAAGTGGTCATATCTTCCATTTGGGGTACCAGGTTTTAACATTTGACAACCATGTTGGATGCTTGCAACTTAATCCAAATTATGTCCCCTTAAAATAAGTCTTGCAAGCCCTGAGAGAAATCTGTCACTCCATCTCGCCATCTTCTGCCTGTCCCTGTCTCTCGCTTCTGATGTACTCCTCATTTGCTTTTGCCTTCTTTCCTGCCTTTTGGTCCCTATTTTGTGTCTCCAAAAACCTTTGATGTTAAGTGTTGTCAATGGTTTAGCTTCTTGTTTCAAAGCGGCAATAGCAGAATGTAAATTCTGACTGCTAAGATTTATATATATACTGGTATCTTGAAGCTTATTGTATATATTAGTAGTCGCCATGGGATGACACAATGTAAACAAAAAGTAGAAATAATAAGAAAAATTGTGAGTCCTGTGTTCTCTCCATTTGAGTATTTTGTAATTTTTTTGAAAAATTTGTGGAATTAAAATAAACGACTAAGTTACACCACACGATATGTGTTTGCTTAATCTATTCTATGCACAGCGTTGTGAACCATAAATCAGTTAAGTGTATTTTTTCAGAAAAGTCTTTCCCTATAAACTAAATGAATATATGATGTACTGCTGTATGGTCTTAGCCCTAGGTAGTGCATAGACTGCATACTACTTAATCTAGGCAGCCATGAGACACAATAATCCTGTTTCGAAGAGTAAACACTTTAAATCGCCCACTGACTGGAAAACACCAAGGAGACTGCGGATACATATTTTATACCTCAGTTCTCTCACGCCTGCAGAAATACAATTCTTCAGCTGAGTATTGGGACTATACTAGCAGAACTTTTTTGTTGACCAAAGGAAATATGTGACAAAAGGCATAAAGGATTGCTGTTATCACTCTTCAAATCTCCCATTTCTTACAGTTTTACAAATGCTGTGCTTTTGCGATGCCAGCCCAGCAGCTGCAGGTACTGAATCTCAGCTGAATATTGCCTGCCTGTTACGGTATAATAACATCAAAGCCTAGCTAAGCCAGAAGGAACACCTACTCAAGCTGAGATGCCTTGCTATCTGCAGAGCAGGGTTGTCATTTCATCCTCTGTGTGTGTGTGTGTGTGTGTGTGTGTGTGTGTGTGTGTGTGTGTGTGTGTGTGTGTGTGTGTGTGTGTGTGTGTGTGTGTGTGTGTGTGTGTGTGTGTGTGTGTGTGTGTGTGTGTGTGTGTGAGAAAGAGAGAGAGAGAGAGAGTGAGGGGGGGGTGTGATAGACCAGCAATCTGTGATGGTGTGCTGCAGCGATGGCTGTCATTTTGAGAGGGAGCTATTATTCCTGTGCTGCTCCCTGAAATGATGCCCTGTCCCCTGGAAAATCGAGGTTCCTCGGAAGCTCTGTGCCGGGGCTGTCATGCGACGGCATCCTTGTAAAAGGAGGTGCTGCTATGTTGTCGCTGGCTTGCCTCACCTCCCCATAAGACACAACAAGACGTCGGAACCGAGCAGCGCTGGGCTGGTTGAATAATTCATCCACCGATCCTCCTCCACACCAGCGATGGGAGCGACTGTGACTTGTGTCAACTCAAATCCTTCTCATAATGCTGTGTGTACGCCTCAGGCGGGCACACAAGGATATACAAGTCTCAAAAATCTGCTCCTCCCGTCTGAATACCAATATGTCTTGTGCTGTTCACAAGGAGGCTATTGTCTGCTGCATGCAAGCAATGTTGGACACAGAACCGCCACCACCACCACCTCCTCCTCCTCTCCCTCTATTTCTTGTCCTCCTCTCCATTCTTCCTTTCGCTCCACTGGGCCTGGCGCTGAGCGTTATTCTCAGTGGCAGAGTGGAGCCTACATGCTATTAGCTCGTTCAGTTGGAAGGTAGTGTTATTCCTTCAGTGGGTAGCTCGATGGCTGCCCTGTAGCCGAGCCAGGCCATGTTTATCTAAAAGGGGCTCTGTTGACATTCGGAGAACAAATCCTCTCCTCCGGTATGCACTGTACTGTACCTCCTACACAGTATGAATCAGATTACAAGACATATGATACCTGGTCATATTTATCTCTGGTTCTTTTCTAAGTCCGTAATAAATGTGACATTTGTCGTTGCATGTCTCCCTGGATATCCTACGTAATTCTCTAGATACTGTAATTAAATTCTTTCGAAGGGTTTGGATACATTCATCCAAACCCATCTGGCCAGGCATATGGGAAAGCATGCAACATACAAGTTGCAGCATGCTTGTTGTAATATAATATACCATAAATTGTGCAGAGCTGTTTGAATTTGACACATGCCATAAAAGGTAATTAAATGCATTTAACATGAAAATAATGTGTATGCACACTAGGAATCTAATAGAAGCTTTAGCCCAATATAATTATTTTGGTAATCTCAGGAACAATTCATACATCTATACCCTAGCCTGATTTCAGACTTAGGAGCCCCTGTGATTTAAATCCGAGTTGAGTGTGAATTTAAGTGAAGAGTGAAATTGATCTTTGCAATATTCAAGTTAAAGAAATGTAGGTTGTTGGTCACTCTTACTTTGATAGGATTTAATTCCTATAAACTATATACTTTATATCTCACTTTGTACCACAGGCCAATCCCCCTTGTCCCATGCATAATATATAGTACATGCATATGAGATGTATTCATGTATTATGGCACAACAGACCTTAAATTACAACAACATTTAAGTGAGAATACAAACATCAAAATAGCCTTTCAAAGAAAAGATGATGTGTTTAGTGTGAGATGTTTTGAGAGGCATCAGACTGAATATGCAGATAAATATCAACATCAGAAACATATCAATAAGAGTTTTGAGGAATTAAATCCTATCAAGGTCTGATATTGTCCTTTTAAAAAAGCGAGTTTGTTCTCCCAGTGGGCAGGTCAGAACATCAGCATGTCATAACACTGTAGCAAACAAGACCCAAACACTAATCTTCTGCCACAGCCCGCAGTCCTGTATTGGTGCTCTGAAGCAGCAAACACACTTCAAGAGTGCAGTATTTAGATTAAGGCAAAACAACATCCTCCAGACCGCTTACTAATTAGCCCACAGTTTGTCCAGTCTCTCTCACTCGCTCATGCCCCTCCTCCTCCTCCTCAGTCAGTCTGGGTAATGGTGGCCTGTCACGAAATGTTTGCAGAGCGGTTACCGATGGTCATATGAGGGATGAGCCATATCACACTGGAGGGAAAACAACAAGAAACTGAAATTCTGAGACTAATGCCTGATTTATACACTGGTAAAAAAAACTCAGAGTTAAATTAATAGCCTGAAGATTTGACTATGTAATTCATCATATGATTATGTAGAAAATCTGCTAGTTTAACATTATCACCTTATTTTTTTTGTCACCAAATTTTTATTGACGCCCTGAATTTGCAGAATTTATGTGCCTTGTCAGGGTGTTCAAATCATATAGGCCTACGGGATATAGGGGGACATCCCATATCAAAGACACAATAATGTTTTAATCCTCACAAACTACTGGTAACGCTTTCCAAACAATGACAGCCCTCTATTGCCCTCTATACCGGCTGCTCAGCCCCACTGATCACGTATTCTTCTAGGGTTTGGGAGGACCAGCCCTGAGGTAGGCTATACAGTATGTGTACAGTAGCCTCGCTGCCTAGGTGTTGTAAGTGTACCAGCGGTGTGTGGTCCTTCCATTTCAGAGTAGAGGATTAACTCTTGTAAATAAAGTTGACAGCAAGATATGCCCGGCCTTTTATCTCAGACGGGGGACATTGAGATGGATTGAGGGGAGGCAGCATACTGTAGGCCTGCATTCCAAAGCATAATATTTCATGACTTGTGGCCAATATTTGACTGCCATTTTGAGCAACTTAGAATACTCCACTTGTGTGCAGTAATGATTTTCCCTGTGTGTGTGTGTGTGTGTGTGTGTGTGTGTGTGTGTGTGTGTGTGTGTGTGTGTACAGTATCTGTGTCATTATGTTTCTGTATGTGTGAATCCGTTTGCGTGCCTCTCCATGTCTCTCTGTATCTTTGTTGTGTGTTGCTGGTCGGCAGCCAGCTGTTGTTGTATCTCCCCACTGTGTGTTAGAGGTCTGATCCGCAGCTCCCAGGGTTCTAATGATATCCTGCTCTCACATTCCTGTCATAGCCGATCTGGATTCTCCCCGTCTGCACCGGCAGAGCAGCCCAGCACGGCCGCTGGCCCAGCCCGAGCATTCCTCACCCGCTCCCAACACGCACCCCACACCCTCTGGAGGCCCCTGCCGACGCCTGCCACAAACCTCACACACTGCCTCTTGTCTTCCCACACTCCCTTTCCCCGGCCCTGTGTCTCCCACTGTCTATTGTCTTATGCTGGATTTCAAGGGAATAGCCTGTTGCCTGTAGTTGAAAGTCGTCGGATTCTTTGTTAAATAAAGCACGCTAGATTTGGTTCATTGCTGGCAAAGAATAGAAGAGACAATGCAAGGCTCACATGCTAGACTTTGAGTCTCCTCTTTAATATGATGTCATAAAACATGCAGCTGGCAGAGGCTAAACTTTTAGTTGGATTCTGTGCCTACACTATTAGAGCACAGCAAGCCCAGGGTATTGCACTCCAACTGTCCCTGTACACGTCTCCCGTTCCAGTATCTGTGCACTGTCAGAGTCACACAGATCTGACATTTCAGCTCCTTTAAAGCACACCATTTCAATTTCTCATTCACTCCATGGAAAGTCTGAAGTGTACCCAAATAGGGGACTGTTAGGCATATAGCCTGCATAAATCTCTTCCACAATTATTGCAAAAGCATTGGGACGCTGGACAGAAATTGGTTCTTGCTGCAGTACACTCATTAAAATGTATTTCTCAGAGCATAATAACTTGGGGTTTGAAGTACAGACTGACAGCTGAGGTATTATTCATTTTGTTTAAAGGGGAAGGAAACCCAGACTGAACATAAAGAATCCAATCTGGAACTTTTTGGAGCTATCAATTTAAAATATATTCACATATGTTCTGGAACGACTGCTACAGTAGATGGAAAATAAGCATTTTTGATTTCATTAACCTCAAATTTCTGTTTTACTCCAGCCTTCACAAAAAGAAAACGTGTTTTAAAAACTTGAAATCCACAACAACAAACAACATAAGACACAAACATCCCTCATAGTGCCAGTTCTTCAGGCAGCCTCATCCATTTCACAATGGATGACATGTATTCAATCCAAAGTAAAGCCAGTGGTATGCTAGCAGTGTTTAGAAGGCACCATCATACTGTGATTTAAGACTCATATTTAATTTGACTGTTATACCTATAATACTATTAGAAAAACTTCTGCAAACACTGGATTCAAATAGTTAAGACAGTTGTGATGCGACACTTTTAGTCTATGCTCTCTGATATTTAATACATTTCCCAGAAAGTAACATATATAGGCTACACCTGTTCAATTTGTGGCTCTGATCCATCACTTCTAATTCATTCCTCAAGCACCTCAGACATGGGGTGGCATTTAAATAGAAATCTTTAATATTTCTATGACATGTGCGAAATAATGTAATGACCTGCACTAAGACATGTTCAAATCAACATGACAATAAAGTATTGAATCTATTTATGTCATTATAACAGCAACCAGCGTATTGTCAATTTTTTAACATTTGTTTCCCCCCTTTGTTTATGCCGATGAGTTCATACAGTCCCCTATGAAGAACTTGCTTTATAGAGTAGTGAATGAGAGTAATGTAAGACACAGCCAATAGACTATCTCTCTGTTATTAAATACGCCATTTTATTATGTGACAAGAAAATGAAAGGTTAATAAGAAATACTTCACACGAAGGCTCTGTCAGAGTGATTGTTTAGTGTGCCACACATTTCAACTATGGTCACTCTATGTAGTCAGGGGATATCTTTAGAAATAGTGTCAAATTCCTTAGCAAAAAAAATCTTCACCAATGTGTTTGTAAAGGTTTCTAGTAACACATCTCACAAAGACTGAAATTCAGTTTCCCTAGGAAAATCTTTGACAGCTAGGGTAATTCTGGGTCTCATTCACTCACTATATTACTATAGGGGGAAAAAATCACTCCCCAAAAATATGCTTTAAGTGGGATGTGAGGGGTCTAACTAGGTGTTTTTAATTATTCTGAATCCATTGCAAGCATTTGTTTTGCACCAAAAACATTCCTTGGGATAGAAATGGACCCCCATACCACTGTGAAAAGTGATGACTCATCACTAAACCATCATTTTATGGTCTGTTTTTAGCCCCATGAATGTTTTTTTGTGCAAAACAAATGCTTGCAATGGATTCAGAATAATTAAAAACACCTAGTTAGACCCCTCACATCCCACTTAAAGCATATTCTTTGGGAGTGATTTTTTCCCCTATAGTATAGTGTATATAGTGAGTGAATGAGACCCATAATTACCCTAGCTGTCAAAGATTTTCCTAGGGAAACTGAAATTCAGTCTTTGTGAGATGTGTTACTAGACACCTTTACAAACACATTGGTGAAGAAATGTTTTGGTAAGGAATTTATTCCAGGACTTTTTAAGATATCCTTTGGCCATTGTTCTTGTCTTCATCTTGATTTGAAACCTCTTTCAGGTAGGATGCAACTTCAAATTGTAAATGTTCTTTAGGCCTAGTCAATTTCAAATTGTTTTCATCTAATGGCTCCTAGAATCATATTTAAACGAGCACAGGTCTCCACCAGGCCGTGCGTCCTGGTGGTGCTACTGTATAATAGGCCAATGTAAAAAGGGTGGCATATGTTCTTCACCTTAGATCTTTCATGGCAATCGGACGCTGCATGCATGATTTCAAGCATTGTGTTCCAAAAATGTGTTTTGCTAAAGTCTACCTGCTGGTGGCGCTATAACAGGACAATGTTAAAAAGGTAGCATTTGTTCCATGACCTAGTGGGAATATGTGTGGCAAATGTCACGGTAATCGCAAGCTGCGTTGATGATTTGAGGCATTTTGTACAAAAACGGAGCAATCCTGCAAACTTTGGAAGCTAATATTAGCCAATCAGGATGGAATGTGAAATATCAGACGGATCGGACTTGATCACATGACTATAGAGATACTGTGTACCGATTTGCATGATTTTTGGATAAAATCTCAAGGAGTAATATCCAAAAATGTGTTTTACATAAGTCGGTCCAAAGGTGGCGCTATAAAAGGCTGATGTGAAAAATGCAGGGCAAAGGTTTATCCTTAGCCTCTAGGGAGTGCGCTTACAAAGTTTGAAACTGATCGGTGGAGTTATAGGTAAAACCACAAATCGGGCTGTTATAGCGCCACCATGAGGCTGATTAAAAAAAAATTAAGTGGCATTTCTTCCTCGGCCTAGTGGGAACGTGTGTGCGCGATTTCATGATAATTGCACTTTGCGTTTGTGATTTGAGGCATTTTGTTCAAAACGGCTCAATCCCACAAACTTTGGAAGCCAATCTTAGCCAATCAGGATGGAATATGCAAAATCGGACAGATCCGTGTCGATCACATGACACGGATCGGTAGGCAACATGATATTGCCTACCGATTTGTAGGATTTTTGGACAAAATCTGTAAGAGTAGTGCACAGAAATGTGTTTAGCAAACATCGGCCACTAGTTGGCGCTAGAAAAGGCCCATTTGAAAAATTTAGGGCAGAGGTTCTAGATTGGCATCCAGGGAATGTGTGTGCTCACTTTGGCAGCGACCGGGCCAACGGCGACTGAGATTTGGCGCTCACAAACTGCGAGGACGCACGGACGGACGCACGCACGCACGCACGGACGGACGCACGGACGGACACACGGACGGAGGGGAAAACATACTCTCCCTCAGCCTTCGGCTGGTGGAGACAACAACAATGACAGTAATATATACCATTTGCAAACATTTTGCAAGATAACCACAAAACCTGCATGTTCATTTCACACAAAGGTCAAGTTAAAGTGCTGTGCTGCATAAAAGGCACATTCTTGATAGTATAAAAACAAACACACACACACACACACACACACTGAGACACACACACACACACACACACACACACACACACACACACACACACACATGCTTGCTGTTCCCTCACGAAACTTCAAATTATCCAAGCAAAACATTCTAAATCATAACATTTACATAATGTAAGTAGCACTAGCATACAGTTGTAGAAAAGGTTGTTCCAAATGTCATATAACATAAAGTAGCCTATCTCTAGCACTGTTTACAATGGAAACGTTCTGGAATGGCCTATTACTAGCCATAAATCATAACTCTTGAAGAGTGCTTTTATAATAAAAGCACTCTACAAGAGTTATGATTACCCAGAAATACAACAATAACGACAAACGTGCTTCACAACAAGTCTGGTGTAGCCCCATACTCTATGGGTGTTGCATCCACAGCAGGCAGGCAGAGTGAGAGACCGGAAATGTAGGCTACATTAGGCGGCAGGCCTACTGTAATCAAAGACCCATCAAAACAACTGAGCAGTTCTTTATTTATTTATTCTTTATTTTAAAAAAAATAACAAAACTTGCGGGGATATTCCGGAGTTATCCACAGAAATGAGCAAACAGCTAGCACCCATAATGAGACTACAGCAGGTGCACTTCAGACTTCAGACGAGACAATTAAAGACTTTACAAAGGGACAGGTGCAAGAACTCGTGTTGAACTGGGTATTCTACACCAGAGATGACACAGAAGGCAGGAAGATTCAATTCATCATAATAAGGTAGAGCTCATTTTATTTCTTTGATTGATAGTTTGAGAGGTAGGTCTATGCTTACGTTTGCTACAATGCCGTGTAGACTTGCATGTTCCTACTTTTGCAGTGCAGTTTGATGTTGTGGAGGCTCTGTTCTGAACTTCTGAAACCCTGATGAAGACTGGCAACAGTCGAAACGTTGGTTAAATAAATTATTTGCATCGTGGCTGAAGAGTGTGCGGCCTCTTCCTTCTCATTCACTGAACTTCTGGTGCTCCATTAAATCCTCAAACAAATAAAGAAACAATATAGGCCTATAGCCTACTTGCTTGGAGTATTAAAATAACGTTGTTTGATGCGTATACATGTTTGTTTACATATTGGCCACTTTGAGTTGTCATAGCAATTTCTTGTTTAGGTCAAAGTTCATAGGGCATGACTGTAAAATATGACCTAGATTAGTGTTCCTGTGTTTCTTAAGGGGAACCTTGGGAAATGCAAGCAATATTTTTGAAAGTTGTGCTGATCTGACCGATATCTCTACTGTCTAGTGTTGGGGGCCTTTTCAGGGTACCCTTTGTAAGTAAAAGTACAAAATTGCATCAAAATGTAGTTAATGTGCTTAAAGTAAAAGTACTCATTATGCAGAATGTCCTATTTCAATCTTTAGAAAATAGCAGATCTACAAGTTCATGACTATAATGTATGAGCATAGCTGAACTGTGGTTCTGGATAACTGGATCTCCATATGTGGACAACCACATATCTGAACAACTCGATGGCGGCCACCACACTCCCTTCAGTCCTTGCTGATGCGCATGCAGAGTTTGAAGACAGTCGGTCCATAATATGCACATGACCATAGATGGGATTAGCGGTCAGATCTGTGGCCCTGGACAACCGGATCTTCTTAAATACCTATATATGGGCGTATCTGGTTTGTTTATGGTTATGTCTGAGTCATAGTGACATGCCTATATATGGGCGTATATAGGGTTTGGTTTATGCTTATGTCTGACTCACAGTGACGTGGCTGTTGATCTGCCTATATATCACCGAATTGGGTTTGTTTATGGTTATTATGTCTGAGTCAGAGTGATGTGGCCATGGTCCACCCGCCCATTATACAATTTTAATATTGTCATTTTCATTAAAACTGTGGTGTGAAATAGCCATGTTTGAGCGTTGCTACCGCTAACCGCTCCTACATCTGGCTTTGTATGTAATATGTATGTCTATCCAGCCCCATCCCGCAGTGGCCAAGCTTTGCCTATTTACTGTAGCCGTTACAGTGGTGTACAAGTGGAATAGGGTGACCATATTTCCAGCCACTCAAACCGGGACGCAAAACACTGTTGCCTAAAACTGGGACCCTAAAAGCAATGCACACGTTACCGCGCACGCGCGTGCCCATTCTTCTCATTCTCCCATAACATTCTTCCCATTCTCCCATAACGTTCGTGCACGCGCACACATGCACCTCAGGGTTGCAAACAGGCAGTGAGTGATTGACAAACAGGCTCAGTGTTGAATTCAGACACGCAATGAATTTGTTCCTTTTTTCTGATTGGTTAGGTGAGCATGTTTTCATGAAAAGAACATGATAAATGTCTATACAACCACTGAAAACAGCTACTATTATTTTAATTCTGGCGAAAACCGGGACAATTTTGCAGTGAATGTTGAAAACCGGGACATATTAGTGTTTTAGAGATATTTGTCGGGACACTGGGACACGCAGCTTGAAAACGGGACTGTCCCGGGTAAAACGGGACGTCTGGTCACCCTAAAGTGGAAGCATGTCTGGAAAGGTTGCCCAGTGGCCTACGCGGTTAGCGTTTGGTTTAGGGTTAGGGTTTAGGTTTAGGGTTATCATTCACCAGCGTCGGCAGGTTAGCATTCACCAGTGTCAGCAGGTTGGCGTTCACCAGCGTCAGCAGGTTAGCCTCGGATTACTGGGACCTCGAAACAACGGGACCTCGGAATAGCGCTACGCGCCCCACTACTAAAGGTTAATAAAGCCTCATTTATAAACCATAGTGTTGCTTGCTAAAAAGATGTGTTCTTTTTAGTAAGCTGCACTGTCACTGTCGCCAGGTGTTGTTTACCACTCTGGTCTATAAACTACCACGGTACTGATAGTTTTATTGGGCGGATCAGTACATAAGGCTATAGTCATTGGCAACAGCTGAGCATTGTGCAATAAAAGATGACCAGCACTGTATAATCTTATGGATGTGCACTGGCCCGACTATGTTTTCAAGGTGAAATTCTGCTAAAGCTTATGGTACTTTTATCCATGCCCATTTGAAGGTAGTGTAGCCTATTATTTCATGCCAGCTCACATCAAAGACAAATTGTGTGTGTGTGCGTGCGTGCGTGCGTGACAGAGAAAGGCACCAAAGGTTGTTCCTAATTAAGTCACATTTAAGTGTTTACTCTACTGGGCTCATGTATCAAATTATAATTGTTTGGTACGTACTGTACATAGACCTGCCACCTGACTGCATTCCATTTGTTGCATAAATCTAATCTGTGATGAATGTTCATGACTGAAATGCGTATTGAAATTGGTGCCCGACCGATACCTGATTTAGAGGTTGTTTGCTATGAGAATGCTTGGGTGGGGGTGTGTGGGTGGGGTGTTATGTGTTATGCTGTAACACATAACCCATTTATTTTGTACTGACTACTTCCACAGAGCAGAAACCTACCGGTCATTACAGGTAGTTCTTTGCCACTGTATTTGAAGTTAAGGCTGCATGGACAATCTCTTCCACAGTGATGTTTTAATGTGTAGGAACAAAGTCAATAGAATGTATGTACGTATATGCTTATGCTAATAGTCTTGTATTAAAAATGTACTGTCAAACAAAGACAAGCTCATTCAAATGGCTATCACTATCAACAGCTACACCTTCGCCACGGACTGCATTTGCTAGTTCTCTTCAAGACCATTTCATTGTTAACTTAAAGTGCATAAATGTACTATCAGTACAAGACAGTGGATGTAGTCTCAACAACTTTAACAACATTCAGATCACCCAGGTTCGACCCCTGCCTGTCATACTGGCTGTGGTAGCGCCGTGAAAGGGCGGCAACACTGGCACAGCAAAAATAAATCACTGCCAGTAAATGGCTTCTACTCCTCAGCAATTTCCGCTGCTATCAACAGTCTGTGCATGGGCCAGGAGGACTGATAGCATGCCGTCATTCCACTGCTACCTTGACGCAACTGAGTACTGCCGTTTCCCCACCGCACAAGGATGGGTTATGCCCCCCTGATGGCACTCTAGGGGCTGTGGTAAACCAGGGACAAGGATGGGGCGCGCTTGAGGGCGGGCCAGAGGCAAAGTGCAGGTGAGCCTGCCATGCTGTGGCTTTGGGGGCCAGGGGATGCAGGGAGCACCCTGACCTTGTGTTTGTGTAATGGCCGTCCTGTTGATAGATGGAGGTGCCAGTGTGTTCGCTGGCTGCGCCGCGGGGCTGTCCACCCTGCCCCGACGCAGATGGATCGGCCTTTGTTTTTCCCTCACCTCCACCATGTAATTAATCTTTCGAGCGAGTCCCGTGGAAGAGAGTACTCTCTGACTGAGGGGCCGCTAGCCGATAAACTGGCTGGCGGGCGGGTAAATGCAGCCCGTCAAGGCCCTGAGGAACGGCGCCACCCAGGAGATGGCCAAAGAAGATGTTTAAATGCATGCTGCTCCAGGCCTCCTCGCTCACCTTGGTTATCAAAAGAAAGAGCGGCAGGCGAGCACAATATTTGTCCCTGCGCCAGAGTGCAATTTATCTTGGATGAAAATAGCATCTCTGGGAAGAGTCAACTGTAATAGACCCTCTCCACCACTGCCATCAAATATTTTTTTTACACAGAGGCCTGGTTTCTCTCTCCCAATTGCCTTTCCTACAGCACGTTTTCTGCTCCATTTCACAAGATAATAATAATGCTGCGGGCTACAATGTCTTGAAGCAAATGACCATATCTGATCTTTTCTTTTATGAATTGATCATTTTCTCCGTATTAAGATTGCAAATTGACCATACCACGCTGACAAAGATCACTTCTTGTTAACAATGTCAGGCACAGGAGTTTTGGTTCAATTGTAGACCAAAAACATGGATGAAGATGAATGTGATTTATTAAGCAGTTCAATGTAATAAACAGCAATCAGTTACATAGTCAAAAATCCAGGCAAGGGCCAACAAAGATTATAATAATCCAAATAATCTAGTCCAATAAATAAACAAGGACAATGTTGGGGGGACAGGCTCGGTTCATAACATTTATTCAGAAAGCTATAAAACTTGAACAACACAGGTTATAGACACGCGCAATCTGACAAATAACATGCATAATGGCAGGCTATACAGTAAGTACGGATGATAATCAGAGGATGAGCTGCAGGTAGCAGCAGGTACAGTAGCAGCAGAAGTGTGATAGCGGAATGGATCTTGATGCAGGGGCGTCACAAAGAGGGGAAAAGTGGGACTGAGTTACTAGGGCCCAAGGTGGAGGGGCCTTTAATTATTTTATACTTTAGCTATTGAAAAATATTTTTGAAAAGTCTGACATAGAAACATAGGTTTTTCAAAAAAAATATTGCAATATTCAAAGACTTGCACAAATGTTCAGGATTTAAAAAAAATAGCAGATCTACAAGCTTGAGCTTGTATATCTGCTATTTTTCAATAGTTAAAGCACAAAATAATACGTTCCCAGTCTAAATGGGTTAAACCCCCCTCCGCAGTGAATCCTTGTACCCAGGGCCCATGGTGCTACACCCCTGTCTTGATGTGACAGAATGACACAGACAGGAGCTGATGGAATGTGTGCGACTGAGACAAGTGCACACATGGAGTCTGTAAACAAAGCAAAACCATATGCTCACACAACACTCACATACTGTAGCCTACACACTGACAGGCAGGAAAACACACCAGAAAGGGGGACAGAAGTCCCAACAAACGAGTCCCAAAATGTTTATGTTCACCGGGATACATGTTACGCTCTGCCACCAACCGTTCAACAACAATTCAAATGAACTGGAATGGGCTGTGCCAGTGGCTCACCTGGACATGCAACATAGATATGGTCCTTCTCACACTTCCAGGTTCAGATCTGACCTGAGGCTCTTTGCTGCATGTTATATCCCTTATCTCTCCTGTGTTTCCTCTCTCTCTGTTCAATGTCTCTAAGCAGAAATGCCTGAAAGGAAAACGGATCTGGAATTACATTTGAAATAAATATTTGTAAAGCACTTTATATCTAATATTAAAACAAGGCGAGGTCTAATATTTAACAGCACATATTCCCTGTCAAGTCTGTATCTATGGACATATTGATTGTAGAACTCTGATATACTCAGATGTCTCCTGATCTGATCTTGTTGTTGACTGATTGATTGAATAGTTTATTAACACGTTTGTAGTCTGCGGCCACGGCCTTGGCATATGACTGCGGCTTCACACTCAGACCGCTAATAATTACGTCTTCCATTCTGGTATACTGCTCCAAACTGTCAACTCTCTGCTCTAGGGCAGCGATCTTCACTTCTTTTTCTTTTACCAGAATCCATCAGCGTGTTCTGTTGTTTAGCCACTCTGCTGAGCTCAACCGACATGAAGTTCAGGGATCTCTGGATCTCCTCATTGCTTGCTATTGCCATTTATTCTTCCATTTCGTTTTCTTCTGGTGTTATGCTTCTCAGTTTATGGACTTTAAGATTCTTTTGCTTTGGGCCTGACATCTTTTCGTAATTTTTTGTCAAAGTTCAGAGAGACAGCTCAGCTTAGCGTCCGCCTGTGTTGCTAACCTTGGATGAAGTAAAAAAGCCCACATCCTATCAAATTAAAAGCCCTCTAGCGAGCCATACACGGCCCAGCCAATACTAGGTTTTGACCTAGTCTCGATTTTTATATGTCTTGTTTACTGTGGCAACACAACTTATCAAATGCCTCTCACCACAGAACAACTCCATAAAACAACGACCCCACTCGTAAATCTCGCTCAGTGTTTAAACTTCCTATTACATTTCCTTCCATTGATTTGCTGTTGGGGTATCATTGGGACAGCAATACATGAGGGGGCTTGTTTCCCTTATGGTCCATCAATGTACTCAATTCAACAGTCATACTAGTCCTGTGCCTGGGGGTGTGCACGGTATATGAGGGATTGAATGTCCCTGAGGAGTCTCAGAAGTAATGTTGGAGAACCCAGACCGGTGCCCGTTGGGCAGAATAGTCACCATTGACCACCAGTTGTGCAATACCCTTTGTATCCGTCTGTCTGTCTGTCTGTGTCCCTTTCATGCCCATACATTATATGGAGATATCTTATCTCTCTCTGTCTGTCTCTCTTTTGTGTTCTGTGTCCAGTCTGTGATGTCATCTCCGAATTTGGGCACTGTTGTGATGTCAGTCAGTGATGTCACTCAGTCATCGGCAAATGTGGTCACTGGTTTCATCATGTCAGACGGACAATATTTGGGCATTGTTTCAGCATGCGGCTGTTACCATGTCGGGGACACTGTTTAACATCAGTGATATCAGCATGCAGACTGTTTCACCCATTTATGCCCATATATGGTGTTCCGTGATGTCAGTCAGTGATGTCAGGCATTGTTTCAGCATGTGGCTGTTACCATGGAGGCAACACTGTTTAGTATCAGTGATGTCGGCATGAGGACTGACAGACAGACATTCAGTAAATGAATAGTTAGATAATTCATACAATACATATTTGATAGAAAACTCAGAGGGTCAAAGGGTACTTTTGCAGAGGATGCTACTACTGTATAATTTTATATATAGTGTATATGACTTTAGGTACATTCCCATTAACCTACATTTAATGCATATTTCCCGGTCACAGCCGACAAATGTCTTTTCTTTCTCGCAGAGAATAGAAAATACAATGCAATGATCTGTGCGTATGTTATGGTCCATAGAAAAGGGTCCGTTTTGACCAAGCGCTCGATGTGGGAATCTGGGAAAAGAATCCGAGATATATACATTTTTCTGCAGCCACGATGAATACAATTCAATGGACGGCCTAATGTCCTGACTACATTACTTCGCGAGGCATCATGGTAAACGGAGTCTTTTAATTAATATAAGGCAATTAAAAGAGCAATGAATAAGGCACTTATAAGATGTTTATTAACGTTATTATTTGTTAATATGGCTACACAAGTGTTAATAATAGCATTGTAAACATATTTATTGTTATATTGCGACCGAAGGTCGGATTATACCCTGAAAAACCTTGTCGCTTGACTGACCTTCTGTCCGTCCGGCTGTACAGGAAGTGATGTCAGTGTGATTTCACGTGTTTTTCAGTACAGGAAGTGATGTCACGTGACATCACTTTTATGCCCATATATGAGTCATTCTGTACCACATCACTGTGACTCACTGTCACTCTGTGCCACATCACTGCTCTGAAGTTGATTGCATGGCAAAGCGAAAGTTGATCACAGTGATGTGGTACAGAATGACTCATATATGGGCATAAAAGGGATGTCACGTGACATTGTACAGAAAATGGAGGCCGAAAATGAGAATGTTAGGGTACCCCCTTATGCCCATATATGGAGATCCACAGGCATCAAACCAAGGGCCTACGTTTTATGCCCATATATGGAGATTCCTATATTGTCAATATTAAGAACATTATTATGGCCCATATATGGAGATCCACAGGCATCAAACCAATGTCCTAACTCACCAAGGCCCTGCTTAGCATTACTAATTAACGTACGTTTTTTTATGCCCATCTCCATGTATGGGCATAACATATATTGTATGTATAATATGGATACATATTATTACCAGGATACAATAAAATAAAAAGTCCATATATGGTCATTCCCAGAAAAAGAGAAAACCTTTTATGCCCAAACATGGAGATTTCTGATGTCATAAATCCCAGGCCGAAAATGAGAATGATAGGGTACCCCCTTATGCCCATATATGGAGATCCACAGGCATCAAACCAAGGCCCTAACTCACCAAGGCCCTGCTTGGCATTACTTACGTACGTTTTATGCCCATATATGGAGATTCCTATATTTCCAATATTAAGGACATTATTAAGGATATTGTAGATAAGGCTTGTAGATCGTCTATTTCCACTATCAATGTTCTTTTTTAAGTATAAAATGGTCAAATCTGTCAGTAATTTCTTTGTATATTTAAGTTATGTGTCATGATTGCCATGTGCAACTTCAAAGCCTAAAGCCAAACAGAAATGTAATTGTCAACGACAAATACACAATTAAATCGTTAATCGCAATTATTTGAGTGACAATTAATCGTTATGTAAAATGTCATAATCGTGACAGCCCTAATTAGCCAGTAGCTATGCCACTCCCCTAAAAGCTTTTGTCCAAAGCTAGCTTAGCAACCGGCAGCTTGCCAAGGCTGTTGCCAAGGCAAACCTTGGCAAGCAGGAAGTTATTCTAAGCTAGCATTGGACAAAAGATTTTTGGGAGGGGCATAGCTACTGGCTAATTCTAAGTCATTTGTAAGTTGTTATAAGACTCTTGCTTTTTTGTGTTTCTTGATTCAGTATTTAGATATTGATATTAATTTTATCATACATGCCCCTTCCAATAGACCAGGGATATTCCGCGAAAATCTGCTACTTTCAATGGCGGCTCTCAAGATGTTTTGGCCATTATGTCTGGAACGGAAGGTCCAATCTGCTCAGTTTAAAGCGTGTTGGATGCGTGACTTCGAGGACATTAAGCAGGTGGGCCGGTCAAAATTGCGCCGTGGGATGGAAGTGGCCCACGGGCCGGAGTTTGAGTATCACTGCAATAGACCATATTCACGCCGCGGCCATCTTGGATCACATGACACCATGGGGTGACAACACGGCTGAGCCTGCATTACAAACCATTGTGAAATGAAGCAATGGTCCCAAAATATGAGTTCTGTTCAACCAATTTATTTTGACCAAATTGACAAATGGGTAGATGACAACTTCAACATCCCCAAAAGGATTCAAAACAAGGGCTAGTAACTGGATTGAATGGTACATCCACGATATTCAAGGTAAGTTAGGTTGCAATGTACTGTGTACAAAGACTTGCTACAGTATCTGTGCAGTGCCTGCTCCACCGTCATATTAACTTACTGTATTGTGATTTTCGTATGTTAATCATGAATCAATCGAACACAATTAACTTGCATTCTAACAACTTAAGTAGCACTAACATTAATGAGATTAATTATATTAATTAATGTAATGTCAGTTAGTTGTAGATATGAGCAACTTGTAGCTGCTGATGTTTCCATGCTAACATTGTTTTATTTGTTGTTAACAAATAGTTAATATGATAAGTTAATACAGATAAGTCTGTACACAGTAACATTGCAACCTAACATACCTTGAATATCATAGATGTACTACCCTTCAATCCAGTTACTGTAGCCCTTTTTTTGAATACTTTTGGGGATGTTGATGTTGTCAATTTGGTCAAAAGAAATAACAGAACTCAAATTTTGGGACCATCGCTCCATTGTTTACAACGGTTTGTAATGCAGGCTCAGACGTGTTGCCACCCCATGTGGTCATGTGATCCAAGATGGCCGTGGTGTGAATAAGGTCTCTATAAACCCATTGTAACGTCAAACTCCATTTTAAGCATGTTAGAGTTTTTGAAAACACATTGTTTTTGGTGACTAATATTGCAGTCCTGCTAATGCATGAGATGGCTGTGTTCTGTTTTCATTAAAAGAATATATAAAGGGTTCCATTTATTAACAGATCATTTATTATGCACTTATTAACAGTTAACTATGCGTTTTGCATCTACCTGGTCTAAAGTAAGTGGGAGCAAATTAATGAAGGTTAATAAATCCTTCATTAAAATATGCATATTCTGGCTGCAATCAAATGAACCAATGAAATCTGCCAATTAAATGAAGCTATGGGAAAATATACCCGGAACAGGAAACAGGCACCACTACAGTTATGCACAGAGGGATTTATTTTAACCTTGTTATACATAATAGCCCTTACCCGTTCAAAGATATGAGCTCCAAAATGATGTGCAGTGTGTGGGTTATGGGATGTGCACTGTGCACACAGTATATGAGTGATGGCAAGTAACTTTAACTGGTGCCCCCCCCCCCCCCCCCAGCCCGCCCGCCCACCCGCCTGCACACACACCCGCCTGCCTGCACACACACACACACACACACACACACACACACACACACACACACACACACACACACACACACACACACACACACACACAGAGCTGGTTAAACATTTTGCCTCAAGCTAGATGCAGAATAGATGTGCCTCATGCTAGATGCAGAATAGATAGTAGATACACCATAAAAATGCTAATATACAGCATACTGTGTACCGATCTACATGACAACAGCCAACACCCCCCCCCCCCCCCCCCCCCCCCCCCACCCACACCACACAAACACACACACACACACACACACACGATTTTTGGACAACATCTGTAACAGGGCCAGAAACCCCCCCCCCCCCACCCGTGTGTGTGTGTGTGTGTGTGTGTGTGTGTGTGTGTGTGTGTGTGGGTTTGTGTGTGATTGTGCATGGCCTGAACAACAGCGCCCCTCCCTTAACATGTGTGGTCACAAAAGGTACTGTAGGCTAAATAGATATAGATACACCATAAAAATACTATTATACAGCATACGATTCGTGAAAGTGACAAACGGGCTTCACAGTTATGTCAGGTGTGTTCATATGCTGATGGTGATGCGATTTCAGATCAATTGCTCCAGCCACCGAGGAGAAACGCTGAGACAGACACTCAGACATTCGCAAAATTATAGTATAGATAATGCATCGTTCCCACTTGAGACCAGGTAGATGCAAAAACACTAGTTAAACTGTTTAAGTGCATAATATGACTGAGTTACTAACATTAATAAGACCTTTTGTTCCCACTTTAGTACTGCAAAGTGCAAAAACGTTGAACTTCTGGCAAGGAGATTTGTTTAAAACGATGTTGCCACTATAATGATTCCAAGTTGACTTTGAGATAGTTTATTGTTCTGTAATTAAGCGTCCATTAGTTTTTCTGATATTCATAGAGAATACGTATTTATAGATTTAACATTTAATAAACAAGCAACAAAATCACAGTAGAGAAATACATTTCTTTTCTTGCAGAGATCGGTGTACGCAGGAAAGGGGCAGATATTGGAGCCGTAGAGAGATAAGGGCGGCCGTCGACATGATATTGTGGCAGGAAGTCAAGGTGTGTACTGTAGACTGTATTGGAAGTGTTTTAACTGAGCCTGTCAAAATGACACTAAAAGCACTCTGGTTGATAAAAGAGGAGATCCTCATTCAGGGATTGAGTTCCATGGCCTGATGGCAGCATGCACAAGAAATGTCATTGATCAGTGTAGTGGTTTGTGAGATTAGCCACAGACAGGCACACTCAGAAATGTGGAAGACAGACACACATACTCTATAAACATATACATACATGGTACATACAGCACAGTACATACACCCCTTGCCATATAACTACACACATTGTGCTGTCAAATAGTAGCCTAATTGCATGATTTAAAAAAAAAACTTTCATTACCGTATGCTTCCTTTTTTCTTCCCCAATTAGTTAAATAGTAGGTCAAGTTATGATCTCTAGCCTACAAGATACAAAATAAATATTTTATTTAGTAAATAAAAATGTGCTAAATATAATCTCATTTTCCTTGCATCCCAGTTCTTTGGTTGACACTGCATATTACAGTAGATGTATAGAGAACATGTGGCTTTCACCGTAGCAGTAAAATACCCAGAGATTTCCCTAGCATTTGACCTAATTGGGGCCCTGTACTTACCATAACCAGTGCAGCACTTTGCGTGGTGTGTTCGTTCGGGCCCCTCAAAGTTGCCGCTGTTAATCCAGTTACGTAATTAGCAGCATGTAAACACAGATTAAAAAGTGTTGTGACAAGATTTAGAAAACACTGGATATCTTCATCTTCATCATCAAGACAATTAAAACAATACCACGTCTCGTGAGCATTGTGAGCAGGAGGCTCGGGTGGAGGGGAGCTGAGAGTATTTTGTGATTTGCGTAGCAGAACCCCCTGGCTGCTGTACTAGGCTACTAATCTGAGCAGAGGCCTGTGGTTAATCCCTTGGCTGTGGAGCTTTTCACCAGCTCAATGTAGCGAGGTAGTGGACCACAGTGGACGGGCCCTCTGGAGATGCATGTGTGAAGCAAATCTAGGCAGATCGCTGAGCCTTGAAATGAGCCAAACAGAGAGGAAATAGAACCGTTTTTCTTTTCTTTTTTTTTCTCCTCTCCCTTTCTTCTTTAAAGCAGAGAAGAGTGTTTATAAAGCTGCGCTTTAATACCACGCAGAGGGACAGGTCAGTTTAATGAGGTGCTGTGAAGCCTGCAAATGAATGGTGTTGTGATATCCTGAGGCACGGCAAATATAAGCACTGGGAGCCATTGAGTCCCAGAGCCTGGGGCACTGTATTATAACACCAAACATTTAGAGGAGGCTCTAGTCTAGATGGAAAGATGATGCAGAATGGATTCTGGATATCCACAAGTCTATCTTTTAAAAAAAGACACCTTTTTAACACACCTTATGAAACAGCATAACTTCATTTTATCTGGAGGAAAGCACAACACTGACCTTATATAGGACATGTGGTACAATTATACAATGTAAAAAAGAAAAGAGTTCCAGATTATAGTGGAATTTAAAAGGAGTGGGGGCTAGGGGGGAACAGGGTGCATGATGAATGTACTGTACATTACTTACAACAAGCAAGGAGTTGTTTGTCTACCTCCACTCCACTGTTGCAAGCACAGCAGGCATCTCAAGTGAGATCTGCTACTCGTCACTATTATCCATCCTCGTGTTGTACATTTCTCTAGAGCAGCCCCTGGGGTCATGGAAGAACAGTGCATGATTTGTACAGCCCTTCTCCCTCCCTTCCCTGTAAGCCCTCCACTCCGGTGGCTGGCTGGCTGGCTGCAGATTTAATGGGCTTAGCAGCTGTTGAGGAAAAGCAAGCAGGGCTTGTGGCATATGCTCTGGTTAGAACAAAGAGCAGCCAGCGTACCACACACAAGACTACTGCCGGGGCTGTACTCAACTATTAAACCCTTTTTACAGCCCGTGTTCATTCAATGTTGCTTCTCATTGACTTTGCTGTTTTCAAGTTTTGTGCCTGATCACTGAGTGCTTTTTAACTCTTTGCTAAAATGTATAAGTATGAATAACATATTTTTGTTTTGCGGTTGCACTGCACTATAGGCTATGTTTTTTTTGTATGTAGTGCTACAGTAGGTTATAGATACATGAAATGAAAGCAGAGGGTATTGTTATTTCAAAGGTTTAGACACTTGACAAGGCCGCCCTCTTCAGGGAGAGTTGTCACCTCTCCAACACATCTGTTTTCAATGATCGTCAGTGTGGATGTTTGGACAGAAAGTGGTTTGGAGAGTCCTCTAGTGGACATGAAGGAAACTGGTTCAGTGTAGGCCTAGTGTCATAAAACAGGTTTATGACAAATAGATTTCACATTGCATGATTAATACATTACATTACAGCAGAACAATACATACTGTTTATAAACCTACAGTATGCATACATTTGAATTTAATTACATTTTCTGAAGCTGTCTGCTGCCTACAGTAGTTTTTTTTCTATATCTGCATTTTATTTGGGCCTATTGTAGCCCTCATGCCTAGTAAAGACAACATAGCCTTAACGCTAACACACTGGTTTCCCTAACACACATAAATACAAACTAATAAACTATAGCCTAACAATAATCCACACTGCTCAGATGTGTGCGAAAATGCTAAATCTACCCCTAATACAGTCTGCTTAATGTGATTCTGCACATATACTGTAGGATGACGGATTACACTGGGGGAAAAGTAGGCCAGCACCATGACAGATTGCAGCTATAGTTTCTGATCACATAACTGTTCTACTTGAACATAACTGTTCAATCTGATTATTTATGTAATTAGCTGCAGTGGACACACATAGGCCAGTGTAAGTTTATTGCAATTTGCACAGTTGCCCTGAGCATAATTATGAGGTTCAACTGACTGCATGAACAAACAGTGATAAGGCTCTTTGTATGCTGTGTATTTGCCATTCTGTGTGTGTGTGTGTGTGTGTGTGTGTGTGTGTGTGTGTGTGTGTGTGTGTGTGTGTGTGTGTGTGTGTGTGCATGCATGCTTGTGTATCAGCGATATGCTTTGCAAACAGTGAGTGTGCACACATAACATGGTTCTATATTCGTCTTCTCGGTGATGACAAACAGCCCAGCCACTGTGCATGTGGGTGTGGAGAGATTTGTAACACACCCTATTTATGCTCTCAAAAACTGTGTGTGTGTGTGTGTGTGTGTGTGTGTGTGTGTGTGTGTGTGTGTGTGTGGTGTGCGTGCGCGTGTGCGTGAATTGCCAAAAGTAGGGCCTTTCCCTGGCCTGCTTCCCTTTATTGAGAGAAATGCATCCTTTGCCCTGCAGCAATGCGATATTGCTTGAGCATACTAAATGACTTTCATCGGGGCCAAATTAGAAGAGACAGCCACTTAGTCTTGCCTTTGTGAAAGAGAAACACTAGAAGCAAAAAGGGAAATGAGAGGAAGATAGAGTGGATTAACATAGACTTAATTATGCATACATTTCTCCAGCAGTGTTGTCTGTCAGTCAGTGTCATCATGTCTGACCTTGCCTCTAGTAGTCTGGCTATGGACATGTGACCAACTCTCCCAGCTGGTCTGAGTAGAGCCTCTCACCACAGCGGAAACAAATACTGCTGCTTGTGTGAGGTTGGCCACACAGTCAAAACAAATACAATTTATACTTTTAGTTTATTAGTTATTGTAAGTGCAGCTTTGTGAGGTTTGTACGCAGGCAAAATAAAACAATGTCCAAAACCTTGACTTGAGTTGGCTTTTTACTGCTCCAAAGTGCAAGTACAAAACAACAAAACAACTGGTTCTTCATGGCATAGGCATTGTAAAACTGTTGCTCTGGTAAAAACCATATCCTCCCACACGGTGACTAACCTTCCCTCCCTCACCTATCCATAATTATGCCATCTCAACAATCAAACCCAGCCAGTGAGTACAGTAATAATTTAATTATGTAAACTAATAATCTAAACTAATAATCATACAAAATAATACACTAAATCAGTCAAAATGGCTTCTACAGTTATTAATATCTATGCTCATGTTATACTTCTTTAAATAAATGCTTGTGAAAAACTTTTAAAAGGATTTACCAACCAAACCAAACAAAAAACAAGGTTAAATCAAGGAGGAACGTGGAGGAAATTATTGACCATCGGGACGCTGATGGTCAATAATCCTTTCTACTTCTGTACATCCTCTAAACCAGTTTCTCAAACAAGGGGTCCAATCTTTTGGACGCAGATCCATTGTTATGGATCACAAGTAAATACCACGTTTCCCAGCTATTTATTTTACATTATTATTTCAACAAAGAAAAAAAAAAAGAAAAAAAAAAGAAAGAAAAAAAAAAAATATATATATATACAAAGACATTCATTCAGAATTTTTCAAAAAGAAAGAAGGCCATAAATATATATTATATATTAAAGAAATATTGAAAATAGCAGATCTACAAGCTCATCGGCTATTTTCAGTATTAATAGAGCATAAGCGTCATAATATTTATGTCATAATATATTTTTGGGGGGTCGAGACACTAACTGCATCTTTTGCATCTTGAGCTGAAATGTTTCTGAAGCCCAGCCCATACAATATAACTAAAGTCTAATGCAGGGCTTCCCAAACCTTTTGGGCTCAGGGCACCCCTATAAATATTTCTTTCCTCTGAGGCATTATATTCATAATTTTCACTCTCAACACCTTATATTTATGCCATATTTTAATATTACCTTTAATATAACAGTATGATCTAACTATTTTGTTATTGACAACTTCTGAATGAATTTGTGTTTAATTGAGTAAATCACAATTGCGTTGTACATTCAAATTAATTCACCTCCATATAAGGGGAAACATAAGACATTTTTGCTATTATTCTCCGAGATTGTGTTGCGAGGAAAATGTTGAGACAATAGCCATTTTGGTTAGAACTGATTAATAACTTTGTACTTCAAGTTTAAAATGATACATTTTTTATTACATTTTTTGAAGTGTCCAAATAAATTCCAAATATAATCAAATGATCTCGCGGCACCCCTGGACTGCCATCACGGCACCCCAGGGTGCCCCGTCACCCACTTTGAAAACCCCTGGTCTAATGTAAATGTCCTCAAATGACTTAATTCAACAAGTTTCCATTACAGTATTAAATCAGGCAGAGGTTCCCAAGCATGAGATGGTTGGCTTTGCTGGCGAGGCCAATTATCAAAGATTACGAGGATTTACTTGGTGTCAGAGTTGTCTAGGACAGGACAGGTCTATAGACATTGTACTATATTTTTATTTGAGAATCATACTGTACTTGACATTATTGAATCAGTAGTATTTATTGTCTCCACCAGCCGAAGGCATGGGGAGAGTATGTTTTCCCCTTCGTCCGTCCGTGCGTCCGTCCGTGCGTCCGTGCGTGCGTCCGTGCGTCCGTGCGTCCTCGCAGTTTGTGTGCACCAAATCTCAGTCGCCGTTGGCCCGGGCGCTGCCAAAGTGAGCACACACATTCCCTGGATGTCAATCTAGAACCTCTGCCCTAAATTTTTCAAATAGGCCTTTTCTAGCGCCACCTAGTGGCCGATGTTTGCAAAACACATTTCTGTGCACTACTCTTACAGATTTTGTCCAAAAATCCTACAAATCGGTAGGCAGTATTTTGACAGTCATATGATCGACACGGATCTGTCCAATTTAGCATATTCCATCCTGATTGGCTAAGATTGGCTTCCAAAATTTGTAGGATTGAGCCGTTTTGAACAAAATGCCTCAAATCCCAAACGCAAAGTGCAACTAGAAGCAGTGCTCTTCCGAGCACAGGTCTCCACCAGGCCGTGTGTCCTGGTGGTGCTACTGTATAATAGGCCAATGTAAAAAGGGCGGCATATGTTCTTCACCATAGATCTTTCATGGAAATCGGACGCTGCATGCATGATTTGAAGCATTGTGTTCCAAAAATGTGTTTTGCTAAAGTCTACCTGCTGGTGGCGCTATAACAGGCCAATGTGAAAAAAGGTAGCATTTGTTCCTTGACCTAGTGGGAATTTCTGTGGCAAATTTCACAGTAATCGCAAGCTGCGTTGATGATTTGAAGCATTTTGTTCAAAAACGGAGCAATCCTGCAAACTTTGGAAGCTAATATTAGCCAATCAGGATGGAATATGAAATATCAGACGGATCGGACTTGATCACATGACTATAGAGATACTGTGTACCGATTTGCGTGATTTTTGCATAAAATCTCAAGGAGTAATATCCAAAAATGTGTTTTACATAAGTCGGCCCAAAGGTGGCGCTATAAAAGGCTGATGAAAATGCAGGGCAAAGGTTTATCCTTAGCCTCTAGGGAGTGCGCTTACAAAGTTTGAAACTGATCGGTGGAGTTATAGGTAAAACCACAAATCGGCCTGTTATAGCGCCACCATGAGGCTGATTTAAAAAAAATTAAGTGGCATTTCTTCCTCGGCCTAGTGGGAACGTGTGTGCGCGATTTCATGATAATTGCACTTTGCGTTTGGGATTTGAAGCATTTTGTTCAAAACGTCTCAATCCTACAAACTTTGGAAGCCAATCTTAGCCAATCAGGATGGAATATGCAAAATCGGACAGATCCGTGTCGATCACATGACTGTCGAGATACTGCCTACCGATTTGTAGGATTTTTGGACAAAATCTGTAAGAGTAGTGCACAGAAATGTGTCTTGCGAACATCGGCCACTAGGTGGCGCTAGAAAAAGCCCATTTGAAAGATTTAGGGCAGAGGTTCTAGATTGGCATCCAGGGAATGTGTGTGCTCACTTTGGCAGCGACCGGGCCAACGGTGACTGAGATTAGCTGCACACAAACTGCGAGGACGCACGGACGGACACACGGACACACGGACGGACGAAGGGGAAAACATATTCTCCCCCAAGCCTTCGGCTGGTGGAGACAATTATCATGAGATTGTGCACACACGTTCCCACTAGGTCGAGGAAGAAATGTCACTTCAAATTTTTGAAATCAGCCTCATGGTGGCGCTATAACAGGCCGATTTGTGGTTTTACCTATAACTCCACCGATCAGTTTCAAACTTTGTAAGCACACTCCCTAGAGGCTAAGGATAAACCTTTGCCCTGCATTTCTCACATCAGCCTTTTATAGCGCCACCTTTGGGCCGACTTATGTAAAACACATTTTTGAATATTACTCCTTTTTTATCCAAAAATCACGCAAATTGGTACACAGTATCTCTATAGTCATGTGATCAAGTCCGATCCTTCTGATATTTCATATTCCATCCTGATTGGCTAATATTGTCTTCCAAAGTTTGCAGGATTGCTCCGTTTTTGAACAAAATGCCTCAAATCATCAACGCAGCTTGCGATTACCGTGAAATTTGCCACACATATTCCCACTAGGTCAAGGAACAAATGCTACCTTTTTCACATTGGCCTGTTATAGCGCCACCAGCAGGTAGACTTTAGCAAAACACATTTTTGGAACACAATGCTTCAAATCATGCATGCAGCGTCCGATTGCCATGAAAGATCTAAGGTGAAGAACATATGCCACCCTTTTTACATTGGCCTATTATACAGTAGCACCACCAGGATGCACAGCCTGGTGGAGACCTGTGCTCGGAAGAGCACTGCTTCTAGTTGAATTTGTGATGGGTTTTCCATTCATATAAAAACAACTATTTAATGAATCAATGACATCAAATAAAAATGATCACTTGTGGTTCAATATCAACATAATTATGTTGTGAAAAATATACTGTATCCTGACACACTTGTAGGGACACATACATACGGTACAGACTAGTACATTCAGCAACAATGTAAAATCAAGCAGTCGTCATTTGAAACAAAATTAACAGCCTTGCTCTACACACCATCATACTCAGAGTGATGTATTACACAAATCTGATTATTTCCATCTCAGACAAATCTTCTGATATAAGGCGAGTTTTAATGACTCATTCTTGTGTGTTTTAATATGTTTTTTTTCTCTCTATTATTTGCTCTATTTTACTTGTTCTTAAAATTGTTCTTGTTCAGCACGTTGGTTTGATCTTGGTCGTTGGAAATGTGCTATATATATACATTTTGTTTACTACGCAAATATACCACGCAACACATACAGTACAGAGTACAGTATCACTGTCACAGCTGCAGCATGCACACTTCCAGGAAATCACCACCTCAAGAAGATGGTTGAACCTGTTACTTTCATTGTTTCATATTACGTTAAGTGTCTTTGGGTACTCAGAAAAGCAATATATAAATGTGAGACATTATTATTATTGCTGCTAACTGCAGTGTTGTGTTTCAGTTATTCATATCTATTGTGGTATTGTGACAGGCATTAATTCAAGAACGAACGATGAAACCAATGTGAAGATAACCTATGAAACTCATTTTCTATATTTCATTCTTTCTTTTCCTACTTTTCTTTCCTTCCCCCTCACAGAGAGTAGCTTTGGATGCGGCAAGACCATCACCTCCACCCCAGTAAGTGGCCTTTGGACTTTTTATTTTTGTGGTGAAACCTGTTGCCAAGAGGAAGACACAGCTGACCTCTTAGTTAATCCTGACCATAGAATGTAAAGAATATGGACAAAGGTTTTCGCAAGCGCTCGTTGGAAATCACTCAACAGTCCTTTCTACCAACTGTTTCTAAATTGCACAATGCAGGAGGCAGCAGGACATTGCGTTATTGAAAACTATAGCGCTTCCAAACTCCAACACTTAGAAAAGATAATCACCTGGACAGAAGTTATTGACAAAAAGTAGCTCTTAACAAGTCTACTGTGGATTTTTATGAAACAAACACTGCAGATAGAAAGAAGATAATTCAAGCTCAGTACAGCTGCAATGTTGGTGAGTTTAACATTGTTCAATACAATCAGATAGGACTTTTCTGTTTGGGAGTATGGGCTGTTGATGGTTGAGGTTGCAACTCTAGATTCAACATTATAAAAACAAAGTTGCAAGTTGCGGCTGGAGTATGCAGGAGGTAATAGCGACATCTGCTGGAAAGTGGGCTTCAAATCTCTTGCTGCCTGCTCCTGATCCAAAAGACATTGAAAATGTATTGAACTAGAGGTTCGCGGGCCTTCGGCCCGCTCACATCTAGTTAAAAAAATGTTTAAAAAAAAATAAAAAAAATAAAAAAAAAAAAGATTAAAAAAAAATTTAAAAAAATAAAAAAAATGGGGGGGAACTATTGTGGCGGAACTATTGTGCCGCAGCGCACGTTTCCGGTCGGACATATTTGACCGCCGGACGCACTTCCGGTGTTGTCCGCAAATCTTTCTTGTGTGGATCAGCTGCCTCTGAGATTGAGTGGGCTGAGTGGTGACAACAGCTGCTTGCAGGCTGGTGCAGGCTTGTTGTATGGGCTGGTGTAGGGTTACAGATCCATTGGCTGGGCGGACGTTAAGATCCCCTGGACTGGGGGACGTTATAGCCAATTGGAGTGCTGCATTTGGTCTGTTGGTGACACTCAAATACCGCTGGCTGCAGTTCTAAAATGTAATATAAGATTAAGGTTTTTGATTGATTGATTGATTGATTGATTGATTGATTGATTGATTGATTGAAGAATGTATTAGAAGTTTGCAATAGAAAAAAGTACAGTTTCATGACAGTACAAATCACTGGTACAAGGTCAACTAAAAGGAGATCCTAGAAAGCTGAGGCTTATTTCCACAGGAACCACACTTTAAGTATCTTATATAACATTGAAAGACAGACGGATAGAACATAGTACTTTATCTAGGATAATATCAATTTCAAAAGCAGAAAAAGCATAACATCAAATACGAAGGCAGAAAAAAGGGTGGGGGGAGCATGGGGGCTTAGTCTATTTACAAGTCACGGGTAGCAGCCGCCTGAAGGTGACTTTTCATACCGATTTTGAAGGAGGCTAGGGATTTGCTCTCCTTTAAGGCTTGTGGAAGGGCGTTCCACTTGTTGTTGGTATAGCAGGAGAACAAGTTAGAGCCTTGTTTAGTGTTAAATCTACATTGATGATGATCAGTGGAGCTGCCTCTGGTGTTGTGATCGTGAACATCCTTGAGCTTTAGGAAGTAGTTTGTCAGATTCTGCACATGGGTATCTTGGAGGTGTAGTGTATCTTGTACACCAGGCCCATTGCAAGATGTTGTACTCTGTCAGCTACTTTGAGCCACCCCACACTTTCATGTGGCCTCCGACTAATGGGTCTCAAGTGTCCTTGAGCAAGGCACTGAGCCCCTAACTGCTCCTGATGAGCACATTGGTGCCTTGCATTGTTGTCCCCGCAGTCAGCCTGTGAATGTGTGTGAATTGATAACACTAGTGCACTTTGTAAAACGTGTTGGATGACGCTGCAATATAAATGTTCAATATCAGATTCAAGGTTTTTGTTATTGTTACATCTTGTGTATGAGTACGAGTAAAATGGGATTGTTCTGGTTCCTTAGACATTCTAACATCAATAATAATAAACAAAACAAAAACAGTAAGACGCCCTAAGGGCGAGATCGTGCACATGGGCGTGTGCACGCATCCGCCTGCGTGACTAGCAGACTGCTGGGCGCGCTGGCGCTTTGGCATGGGATCAACTTTGACCAACAAAATGCACAGACCTGGTTGGTTGTATAATTTCAGATTCCAATATCAACCGATACTGATGTGATATATGCAGGCTTTTTTAACCAAAAGTAAACTATATCACATATCTAATAAAATAAAAGGGCTATAATATCACCTAATACCTAATATAACTTATTAATCAGTTCGGACCTCACAGAGGCAGAACAGACAGTAAAACAAACACGTTCATTCTTCTGCTGTAGTTTTTTGTTTAGTCTGTAAAATAGCATGTCTAAAAACGATAGATATTTTCCGATATAACATTTTTATGCTATTATCTTTTTAAGTTGCTTGATTCAGTATTTGATATTCATTTCATCAGACACACCCCTTTCCTATACAAACCCAATGTAACTTCAAACTCAATTTTAATCATGATAGATTAATCAAAAACACAAAACACCCGCACTTGACTCATACTATCCTCATACGTGAGCCGGCCGTGTTTTTTCAATAACTTATTTTTAATAATTATTTTGGAAAATGAAGGAAAAAAATAACAAAATCAAATACAATAAAATTGAATAAAATAAATGAAAAAAGTAAATAGGCCACGTAGGCCTATTAGGAGGGCAGTATGAGTCACCAGAACCAAGAACGTGTGTTTTTGATGAATCTATCATGGTTAAAATGGAGTTTGAAGTTACAGGTTTAAAATGAATATCAAATATCAAAATATTGAATCAAGCTACTTAAATACTGTCTGGGGTTCTCCCAAAAGCCTGATTAGACAATAAAATGACCAAAAGTTTTTTTGAAAGTGAAATATCCCTTAAGTTATGTTTAGGTTAAGTACGATTGTTTATTGCTGGACCACATGGGCAACTTGTCCCACTAGAGTAAAAGATGAAGTATTTCTAAAATAAAGAAAATATTGAAAGAAGGTGTTTTTAATTTTACATTTTAGTTATACAGAGTGATTATAATGTATTAAGGCATATAATGCGTATTAGCCAGGGATCCTTTTTTTAGTTTAGTGTCATTGAAGACTTCAACAAGTGCTGTCTTGTTATATTGTAATATAACATCCTTGATATATTTGTGCCACAAAGATAGATAAGAAGATGGAGACATTTTCAGGCTCAGCCAAGGCTAGTAAATGTGTTCCCTCTTAGCTGATTAGGAGTGCGAATATTGCAGAGAACTGACATTTCAGGATGAGGGTATTATGCACTGAACATCAGTCGCTCAAGGATAAAACTAAAAAAAGGCTCTAGTCTTAACTGCCCAAATAAAACACTCTCTTCCAGCCTATCAGTGAATCATCAGCAGTAGAAGTCAGTTTCCTCATCAGTCATCAGCAGAGTTTCTGTGGCAAAGCCAAACAGGCCTAGCTTGCACTAACCCTCAATTGATGTCACTCAGTTAACCACACATTGATTTTCTGCGACTCCTAATGCAGTTTATTGCCAACAGAAGTGATTAGGTTGCTTAGAGTTTCAAATAAACATGTACGTATTGTTTGAAGTTCAGAATAATAAACAGCATGAATCTGGCCTTGGCAAGCCCCACAGGCACACGGCCCGTTGTCTAGCTACTGTTGACCACTGAAGATGCAGTACCTGAGATTTTAAGCATCAATGACTATTGAATTTATCATTAAGAAGCGTTTTGGTTTTTCAATATACAATATTCTACATCGCTCGCACAGGAGCATTCAAAAGATGCTCACGGGTGTGGTAGAATCGGAAAATAATCCATGTCCACTTGCAACGATCCACTCCAAAGATATAGGCTTCCGTGTCGAGCTTGCACCCAGCCCCTCTCCCATACACATTCATTATGGCTTATTTTTCTTTTAATTCCTAAAACAAAGAGAAAAGCTTTTCTTGTTCCGGTGACATGTCAGGTGGCGTCCACTAGAATCAGAAAGTATTTGTGAGCCATAGGATAGCGAACGACAACAAAACACAAAACCCATCAAACTCATCACGTGGCAGAGAATGAGTTAAGTTCAGATCCACATTCCACCACAACAAGGATCTGAACACACTCAATTTCATACACCTTCCCTGACCTGCAGAATGCATGTATCGATAAACAGAATCTTCTCAAAGGCAATGTATACAATCCGCTGAACAACGATATTCGAGAAAATCAATGGGTGCTTGACTGAGTTCCCTGGAGAAGAGAGAGTGTACTTTTCAGCTGACTCAGTTAAGGAGGACAACTACAAGTAGTCTGTACTAGGGATGGGACGATATGAACGTTTCATATCACGATTATTGAGACAAAAGAATCGCGATTTACGATATTATCGCGATAATCAAAATCCATTGCGGAACGTTTGCCAAACGCGTTTTGAGCTTGTAAATCGGCTTTTTTTTTGGCAAAGACATTTGATAGTGAGTGAAAAAAGACTGTATCAAGTACGTATATTATAAGTACCTTTTACCAATTATAGAGGGTTTAAGAGGTACCGGATATGCAGCTCGGCAAATAAAAGGTGAATTGATCCCAGTGCATGACGGAGGACGATATCACGATAAATTAAATCTCCACGATATGATTATTGTGAGTATTTTTTATCACGTTAAACGATAATATCGATTATCGTCCCATCCCTAGTCTGTACATATGGAATTCCTAAATTCACCGACACCCTCTGGTATCCCTGACCATAACCTGAAGCTGAAAAAAGGAGCCCCTGTCATGCTGCTTAGAAACCTGCAAACAGATCCCAACCGCACTCTCAAGAATGGTACCAGAAGGGGCACCCGCTGGCCTACTGGTTCAGGCGCGTACCACATAGGCATTGCCACATAGGCATAGATGCCTGACGGTGTCGCCGGTTCGATTCCCGATCCGGATGACCTTTGTCGCATGTCACTTCCCGTCTCTCCCCCCATTTCCTATCCACCAAAACTGTGGGAGGAGTCAAGCAACGTGTTTTGAGCTGGTAGATTTTATGCTTTTTGAGCGGTGGTTACACCGTCTCCTATACGTGGCCGTGTGTGTATGCGTCCGTGTGTGTGTGTGTGTGTGTGTGTGTGCGTGTCTGTATGTAGCCTACAGTACCTTTTGTGACCACACATGTTAAGGGAGGGGCGCTGTTGTTCAGGCCAGGCCAGACACACACACACACACACACACACACACACACACACACACACACACACACACACACACACACCACCGCTCAGTTCACACGGGTGTGATTTTATTAGTGTGTTTGCCCCCGCAGCCACTTGTCCGACTTTATTCCATCTTCAAGGCAGTAAGACACTAGCCTGACACTTCAGTCCGCACATCACCCCCCCCTGCTGGTGATGTCGGACGCTTTAGCAGTCAGGCAAGTAAGACACACCTGTTTGTTTCCTGTTAAATGTGCTACTGAGGTAATGCAATGACTTCAGAGAGCTGGTTACCATATCTCTTTCTCTGCAGTGATTCTTCCAAATAACAACGTAACCTGAAAACATCTCCTAACCAGACATTTTAGCACTGAATTACACATTTTCTTGGCATGGACGACTCTACTATGACAAATGTAGTCTTTCTAATTGCACTACATACGATAATATCCCTGAATACTATAGAAAAGCAATGGCTTAACACATGACTAACTGCAATGAACTTGATGACCTTGGAGCTTTTGTGGTGCCCCCTTTTGGGGACTGGGAGTATACCATTTCAGACACTTCTGGTGTGCACCACAGTCTCCATGGCTGCATTTGTCCTATAACCAGCCACATGCTTAGAGAGGTATTTCACACCCGTGGCATGAGCCAACATTTGCGCACACACACACACACACACACACACACACACACACACACACACACACACACACACACACACACACACACACACACACACACACACACACACACACACACACACGCGTACGTGCAGCACAAAGTACATTACTTTTACATATGCTAGACATTAACCTTTGACCCCAACTTAGCAATATGAATCTTGCAGCTTCCCGAGCTGTCCCAGACCACTTGTCTCATTCTTCCTATGGGACTGTAGTTTTCTTTCTTTAGCTACTTTTCTTGGCTGCATGATGACACAAGCTTTGTCCTTTTTAAGCTTCTGTACATTATGCCTAATTTATACTCATATCATATGTGTCCCGCAATCCTTTTACTTGTAGATTGGCTATTTTTGGTACAGGATATGTCACCCGACCAAGTATAAAGTCATTTCTTAAAGGCCCAGTTCACCTCTGGGACAACCAGATCTTTTTTTATTGTTGTTTGGGACAAGATCAACACAATCCATTTCGCATCGTATGATGCAAAATGCATCATCATTCATGCTGAAATACTAAGATATCTCAAAACACAGATTGAACACAAAAAATAACCCAGGATTGTGTTGATCTTGTCCCAAACAACAATAAAATAAGATCTGTTTGTCCCAGAGGTAAACTGGACCTTTAAGGTCCTCAATGGAATTTAGCACCATCAGCTTGACATCAAAATACTGAATTGACTGCTGATGGGAGAAAGCCTACCTTTGCAGTAGCAATAATCCTCAATGTTCATTTAACTCCAAAGATTGATAAGGGATCGATTTCTTTTACATTGGGGAGTCTCCGCTAGGCCAAAAGCTGTGGCTGAGACTATGTTTTCGCCAGTGTGTGTGCGCCCGTCCGCCCGCCCGCATGAAACTGTGCGCGATTATTGTGTCCGTAGGAGATGACTTGTCGGCCGCGGCTTGTGATTGGCTGAACCGGAGGTAGAGAGCACTCCGCTGTGTTCACTTGGACCGCGCAGAGGTGTCGAAAGTCAGGGAGACGAAGATTTACATTTCTGTCCGGGACGTAACTCGGCTCAAGTGGCCTTCGCAAAGCTTGACACGGCGACTCACTCGTTTAGCTCGCTAGGCGGTGTCTCTGGTGGCTCAAGTCCGCTTGAGACGGCACGCCTCCGTCCTCTCCACCGAAGACCAAGCGCTCCTTTAAGATTCTATGTGTTCTAGTTCTATATTTTTAGATGCTCTGTTCTAGATCTGTACATTCTATTTGTGCTAGATCTATATTTATTTTTATAAGATCTATATTTGTATATTCTATGTGATTTTATGTGTTCTAGTTCTATATTTTTTAGATTCCAAGTGTTCTAGATCTGTAAATTCTATTTGTTCTAGATCTATAAATTCTGCGTTCTGGTTCTGTGTGTGTGTGTGTGTGTGTGTGTGTGTGTGTGTGTGTGTGTGTGTGTGTGTGTGTGTGTGTGTGTGTGTGTGTGTGTGTGTGTGTGTGTGTGTGTGTGTGTGTGTGTGTGTGTGCGTGCATGTACATTTCAAGGCTGCTCAACAGCACCTCTCTGGTCACCCAGCGGTACTCAGGCTACATACCAGACAGACAGACACACGCACGGATACACGCATACACACACGGCCACGCTATGGAGACGGTGTGACCACCGCTCAGATTGGCCTGTTTTGGCGCCACCTGGAGGCAAATTTTTGCAAAACATATCTTTTGATATTACTGCTACAGATTATTAGTCCATGGGCCAGACGAGATGTCGGTATCAAAAAGGTGGCAAAGGTTACCATACATTTTTGAAAAGCTCCACATCTGTAGATTATATTTTTGTATGATAACCCTTTCAGAGACCCAGCTAAATTGGTGTTATCCGCCTCTAGAGTTGGTGTCCCATTAACATTACATTACAGGAAAAAAGGTAAAAAGATTAATCTGCTTTTAGTAGCATAAGAGGGGTCAAACTAGGGGGTTTTCATGATGCCGAATCCATTGCAAGCATCTGTTTTGCACAAAAAACATTCCTTGGGCTATAAATGGCCTCAGAAGATGATGCATGTATGGGTGTGCATTCATGTTAGTCGGAGGCCTTAGGGTTTTATTTCTCATGCTAATCAGTCTAAAAGCGCCAAATTTCGCACAGATGTAGCCCAGGGCATGCTCTAATGATTTAGCTAGGGCGCCCGAGTCGATGACCTTCGGGCCCCAGAAAACATCCACAAAACTCTGAAAAGTGATGACTCATCACTTTTCATCACTAAACCATTGTTTTTCTGGAGCTGTGGCGACCCCGAAGGTCACCGACTCGGGCGCCCTAGCTAAATCATTAGAGCATGCCCTGGACTACTTCTGTGCAAAATTTGGCGCTTTTAGACTGATTAGCACGAGAAATAAAACCCTAAGGCCTCTGACTAACATGAATGCACACCCATACATGCATCATTTTCTGAGGCCATTTATAGCCCAAGGAATGTTTTTTGTGCAAAACAAATGCTTGCAATGGATTCGGCATCATGACAAACCCCTAGTTTGACCCCTCTTATGCTACTAAAAGCAGATTATTTTTTTGCTTTTTCCCCTGTAATGTAAAGTTAATGGGACACCAACTCCAGCGGCTGATAACACCAATTTAGCTGGGTCTCTGAAAGGGTTATCATACAAAAATATAATCTACAGATGTAGAGCTTTTCAAAAATGTATGGTAACCTTTGCCACCTTTTTGATACCGACATCTCGTCTGGCCCATGGACTATATGTCTTAACATCAAGCTAATCGGTAAACATGATCTCTATAGTCATGTTATCAAGATGGTTCTATTACATTTTTCATATCTTTTTCATATTCCATCCTGATTGGCCCGTTTTCATGAACGCAGCGTCAGATTTCCATGAAACTTTGCACGCACATTATGACTAGGCCAAGGAAGAAATGTCACCCTAGATTTTTTAAAGTAGCCTCATGGTGGCGCTATAACTGGCCTTTAACTCTTGAACCGTAGGTCATAGAATCAGAATTATTCCTTGAATCATTACGGAACACCCCAATTAAGCCACCGTTAAGTTTTCAGCCATGTTGCCTTTTCTCTGCAAAACACAGTTTTTGCAACTACTCCTACCGATTTTTCTCCAAATCTCACCCAAATTCATACACATTAATGAAGCTTTGCTATTAAACTATTATAAACATCTTTCTCCCCCTGGATTCCTTAGATCATGACGCAACTTATAGTCCCGTTTGTGCCTTATTCTCTTCAAAACACTTTTTGCTACAGATTTTGTCCAAAATCCACACAAATCAGTACACATAAATTATCTGTGGGGTTTGCGGGCCCTGGCTACGCAACCCGGCCTGGAGGAGACATTTGCTCCCAAGGAGCACACTGTTCTAGTTATAAAATGTAAGATAAAATGCTGTCAATCTGTCTTCTGACCTTGTGGGACATCTCCTTCCAGGTCAAGACGACAGGCAGTGGTGCAAAGTAACTAAGGATATCAGGGGCTATCTGCTATTTTTGAAAAGTCGTGAAAATGCGTGCAAATCTTTGAATATAATTTATTTTTTAAGCGAACATTTGTAACTCAAAAAAGTCCCTGGAACTAAATATTTTGAGATGGGAAACATAGTTTTTTCAAAAAACCTTAGAAGGATTTTAAATATTCAAAGACTTAAACAAATGTTCAGGATAAAAAAAAAAGCAGATCTACAAGCTTGCAGTGCGGCACTCAGTGCTGCGCTGTGAGCTTGTATATCTGCTACTTTTCAATAGTTAAAGCACTAAATAATGCAGTCTAAATGGGTTAAACCCCCTCCCCCTATGAAGAACATTCATGGGGGCCCAGAATTTGATGCGACACCCCTGAAGTATATTTACTCAAGTACTGTACTTAAAGGAGTAGTTCACCAATTTTCAACCTGTCTTCATATAATAGGTCCTCACTAATGGTCATGATAAAATATCACAATTTTTTTCTACTTAGTCCAAGTCTCCTAGGAGAGCTGTGGGAAGTTCAGAATCCATAGTCTTGTGACATCATTTTCCCAAAAATAATTTTTATCAATATTTTTGAAAAAAAAGAAAAATAGATTTTTATTATCGCGAGAACAATGGCTTCCACTTTAAAATTGCAACTTTTCAGGAATAGAAAGCCTGCAGTTTCTATAAGCTGGATTGGCAATCGATGATGTCACAAGACTATGGGTTTCTGACCTGCCCACAGCCCTCCTCTGAAAAAAAAAGGTTGAAAAGTGGTGGAGTGCCCCTTTAAGTACATTTTGAGGTATTTTTACTTTCTTCAGTATTTAAAATTGTCAGTATTTTTACTTCTATACTCCACTACATCTCAGAGTAATTATATTTGGCCATTTGAAAACAGCAGTGGAGTCACATGACCCAAAAGAACATTTGTGCCTAATTTGTTTGGGAAAATGGACTAGTAGCTTTATTATTATATTTGAGTCGCTTCTTCTGGGCTTGTTTCTCTAGTGAAATCTGGCAACACTGGTTGTCCCACAGGTTTCAGATTTTTTTTCTTTTTTTTTTTTTACATTTTGATATTATGTTATTATGTCATGCATATTTGTTTATATTGCACTAGGTTACTTTGATTTGGAGCATATTGATATTTGATTTAAAATATATATATTTCTGTTATGTCAAAATGTTGCCATGGGTTTTAGTTGATCATGTTATAAATCTGATCTCCACAAGATGGCTCCATAACCAAAGAAGTGCCCTTTTTCTCTGTGTAGGTTTATTATGTGAATTGGGAGACACAATCTCACATAATGCAGTAGATGGCACTAGAGTTTTATCAGTTTAGGAGGAAACGCCTCTTGAGCATAGGCTACTAGGCAAGGCCATGCTTATAGAAGAAGCTGAAGAAAAGGAACTGAAAAGAACATTTTAAATGTCACATTTCTTAAATTTAGATTTTAAGGTTTATTTCTCAGCACATTATAAATGATACACTGTATTATAACACACTGTGCGTGCAGGCAGGGGCGTCACAAGGGGGGGGGGGGGGGGGGGGGTTGGACTGAGTTACGAGGTCCCAAGGTGGAGGGGCCATAATTATTTTATACTTTAGCTGTTGAAAAATAGCAGATATACAAGCTCACAGCGCGGCTGAGATCTTGTAGATCTGCTATTTTTGAAAAGTCGTGAAAATGTGTGCACATCTTTGAACATATGTATTTTTTTAACAAACATTTGTAACTCAAATTTTAATTCTGGGTGGTCCCTGGAACTAAATGTTTTGAGATGGGGCTCCATGTACAAATACATATCATTTTGGGGGTCCTTCACCACTGACATAGAAACGTAGGTTTTTCAAAAAACCTTAGAAGGATTTGAAATGTTCAAAGACTTTTTCACGATTTACAAGATCTACAAGCGCGGCACCGAGTGCCGCGCTGTGAGATTGTATATCTGCTATTTTTCAATAGTTAAAGCACAAAATAATGCGTAATATTATGTTCCCAGTCTTAATGGGTTAAACCCCCTCCCCCTATGAAGAACATTCATGGGGGGCCCGCAGTGAATCCTTGTACCCAGGGCCCAGAATTTGATGCGACACCCCTGCGTGCAGGTGTGAGACTGACAGATGACCCTTAACTCAAGTCATGTAGATGAAGCTTCATTTGACCTGGGCTGGCCGAACACCACTCCAAACAAAATGAATGGATGTCTTTGACCTTTGACCTTCCCAGAGTTGCCATTCAGTATTGTGTTTACTGCATGGTAAAGGACTTGGATTTGTAAACCAGTAAGACTCCCGTCAGGTCGCATACACAAACTTTAGAAGGCAATGGTAGCCAATCAGGAGGGAATATGGGAAACGGGACAGATCCATGTTGATGACATGACTTTGGAGATACCGTGTACCGCTTTGCATGATTTTAGGGCAAAATCTGTAGGAGCAGTGTCCAAAAATGTGTTTTTAAAAAATGGCGCTAGATGGGACAGATGCATTTTGATGACATGACTGTTTACTGCATGGTAAAGGACTTGGATTTGTAAATAAGACAATGGAATAAAAATGGAATTGTTCATTTCCTTTGTGAATTAAGTTGTAAAACACATAAATAGTAATTATTATTAAGATTTTTGGGGGGGAGGTCTGGGAACAAAAAAAAAAAAAAGAAAAACATTTAGGAAAAGTGTAATACATCATTTTGGATAATGGTCTTTCTCTAATGGAATGACAACGAATGAAAAAACTAAAACTAATATGCTTACTTTGTGTCATCATTAGATTATTTTAGACAAATTATATGTTTGGTTATCTCACAAAAGATTGTCCTTAATTTCATTTGCTGCACAGAATGTGCAGTAGGAAGTCCCTTTTTTTACAGTAGTAAAGCTGGTTGCACACTGCTGCGTTTTTCGGGCCGAATATCGGACTGAATTTCGGAGCACGCAAATAAAAAAATCAACCTCACGTTATGTCAGTCACGTTTGCACACTGCCGCCCGTTTCGCGCACCACTCTGTCCCTTGCTCTCTCTATCTCTCTCTCTCTCCTTGCCCTGAAAAACGCATTTCGCAACGGAAAACGCAGCAGTGTGCAACCACCTTTAGTTCTGGGAAGAAGACAAAGTAGCACTGACTGGTAGCCAAGACAAGTCACGCGTCCAAACCACGGTGCCATTAATGGTCACTTTCAACAGTCATCCGGTGAGATACTCGCATGCCAGTATGAATGCCTGTCAGCATGGATTAACAATTGCAGATAATTAGTACCAGACTGCAATGTTTCATCCCACTTTCAAACTGACTGCAGTCTTTGTTACAAGTAATCATTCATAAAAGTCTCATGGGTGCAGCGGTGCCATTCCAGCATGCTTAAGTGACCATGAAGACACCCAAACCGTAACCATAAAACAGCCGGCCTGGTAAGTATCAGACAAGCAACATATTGTGAGGCCAATTGTTTTGGGTCCATATTCATTGACCATGGTCTTTAGTTTTGTGTGTGGGTGTGTGGGACAGGACATGACGTGTAAGACATTGCATGCATCGAGGCATGGAAATGAATATGCTATGTAAGTGCTGAAATATAATAGACTTATCAACCAAAAAAGGGGGTAAGTAAGAAAGACATCAGTGGTTAACACATTGGGGCTCGTGAGGGATATTTGGCTCTGGAGAGGTGCCATCCAAACATAACTGACATTAAAATATCAAAATAATTTCTCAAGTCAGACGAAGAGTAGGCTACTTTTCTACTTTTCTATTAACAGTAATAGGGTAGTTCATTACAGAAATCCTCAAGTAGGCCAAATTGTTTTTTGCATTGCCAGCATCGAAATGTTTCCAAGTTTTCTCCCATTAAATTAATTGATTACTCATTCCAGCACAGCACTTGCGTATAATCTGATGGCTCATCAGTTAGTTTTGGGGGCTGGTTCCTCTAAATGAAGAATCCAGATCAACAAAGTTAATATGATCTGTTATTAGAAATTAAGTCTGGAATAGCTGTTACTGCACTCTCCACACTTGTGTCCACAAAAACAAAATAAGTAGTACAATAAAATACAATGTGTGTCTGCATTTTTCTCATTGCAGCCGTGCTGTACCTTGAACCACAGAAAACAAGCGAGCTTGTTGCCTGCAGCCACCTGCTGTTGTGAATAACCACCATAGAATGTTGTAGACCGCTGCAATAATATTGATCTTTTGTATAATATCTGTGTTATTGTAAAACACTGCTATTTTGTTTTACCCCAGGTTACCTGCGCATGCTACTGTGTTGCTTTCCCTGATTAGCTGCTTGGGTCTGATGATGTGCTGTGAGCTCGAGTGGATGTGCATTCGCTAATGAGCGCGTATAGGCCTATCGTTCATGTGTGCACGTGTGTGTGCATTCAATGTAGTTGTATGTGCGTTCAAGTATGTCTGTGTGTATGCATGCACGTGCACCGGTGTGTGTGTGTGTGTGTGTGTGTGTGTGTTTTAGGGTGATATGGGCTCCCTGAGGCTACAGAGCCCTCTTCCCAGCATCTTGTTTTGCCCATCCTCTCCGCCTGTGTGGAAGTTGTGTGGGCACCCTCTGGATTGCCTCACCGCCGAAGCATGCCGGACCCTGTTATCCCGCTATCCATCTGTGTTATTGATTTCTTTCTCTCTCTCTCTCTCTCTCTCTCTCTCTCTCTCTCTCTCTCTCTCTCTCCCCCCCCCCTTTGTAGAGTTTCATCTTTCCACCACTCTCTACATTTCAGTGGAGAGAGCGATGGAGAGAGAGAGAGAGAGAGGGTTGGAGGGGCGAGCGAGGGGGCAGAGCAGAGATCTGAGAGCGGGTGGAGGGGGAGGGGGTGGTGGGGGGGCGAGGAGTGGTGGATGGAGCATTGGAGGAGCGGAGTGGTGGTGGGGGTTCTGAGGGTAGGGGTTTAAGAGTTTGGGGGGGACGGTGGGGCATTGAGCCTGGACTATGGATGAGCAGGGAGAGAGAGAGAGAGAGAGAGAAAAGGAGAGAGGCACTCTTGAAGTGTTGGCGCCCCCCCCCCCCCCCCCCCTCCATTCTCTTGGGAGCTCTCCCCCCCTCCTTCCTCCATCCTGCTCCGAGGCGCCTCTGGTGCACACGCTCCATTCGGCACCCCCTCAACCCCCCCTCCTCCTCCTCCTCGTCTCTGCTCTTGTCCTCCTCCCTCCCTCCCTCCCTCCCTCGTCCGCCTGCCTGCCTGCCTGCCTGCCGTCTCTCCTTCCCGGGGGGTTGGGGCTGTGCTGGCGGCATATAGCTGTGATTTGCGGGAGATTTGTCTAAGTGAGAAGCAATTAGTGCGCCTGAGCACGGCTAATGTATGCATGCTGCATACCCCCCCTCCCCCCCCCCCCCCCCCCCCCCTCCTCCATACACTCACCCTGCTGTTTGGCAGTGCCAAGGCCAAAGCTAAGGCCAGGGCACTGTCGCTGCCCTGTCTCTCTCTCTCTCTCTCTTTTCATCTGTGCACAGTAAAATACTCAGTGTTCATTTGACTCTTTGTACAAGTGTAACTGACACAATACAAATACTGAATGAATACTAAGGATTTTACTGAGTAGTCATCTTCTCCCCCTCACTCCCCTTCATATGACACAGGCCTCTCTGATTCTATTAGCGAGGTAATTAGACGATAGTTGTGTGTGTGTGTGTGTGTGTGTGTGTGTGTGTGTGTGTGTGTGTGTGTGTGTGTGTGTGTGTGTGTGTGTGTGTGTGTGTGTGTGTGTGTGTGTGTGCGCGTGTGTGTGTGTGTGTGTGTGTATGTGTGTGTGTTAGAGAGCGTGTGTGTGCGCGCACGTACAGTATATATACTTTGGAAGTTGTCATGTTCTTCAGTTGCAATTCTTAAGGCAAGCTGACAATGGCCATGCTGTCATTGGGTTGAGGTGTGTGTGTGTGTGTGTGTGTGTGTGTGTGTGTGTGTGTGTGTGTGTGTGGTGTGTGTGTGTGTGTGTGTGTGTGTGTGTGTGTGTGTGTGTGTGTGTGTGTGTGTGTGTGTGTGTGTGTGTGTATCTGAAGTTCAGATAAGTTCATAAATGTTCTCTGCCCCCCGCCTTCTTCTACTGTACGTTACGTATTTCCACTGTAGATTCTAAGCGTGGAAACTGTCTAATCGTGCAACATCGATTATTCTCGCACGCGCGCACAAACGCACGCACGCACGCACACACACACACACACACACACACACACAGTCTTTCTCTTTTTCACTCGCTCTCTCTCTTGCATGCATACACATCACAAACATACACACACACACGCACAAATGCAAAACAGAGTCGGCATGGAACAGTGGTGGGTGGAAGGATTCCCTTTGAAACCCTAAAGTCTATATAGGCCGGTTGGCGTGCGCGCATGTGCGTGCACGAGGGACGTTCCGCATGATGCTACTCCCCGACTACTTCATGGTGAACCCCTTTTCTCTTGCTCTGACAAAAACTGGAGAAAAAGAAAGAGAGAATAAATCCAAGACCCAAGTCTGGACTTGGGTCTTGGATTTTCCCTCCTTCCTGGAGGTTTTAAATCTTTATATTGACTGACTTCCAACAGACTACAAAGGCAGACCCTACAGGTCAATGTTCTACACTTCCAGAGTTAAATGAGCACTCTGGGTTTCACTGTGCACACGGTCCGTGGGTGGTTTTGGGTGCGCGTTGCTCGTTAATTAAAGATAGGCTAATTAGTGGTGCTTCTTAGCCCAGCTTTTATGGGCCTGATAAGAGGATAATCCTACAGAGAAAGGCTTCAGATCGAATTGGTCCCCGGCAGACCGGGCCCTCCTGCTCGGCTGGGCTGGAAAGAAAATCCACGCACAGCAGCCACCCCCACTCCTCTATCCCTCTGCCCAGTAAAGAGCATGAATTGTAACCAGAGAGTATAGAATATTCAAGCAGGCTGTACATTAAAGAGACAGAGAGGCCCTACATTAAAGCGGATAGAGCACATTAGCTGTCATTTGGCAGGGTTAGGATTTATGAGGCCTTTTCAAGCTGCATCTACAGTTTTGGTAAAAACATAACAAAAAAATAACAAAAACCAAAAAAATATATAAAATAAGAAATAGAAAACGGTGTGCCTCCTTATGGTTTGGTCATCAATCTGCGTACTTGCATCAAACTATTCGGACCAGCGACGTCACAATTCATTCCACGCAAATATGCAATCTCATATGTATACAAGTACTGTAAACTAATTCTGCACACCTGCTCAAGAATATCGTTGTTGTCGGGTGGAAACCTTGTATGTCCAAAACCATTCATTTTGTATTTACCATTTTAAAAATGATTTAAAATAGTGAAAATAGCCGATATACAAGCACACAACGCCTCGCACCGCGAGGCGTTGTGTGCTTGTAGATCAGCTATTCTCACTAGTTTTGTGCGACAGTCTTGTATGATGAAGCATGGCTTTACTTTACGAAAAAAACATACAAATTTGAAACTTAGAAATGCAAGTTGTCTGCCTGACAGCGACGATATATGTATTTTAGGGATGTCCTGATCGGGATCGAATCGAATCGGGGTGAAAAAGATCGGATCGGAATTGGGAGAAGATCAGGATTTTCGTAATAAGCTGATAAGCTTATTTTTGTTTTGATCCACTGCTGCACTAAGTGAAAAAAATAAGCTATATCCATGGATACTGCAATTTGAATAAAAAAACAACCTTAGCGGACATCGTGAATGTGTTTTTCTCTTCTTTTTTCTTAATGCATTGCCAAAAGATCAGATCGGGAAAGATCGGGATCGGATCGAGAGCAAAAATACGTGGTCGGGATCGGAAGCAAAAAAACTTGATCGGGACATCCCTAATACATTGTATACATACGATCACACGCACCAAAACTGACGCGTGTAAACGTCGCGCGCATTGCAACCCGTGTTGCATGCGGCATTTGCTGAGCGCATACATGCACCATGCCGTCCATGCGCCTGCATGACTGACACATCTATCAGTCACGTGTCTCTTACCCATATTTTGTCATGGGGACTTAGCCATTAGCACTCGCTGGGCCGTTCCCATATGCTGGGGCTCCACAGATCTATAATTCAGAGGTGGCAGATGTCCCCATGTATTATTCATAAGTGCCGTTCCACGGCGAGCTATAAGCTCGAACTAGCGGGGGGACAGCCGTTGCACAGCCCCCACCCCACCCACACCCACACGCACACACAGTCCACACGGACAGAGCCCCCCCCCCCCCACCCCCTCTAGCACGATCAGCCGCAAGTGCACCTTCCTCAGAAGTTTCGGATTCAAACAGGCCCGCGGACGCCTTTCGCTAGAACGGGCTGTTTCAGGTCACTCTGTGCGTGGGGGCGGTGTTGTGGGGATATTGTAGCGACAGGGCGACTTCTCCTCTCCTCTGTCGCACGAAAGTCGACAAACGAACGAAGCGTTCAATTTGAAAGGCGCTTGATGAATTATTCCAATCACGTGCCAGACCGGTGTAGAAGAACTCAGGTGTTTCAGAGTAGAGGAATAGAGGTCAGAGAGTGTGTGTGTGTGTGTGTGTGTGTGTGTGTGTGTGTGTGTGTGTGTGTGTGTGTGTGTGTGTGTGTGTGTGTGTGTGTGTGTGTGTACATGCATGTGTGCGTGAAAGCACGTGTGTGCGTGCATGCACACTTGAGCACACTCTCAAAAGAACATATCTGTGTGTGGGTGTGTGCATGTCACACACACAGGCCTGATGTACGTGCACTCTCAAAAGAACAGATATGTGTGTGTGTGTGTGTGTGTGTGTGTGTGTGCGTGTGCGTGTGCGTGTGTGTGCGTGTGCGTGTGCGTGTGTGCGTGCGTGTTAAGTCCAGAACGTAAATCACACCTACATACCTAGAGGGGACAGCAGCGTTGTGTGGCACTAACCTCAGAGAGACGACACACACCCACACCCACCCACACACACACACACGCGCGCACACACAGGCACCGGAGATCACAGGCAGCCGCCGCCAACGTCAAGCCTGGCCGGCGCTGAACCGGCAACCCGACACCGCCTCCGGAGCCCTGCGGTGGGGGAGAGAGGGGGGGAAGGAGGGTGTGGGGGAGAGACTTCCATAAAGTCGGTCCCGCCGGCCGGCCGTAACCTGAGCTCCCAGCAGACAGCAGCGGTGCCTCAGAGTCAGGCACGGGGAGGGGGGAGGGTGTGTGTGTGTGGGTGTGTGGTGTGTGTGTGTGTGTCAGTGGTGGAAAAAAGTACTCACATTTATTACTTAAGTAAAAGTATCAATACAGCAATGTAGAAATACTCTGTTACAAGTAAACGTCCAAGATTCAAAATGGACTTGAATAAAAGTATGAAAGTATTGGCATCGAAAAGTACTGAAAGTACTAGAGATGCTCCGATTTCGATTTTTGGGGCCGATACCGATCACCGATCAACTGGAATCATTCTTCTATTTATTGTGTTACTGTAGCAGTATTTATATATTCAATGATTCTTCTTACAAAACATTGACATTGTATATTAACTCTTTCTGTGCGAAAACCGAATAATCTCGGTTCTTTTTTCCATTCCAATACTAATTTTTTAATCTATTTCGCTTACCCTGAGCTGCTAGTAGCGACGTGGGTGGTCCTGGCTCCTCCACCGCCTCCCAACGAGCCATTCTACTTGTCCCGATGTTTATTCCATTGAAAATGGTTTAGAAAAAAGTTTAGAGCCCCCCCAAAAAAACGCTGTTTCAGCAAGACGTATTAAGGATTACAAGAACCGACATTATTCGGTTCCTTTAGTAAAATGAATTAAATAATCGGAGGCATCAACGAAGCCCCGGTCTAATTTAGCATCCTAGCACAAGGCCGCGATTCTGTGTTTACACGGCCCGTAATGGGAAGAAAAGGCCACGCCACGCCGCCCACTCCAATAGAAAAACACATCTTTACAGCGGATTTTCTCCGGATTGTGTTCCGAGGCCAGCAGACAAGTTATTTTGGCGGCTGAATAACTTTAGATCGCTCTTCTAAAAAATGATATAGTCGATTGCTAACTGATAGCTAACTTCCTCCGGCTCGCTAGCATAGCACTCATTCGAGTGAAAAGCCAAGCCAGTTCAGGCTGGCGACCCGGATGTGATAGTGAATGCCTACGGGAGAATGGCTGGCACTCTAGCGGCACCTAGCGGCGCCCGGCAGCTATTGAGTTAAGTATAAACATTAGGAGATTGCAGGCTGAGGTCATTTAGTATCCAATTCAACTTGTAGGAGTTGAAGCTGAGGTTACATTCAGTCCCACAGATAAATATTGTGAAAATAGCTGATCTAGCTTGTAGATCAGCAAAGCCGATACCGATCAAAGCCGATAGAGGCATTATCGGCCGATCACGATCACTCACCGGTCAATTGGCACATCCCTAGAAAGTACCAAAAGTAAAAGTTCAATTTTTTTTTGAAAATAGCAGATCTACATGTCACAACACGTTGCATTGTAGATCGTCTATTTTCAAATAGCCTAGGTATAGAATAGGGCTAAAGTGGTTAATGCATGTTTTATAATATTATATATGTATACCTGCCAAGTATATATAAAATAAAGTTTTCAAATAAATGTAGTGGAGTAAAAGTACAACATTTGGATCTAGAGATGTAGTGGAGTATAAGTAAAAGTACTGAAAATTGGAAATGCTCAAGTAAAGTACAAATACCTCAAAACTGTACTTAAGTACAGTACTTGAGTAAATGTACTTAGTTACTTTCCACCACTGGGGTGTGTGTGTGTGTGTGCGCCTGTGCGTGTGTGTGAGAGAGGTTTGGGGGCGGTCGACGTGCCGCCACACGCCTCGCTGCGACAGTTGGGATCAGGCTTGTGTGCATGCGAAGCGCTCTCACGTAAAGCACGCAGCACACATCTGCTGCTAACTGCCCTTAAACTGCTCTAATCTCCCCTTTCCAGGACGTGTTAACGGTGTAAAATTTATTTATTTATCTTCTCGCAGATTTGACCCTCTCTCTCTCTCTCTCTCTCTCTCTCTCTCTCTCTCTCTCTCTCTCTCTCTCTCTCTCGCTGAAATTGATACGGATGACCAGACTGTTACCGCTGAGCCATTGAGCCTGGCGCTCATTCAAGTCTCAGTCACAGACGTCTTTGGGGGGAGGAGGGGGGGCTAGGGGTTCTCACAATTTTCTCCACTGCTCCCCCCCCTCCCCCCCTCCCTCCCTATCCCTCCCCACCCCATTCCGCTCCGAGCTCCCAACGTGACCGTCATCCAAAATACCCACTAAGTCACTGAGCAGAAAGCTGTCGTCAGCTGCCATATTGCTTTGCCGCTACTGCCAGAGTGTTGCCCTTTACAGATCTGAGAGGAGAGGAGTGTGTGCGGTTTAGGGGGTTGGGTGGGTGAGGTTACGTGTGTGTGTGTGTGTGTGTGTGTGTGTGTGTGTGTGTGTGTGTGCGTGTGCCTGTGCGTGTGCGTGTGCATGTGCGTGTGTGTGTGTCGTGGGGGCAGGGGGCTGGTGATGGTGCTTGTTTCAGGGGGCTGGCAGAGGGACAGGCGCTCCCTGTGTTGTAGCGGTGGGTGAGGAGGTTAACTGGGCCACAGAGGAGGCCAGGGATATTGACAGGTTGGAACCTGAGGGCTCCTGCAGGATAGGAACACTGCTGGAGGCTTGGTAACCACCATCGCCTGCCTGCCTGCGAGGGAGGGAGGGGGAAAGGATGGAGAGGACAAGAACGAGAGAGAGAGATGGCGGGGGTAGAGAGAGTGGAGAGAGAGAGAGAGAGAGAGAGAGAGAGAGAGAGAGAGAGAGAGAGAGAGAGAAAGAGGTGGCGGGGTGGTGGAAGGGAGTAGGAGAGCTGGGGACATTGTCCCTCTACAAAAAATGGACTTGGAGATGTGGTTTACGTTTAAAACAGTCATTGGTAGAGCGCGAGTGAGAGCGAGTTTAGCGACGGAGTGTAATTAGCAAGTTCCCGTCAAGGATTCATTTTAACTATGCCATCTTTGGTTGTGGAGCGCGGAACATCGCCTCCCTCTTTCGCTCTTGCTTCCCCCCCCCCCCCCATATCTCTCTCTCTCTCTCTCTCTCTCTCTCTCTCTCTCTCTCTCTCTCTCTCTCTCTCTAAGCAATGAGCAAAGTATATGGTCGGCATGTCCGAAGGTCAATCGCCATGGTAACGGCAGGCCAGGTCAGGAGGTGATTGGCTGAGCCGATGAGGGTGGCCAGCGGCTGTTTGTTGATTCTCTGATAGGGGTGACCTATCCCTAACCTCCACACAAATCAATACTACCTCCTTAAACTTTCATTTGTCCTCATTTGCTCGCACTCACCCCCAATTGGGAGCAATTAAGGTGGCCTTCTAGAGCCTAAAAACACATTTTTTACACAAATTGAATCCGATTGAGAGGTTTTGTTTCTCCACAGCGAGTAGAAATGAATAAAAAGGATATTGGCTTTTGTTCTCATTTTGTCAATTTCACGTATAGCTCTGCCAATAGAATTGAAAGTGTACGTACAATATTACAGTACCATTACGTCTTTTCTGTTGATGTAAATGAATTTGAGGTCAGAGAATTTCCAGTTAAAGCGCTCTTGATATGATTGTTTATAGAAAAACATTTTTTTGATCTACTTGGTGTAGGGAGTCCCTCCAACGCAGGAAAGCCTTTGTGAGGCTTCCTCCCATCTTCCCCCACCTCCTCTTCGTTGTACTTTCATTTCTACACCTCACCCCCCTTGTTCTCACTTTCACTACCCACAATCCCCGGTGCGGCCTACTAGGCTACAGGGTTTCCCTGCAGTGCAGCAGGGCTGTGTGGGTATTGCGTCTCACTGGTATTCCTCCATTCTGGGGTCACCCTTTTCCACTCCCCCGCACAGGGAATCACCCCTTTGAAAGGCATTGTGGTACAATTACCAAGCAATCTGTCATCCAATGCGTGAGATTAGAATAACTCGTTACTTGTTAGTAAGTAGGCTGCAGTACAAGAATTTGTCTCTGGGACTTTGGGGCAGAACTTGCCACATGTTTAGAAAAATTATAACCTGTTGTAATTTAACAGTCACAATTAGTTCAGGTGTTTGATCCTGAAGCACAGGTCAAAACCTGGCCCAAATTGCATCCTCATCACCATAGACCAGGGTCTGAAATAATTATTTCTTAATGAATTTTTACGCTTCTAATTTCAGTCTGTCTGTCACGTCACACTTTTCCCCTACTCATATCTCCGCCACCATTGCCCCTATCCATGCCAAACTTTGCACACACACTCCTTGGCTGCCAAACCACAACCTTTGGACATTTTTGGACACTGCTCCTACAGATTTTGCCCCCTGGAAACGGATGGAATCTGCTAAATGCTTAAATTGTAACTCTGTGTGTGTGTGTGTGTGTGTGTGTGTGTGTGTGTGTGTGTGTGTGTGTGTGTGTGTGTGTGTGTGTGTGTGTGTGTGTGTGCGTGTGCGTGCGTGTGCGCTCTTGTGAGAGAGAGAGAGAGCAGGGGATATGAGCTGGACAGAAACTGTCGTAGCCTACAGTTTTAATATTGATTTTAAATAGTAGAATTAGGTAGGTTAGGTATGAGGTCAACTTTATGCACTTCTGTGCCTACACAGTAAATCTCTTACTGTACGTATTATGCACTACTCCTCAGAAAGTCATGAATACGCGAGGGACAAAGATCATAAAGTTCAGAATAATAATATGAAAAAGTTAATATACACTTCACAGAAACCGAAATTGATGGGAACCAGGGTTCATCATCACCATGTTGGCTTTTGTCAAAATTCCATTTTTGCACAGACATACAGAATGAGCAGGCAATAATATTACCAGAAACACTTAAAGAGACAGACCTGAATGAGCATAACAGGTCAGTAACTCTGAGAGTGTACAAATGTACCCATTATCCATTTGGTTCCATTTGTACACTCAGAGTTATGGTGGTCCTTGCAAATAAAATGTTTGAGAACCCAGTTGTGACCGTAGGTCGCAGCCTACTCTCAGAAGCGGCACAGCTTGTCCGTACACGTACGGCTAATGCCTGACACTGTGTTTCACCTGACACATCACTGTGACATCACAGGTGACATTACAGTGATGTCAGATACTCAGAGCAGGGATCTCCATATATGGGCATAAACAGGTGACATCACAGTGATGTCAGATACTCAGAGCTGGGATCTCCATATATGGCCAAGACAGATGGCGACCTCGCCCTGCTTTCGCCCTTAGGCGTCTTACTGGTATGTTATGTGAAACGGCACATCATGTCTGTCTGGACGTGTACGCTTTTTTATAGTCTATGGATTTGCTGCTCTGACATCACGCTGACATCACTGTGATGTCAGGGGAACCAAAATCATAGAATCCTTTTATGCCCATATATGGAGATCCCTGATGTATGGAGATCCCTGTTTGTAGAACCAGCCACAAATATATGCCACAACCACAACACAGATGGCCTTGGCCATCTGTGTTGGCCATATATGGATTCCGTTAGTGTGGTATGTGGCCTCCATATATGGGCATTCCCATATGAGGTCAGATGGCCAAGACGGTGCGACCCTGTGAAAAAATGCCTCTGGTGATAAACCTGCCCCATATTTGCATACTGGGCCCTGATTGGTCCCTCACTACTTCAGAGGGAGTGAAATCCAATCGCAACTGCGGTGGTGCCAGACCAAATCGGCAGATTTGTCTAGTTTCCGGGCTAGACAAACACTATGCAGAAGGGGGAAGAATGATGGAAACGGAACAGAGATTTGGAAAAGAGGAATTAAAAGTAGAGGCGTGCTTTTTGCAGAGCGAATGATTCCCTTCAAATTATGTATTCAAATTTTAAGTCTTGATTTATACTTTGTCATACAATGGTGTCACGGTGAAATTGGCTCACAATGCATCGCTGTAGAGCAGTGAATCGCAAGGTTCAGGGCGCAACACCGCTGTATGAATGAATGAAAATGTATAAATGACCATAGCCAACGGAGAGGGAAGGGGGAGGGGGCTTGTTGCCTGTAGGGAGTGGCAGACACTCTGGATAAGGGGTGAGAGGGCAGTGTCGAGTATTCAAGTTGGCTCTGATTTTATTATTAACATCGCTGTAAAGGTGTAACTTTCAAATTTCATGGTCTCACCTTAACTCTGGCAGTGTACAAATGGAACCAAATGAAACCGTCAGGGTCAATTTAGACCCCCTTAAAGGAACCCAAAGAGTCCCTGGAATCCACTTTGAGAACCACTGGTGTATAAGGGAATAATGTCGTGTTTTACAAGTGCTCTATTTGAAAAAATCTATGAAAATAGGCGCAATTCTCAAAACACCACAATACCAGAATTCATGCCCTGATAGACTAAAGTTCAATTTCTTTATTGCCAGTAAAGTGTTGTCAGTAGAATGTATTTGGCATTTGCTTCATGTTCCAATGTCTGGTCTGAGTCATACTGTAGGTGCGGGCATGTCACTTTTTACAGGCTTTAACTGAACGGTGTCTCATGCACGTGTGTGCAGGCATTCTAGGTGTTGTGTTCTTTCGGCATCTCTTGTCTGTGTGCAGTTGGAAAATATAGTTACAGCTCATCCACACTGCTCGCGATGCAAGCGACACTACGCAAGCGATGAAATCTCATCCAAATACATTTGTTTCAATGAGACCATCCTGACCTACCGCGAGCGACAATGCGTCATGCAGCGACGTCGTCCACCCTCCTTTTTTCTGTATTAGAGCGAGGTTTCGCAACTATGTCCATAGAGGTAAATGGCCATGTCCCGCCCCCCCAAACACGTTTTATTATTATTTATTTATTTGATTGGTTCAGGCCACCGGAACGCTCGCTCGCGGTCAGTGCGGATCAGCTGTTAGGCTGCACAGAAAGGTTTGACGTTGATCTGTGTAGTGGTTTGCTCACACAGACTCACAGACAGACAGACAGACAAGTTTGTCTGACTGGGGTGAAAACATATTAACTCCGCCCCTGCCTTCAGCCTGGTGGAGATATGAATGAATGGCACAGCTCTACAGTTAATATTAACCACACATATTATCATATGTGTGAAACTGATTTTAATGCATCATAACAACACAGAACATTATCAAGGCATCTGTATTGATATTAATCTAAGATTAATATCAATAATAGGGCCTAAATCTTAGCCTGTTTAATAAAATCCTCATTGTTCTTTTTATTGTACACTCAAATGTGTAAATGAACAGATTACAGTAAGATTTTACAGAGTGGTATGTATGGTTTTTATGAGTAGTATTTTTAGTAACTAGGCTTTTATGTGTAGTATGTTTAATATTTGTTTTTGTTTGCGTGCACATGACACTATTATCTCTAGTGAGTGCTGTGGCGTTGTGAGGGCTCCGCCGCGGCCCTGTGCTGCGTATAGTGGCACAGGAAACGCGTCACAGCGCTACAAGCTAACTGGAACCAGATGTCTGGGGCTACCGGCCGGGGGATTCTCACCATGGAACATGAGCGTCATGTGTGTGTGTGTGTGTGTGTGTGTGTGTGTGTGTGGGGGGGGGGGGGGGGTTCTCTTCCTCTTTACTGTATCTTTCTCTTGTTTTTCTCTCTTTCTTTGTTTCGGTATCTTTTGGATGTTTCTCTCTATATCTACTCTGTATCTCTTTGCCTTCTGACGGTTTCGTTCTTCCGTCTCTCAGAACTATCAGGAGGATCAGCAGTTTGAGCTTAACCGCGCTGAGACGCGCCGTTACAGCGGGATGTGTAAAAATAGACTCAAGGGGGAAAAGGAGTAAGACTATTGTTTTGAGTTTTTTTTTCTTCTTGTTTTCTGCCACTCACCTCATCTCACATCACGAAAATGCGGAGATTTTTTTGTCATTATTATTTAGAAAACATTAAATATGTATACAGTGAGTTACGGCATGCGTTGCTGGGTGTTGCTTTAGTTTACCAGAACACACGCTCAAGTGTCTTGAATATGAACTACCTCATTACGTTACAAAGCACAAAAACTCTTCTATACGAGTCACAAAAGCATTCTCTCTCACTATTCTTACTTATACTCATTAAAACCAGGAATACTGTACTGTTCTCTTTTTAATACCCCATCTCTCTCTTGCTCTATCTCTCTCTCTCTCTCGCTCTCTCTCGCTCTCTCTGGAGGTCTCCATAGCAGAAGATAGAGTTGGCCTGCTTTCCATGCCTGGGAGCATTGCCTGCCCTCCTCCGCTTCACTGCCCTGACTCTCTCTCTCTCTCTCTCTCACACACACACACACAAGCACGCACACACTCACGAATGTATGCGCGCACAAGCACATGTGCACGCATACAGTATACTGTACACCAACTTATTCACTCAAGCGCAGTAATTGTACCACACACACACACACACACACACACACACACACACACACGCACGCACGTACGCACACCACCGGAGAGTGCATATGATGCCAGCTAAGCCTCCAGTTCACCCAAAGCCGTTGCTGCCATACCTCAGTCTCAGCCCATCCTCTTGGCCAATGGTGGAGCTCCTAACTCCGACTGGGACTGTTTGGGACACACCACAACAACAACAACAACAACAACAACACAGTACACAAACTCACTCCTGAGGTGACAAACTTTCTATAATATCAGCCATCACCTGACAGCAGAGCTAACACGCAGTAACAACTTGTGTGGCGTTCGTGTGGTGAAACGGGTCAATGGCTACAAAACTGGGTGACCGAAGACATTGGTTTTAGAAAATACCCACGTGTGTGTGTGTGTGTGTGTGTGCGCGCGTGTTTGCGTGCGTGTTTGTGCGTGTGTGCGTGTGTGTCAGTGACAGAAAGATGAATAGTTTGAGTTTTTTCTTTTTTTCCTCAGAGCACCATGGCTATTTTTTTCCTCTGCTGCGAGGTGGGATCGACGTAGCCTATAGGTCCTCCATAGCTCCAGGGGGAGAGTGGCTTTGAGCGGGCTGTTAGTCTTATCACCACACACACACACACACACACACACACACACACACACACACACACACACACACACACACACACACACACACACAGTCCCCTCTGACCCAGGCTGTTTCCTGCCCCTGGCTGATCTATGGGCTTACGCCTGCCCTGTGACTATGGAGGGAGGGAGAGAGAGAGAGAGAGAGAGAGAGAGAGAGAGAGAGAGCAAGAATGAGAATGAGGAAGAGAGAGTGAAAGAGAGAGGGAGGCAGAGAGCAACAGAACGACACAGAGATAGAGAAATGGTGGGGGGGGGGAGAGAGTACTGTATGTGCACTGTATGTGCATATCTGGGCAGCCTGTCCCAACTAATCGATATCCGTCTCGTATCCGTGAGCTGTGCCTGACCTCTGGCCGACCTTGTCCAGCATCAGTGGCTGGAAGTTCAGTTTTGTGGGGGTCTCACCGTCTGAAAGCATGTGTAAGGAACACAGCATTTTACCACACGCGAAGGTCTGGGGCAACAGCCGTTGACATTTGAAGATTGTGAAAAGTCCTGACTTAAACCTTCTTTTCTGTTGAGCCACTGCAATAACAGTGACCAATCTGTAGAAATGTTTAACCTGGTGTCAGTGTCACAGTTTTTTTGAGTTTCAGTGAAATTGAGAACAGGAGCGCTCGTCGTGCGGCACGGGACGGAACAAGCGGTCACTTTGATCCACAACAACGACAACGTAGCGTAGGCAGGAATGATAGCGCCTCTCCCCACGGAGGTTAGGGTTAGGGTTAGGGTTAGGCATAGTTTTACTGAGGTTAAGGTTAGGGTTAGGGTTAGAGTTAGGCATAGTAAACTAATGGCTAAACAAAGAAAGAGTGGTCGCAAACGAGTGACTTCAGCGACTACACAAGTGAATGGCTGTTGTCGCCATCTCATGGTGAATACGCAGAATTACACAGGTGCGCTGATAAGAGACTATCAAGGTGAATTGATCCAGGTGGTGTTAGGGGTGTGTGGTGAACGACAAAACGAGCGCTCTTACCCCAATCTCACTGAGTTACCCAAACTGACTGTAACATCAGCTAGACTATGGGGTAGTATACCAAATAAATAACCAGATATAAAGAACCAGAAAAGTGAGCTTCTCAGAGCGCAGATCCCACAAGGCCAGGTTGACTACCCAGGGCCTGCAAAGTTTGGAAGGCTGTCATATCTGGCCGATTTGAAGGTTGCAGCCGCGACTCTTCCTTGACCTACTGGCAGTTTGTTTAAAGTTGGCAATCAGATGCTGCATTCGTGATTTGTGGCATTATGTGCAAAATGGGCCCCTCCCGCAAACCCTGAAAGCCAATCGTAGCGGAAGAGCATCAGAAGGGCATCTGAAAAAGTTGTCGGATACATTGTGATCACGTGACCACAGTCATGATGTGTACCGGTTTGCGTTAGTTTTGGACAAAATCTGTATGAGTAGTTGCACAAAGTGTGTTTTGAATAAAACGCAAAATGGCTGAAAATATTGTCATGCGGAAATGGGTGTGGCCTACATGGGAGGTTGCGTCATGATCCAAACAAAAAGAAAAAAAGTTTTGATTGTATGCCCCATGATTCAATAGTGTCAGGTCAATTTGAACAATTTGGGGCAGAGGTTCTTTCTTGGCCTCTAGGGGGAGTGTGTGTGCACAGTTTCACACGGATCGGTCCAACAACGCTGGAGATTATCTGTTCACAGAAACACGGACGGACGGACAGACTCGCATGAGCAAAAGCATAATCATAATCAATGCGCTAAAAGTCTCAGGTTGTTGGTGTGCAAATCGTTGTACTGTATTTGGGAGTGTATGTATATGTTTGTGTGCCTATTGTACGCACTATGAGTGCGCCTGTGTGTCTTTGTGTAGTTGTGTTTTGTGTGTGTCTGCACGCACTGTGTGCACATGTATTTGTGTGTTGTTTGTGCGCGTGTGTGTCAGAGAGCAACTCGGAGCTTGCCTTGTCATTAGTTTGCTAGTGGGAATCAGCCTTGCGTGTTGTTGGTGCCGCGCTGATACAGCGGCTCCAGCTCCTGGGCTGAGTGGGTCTGCGGGTGCTAGCCGCCGCCGGCACTAATTGAACCCTGCCACTAAGGTAAGGTAAGGGAGGAGGAGGAGGAGGAGGAGGAGGCTGTCACCGAGGGAGAGCGAGCGAGAGGGAGAGAGAGAGAGAGAAAGAGGGAGAGGGAGGGAGAGAAAAAAGAGAAGGGGGAAAAAAAGAGCGATGAGGGCGAAGAGCCCCTGGGGGGTTGGGTCCCTGCCTGCCTGCCTTTTCTCCGTTCTTTCCAGACCCCCTCCCTCCCTTCCTCCCTCCCTCCCTCCCTTCCCTTCCCGCCTGCCCGTCTAAATAGCCGTGCCGGCGCTCCAGGGCTTCCTGCGCCTTATCTGCTGATAATTGGGCACTGGAGCTCCACAGCTCGCTTATGAAATATAGATTCCTGACGGAGAGAAGGGAGGGGGGTTGGGGGGGGGGGGGGGGGGGCGCGAGGAGAGAGGGAGGTGTGTGTGTGTGTGGAGGGGGTGGGTTGGTGGTTTGGTGAGATACGCAGGCAGAGAAAAGCCCCCGGTCGTATCAGAGAGTGCGGAGCCTCGTGGGCTCCGATTGGAGGCTGCAGAGACTCTGCGGCGTTGGCTCGTTTAGCTAACGCCGCTGTCCCGCTAGTTAGGGCTAAGGCCTGTGTGCTGAGCCGCGAACACACTGTCAAAGACAATTGAAAAACAACACTTTGTTCTCATTGTTTGTTGCCTCCGCTGGGCACAAAGAGCTGCAAATTGCAGGGGTGAACGTTTGTTGTGCAGTTACTTTGTCCCCGGAACATGTAAAATCTATCAAGCGATTCAAGACACGTAGAGGTAAATTGCCCCATACATATGCAACGAAATGTGGCCCTCGCTGGGATCTTGCCTTTAACTGTTCAGCTACACCACATAACCTAGCGATGGTGCAAGTTTGTCAATTTGTGTATACTGTATGCCTGAAAGTGGTGTGAAAGAATCAGTGCCCACTACAGTGCACCTATGACATCATTTGAGCGTGTCCAGAAGAAGCTAATGAAACTCTGTGTTAGTCTGTGTATGAATGGGTTGGGTATTCCTTGGTGGATGAATGTTGTTTTCCAGTAGTGAGGTCGCAATGCTAAGCTACCGTCCCGTGGGGTAAGGTTATTGGTCTGCCACGGAGACCAATACCCCAGAGTGAGAGAGAGGCAGAGAGGAGTCTCCTGGGTATTCTACCCACAATGGAGCCTTCTCATCCAAAGCTCCTCATTACCTTTTTTTTACCTTTGAGCAAAGTCACCTACTGGGAATTGTGTTAAGACTGAAAATTGAAGAAGTGCCTTATATGGCAGAGGTTTGACTGAATATGTTAAAACATAATATATAATTCTGAGGCCTTCAAACCCCTGTCTGTGGGACTACAGTCAGTGTGACCTTGCTGGCCTGACAAAGAAACCTGCACAACAGGTTTCACTCTGTTAAATATTTTACTAGCAAAAAAGTGTCAGAACATCATAGGACACAGATTTCTGCCGAACAATTTGGCCTTTCTGGGGGGGATGGAATGCAAATTTGGCCGATGTGCTGGTCGGGACGGTTACACGTCGGCACTCCGACACATCGCTTTTCCGACCACCTAAACCTAACCCTAACCCTAACGTCAGTAAACCCAACGCCGGTGAATGATAACCGGTGAGTAGCTAACCTGCCGATGCTGGTGAATGCTAACCTGGTGATCGGAATGGAGACCCATCCCCGGTTGTGACACATTTTTTTCCTTGTAAAAATATTTATCGGAGCAAAAGCTGTTAGGTGGACTTTTCCTTTTTAAACTGTTGTTTATCCTGTCCTACTACAGTGACAAATGGATGTGCACATTTTCATTTGAACTGACAAAGAAACCCACCATTGTTACCTAGGGGCTTTTAAGCCGTGACATCATTTTGTAGTCAGACCTCCAAGCAGATTTATTGTCAATATGTGTCCCTCGATATTTCAACAGATCCAAGACAAAAATAACGACTAAAGTATAATTCTACCACTTTCCTGTCAAGAAGAAAGAGAAGACAAATTAGTAAATAGTAAAAATAGTAAAAAGATTCATGGGCGCTAGGGCCTTTTGGCCCCAAAAGTTCTCCTCTGCCTACAAAATTATGTCAGACCTAAGAGCCCCATACCGCCTTCCACTCTGCATTCTGCTTTGTCACTTTAACACTACCCAAGTGGGCAGACTTGTTACTTTTATGTTGGATGATCTGTCTAAACATTAAAACAGATTTGCGCTTCAACAACTGTGCATAAACACACACATGAATATTTTTCTTCCTACAGTACCAGCGTCTCTCCTTCAGTTCTATCCTGTTGTATAGTTCATTTCAAATCCACACACACAGACAGGCCTGTGCACGTCCCAATTAGCTAGTGAGCGGTTGGGTTAATGAATGGGCCGCTACCTGCTCGGCTGTGGGAGGGAGAGTGGGAGGCAGATGAAAAAGACCGACTGGAAGGCAGACTCTTCTCAGCATGTCAAGCAAAAGCGGTTTCACCGGCTCTGTGGTCTTGAGTGGAGTGTTTCTTTTGTGGGTGTATGGTATAGCAACGGGCACATGGAGTACGAAGCAAGAGCACATTTTGTGTATACGTGGGAGGGAGTTTTGCAGAAATAAATAACAATAAATCAGGCTGATTTGTGACAAGTGTCGGGTGACATATCACTCAGAAGAAATAATGTATTTTTCGTTGAAATTAGTGTCATCTTAAACTTTTTTCACTTAAAAATATCTTATTTCTCAAACCACACTGTCACCAAAGCATAAATTGGAGATTTTTAAAACACTGAATGTGGATTATGGCCAAGAAGGCTTTTCATATATGAAATCTCTTCTACGTGACTTCAGATTCTCACACTCTACCAAGTCATTGAAAAAGCTGGTGGGCAATCAGCGCAACTTCATTTATCTTGTTCATGACACTTGGAAATAGGCCAAAGCAGGCACGTACCATAACTTGTTGGTAAATGCAAAAAAGAAAAAGAAAAACATTTTCCCTAAAGTGCTTTTATAGCTTTCCTCTGTTCCTCTGTGAGTAGAACTAGAGGATCTTTGCGCATATCTGTTGATATTTTACAGTTCAAAATGAGAAATACAGATGGGGAGAATTTCTGTATTATCCTTCTATAAATGCGTGGAATCTCTGCGTATGGGCGTGTGAGCGTGCATGTCTATAGTTCACGCATCTCAGGAACCGTCCGATTGATTGACACAGCCGATTCAATCGATATGCCCATATGCATGGTCATATTTGGGCATGTGTGGGGATGAAATCTATGCATGCGTGCAAGTCCATCTGTCCCCTGTTTATTATCTCGATGACCATCAGATTGATCGACCTCAAACCCAGTGTGCGTCTGTACGAATCACAGAGTACTCAGTTCTGTAATGGTACAGCCAATCTGTACTATGACATCATATTGATGACACCAGGGATCTCCATATATGGGCATAAAATAGACAGTCAGATTAAACTTGGAGTGAGTGTTGCAGACGCAGAGGACTTGAGCAGGATTCATCAACATGTCCTCAAGTCTCCAGGTTTTCCAAGTTATTTACTTGGAAAACCTGGAGAGTTATTTACTAATACTATGATTTACTAATACTATAACACTATGGCACATTAGGAATCCACTAGTACTAGTTGTGCTCAAATGTTTTATCTCCGTGTTATCGACCCGTTATGGCCATTCAGGGATATCTCTGTGTGTTTCTAGTAATATTATTGTCTTCTCATTTTGTATATCGGTCTAGTAATATTATTGTCTTATCATTTTGTATATCGGTGGCAAAAATGAAGTGTGTGTGTGTGTGTGTGTGTGTGTGTGTGTGTGTGTGTGTGTGTGTGTGTGTGTGTGTGTGCGTGTGTGCGTGCGTGCGTGCGTGCGTGCGTGCGTGCGTGCGTGAGAGAGTGTGTGTGAGAGAGCTGCATTTTGAAATGGCAATGCAGCAAACCACACCCCATTGCTGTAATTTTGACATCACTTGACAACTAGGTAAACAAGCCAATAGGCAAGTGCCCGAACAAATCAAGCCGATCAACAGGCGCTGCAACTGAGAGGCAAGCCGGAACAGTTTTGAAATTGCACCTAGTTGCTCCCAGTGAGCAGATTGCATGGTTTCCTCCTGTGTGAATGTGTATGTGAATGGATTAATGTAATGCACAATCTATGTAAAGCGCCTTGGATAAAGACGCTAAGAGCCAAACGGTACGATATTTTGCTTTTGCATAACGATATAGTAGATAATAGCAATTTAAAATCGATTTTTCGATTCAGTTACTATATCGTTACACCCCTACTAGCTAATGTTAGCGGGCTAGCTATTTAAATAATGTAAACAGATTGGCTGCAAGCCGGCGCACATCCATCCTGCCAACGGGAGAGCAGCTAGCATAGGCCTACCCAATGAAAATGATCAGGCATGGTCACATTTGTCGAGTTGTTTTAGACACATACACCTCACAGCACAGCAATTTGGCTTGTGTTATGATAATGACAATGAGCTGTATTTATATAGCATTTAGCAACAACAAAACAGCAGTAATATCTACGTGTAGATGCTGAGCAATACACCTCAAGATGCTAGTTAAAAGCAAAGTTAAAAAGGTTTTCAGTTGACACTTAAAGATGTTGACCATGTGCTTGCCCCCCTGATTTCTTCAGGTAATGTGTTCCACAGATTAGGGGTGTAACTGATGAATGCAGCATCACCAATTTTCTTCTGGGTATTAACTGTAATCTCTAATAGACCTTCTGAAGAATATCATATTATATCACGAACAAGTATTACACAGTTTTACACATGCGTTCATATTATTATTATTATTATTTTTTTAATTCATAATTTGTATCCCACGATTTTTTTACCCATTTTTGCATCTGCATTGAGACAATCAGAATGAACAAAACATGTTGGGAAGAACTCATCCCAGGTATGATACTATCTGTAGTTTAACCTACTGTATGTGCAACACACACACACACACACACACACACACACACACACACACACACACACACACACACGTGCGTACGCACACACACAATCTTTTCAATTACAGCTGAACATCTAAATGGTGTCCAGAAGTCCAAAGCGTCATACCCCTTTAGAAGCTACCAGTAGCTCTATCAACACACTGACCAAAGCTACCTTAGGGAGCACACAAGCAACAACAATAACTCACCTGTTACCCCTGCCCCCCGCCCCCTCATTCTCCCAGCCTTTATTTACGGGACACAAATGCCAGCGCCGGGTTACGTATTGATCTTGGCGTGGACAGGCAGCGGCGCTCCCCCCCGTTTCATTTCCCCCAGACCACCACTGGGGCTCGGGCTGGTCAATAGCAATTGCAATTCCCGGTACCGGGGGCAGACAAATTCATTTCAATTACAATTAGCATGGCGGCCCGCTGGCTGATTTATGGCCTTGTTTTCCTTCCCGCGCGTCCCCCCGCGCATTAATCACCCCCACGCGGGCCTGCATGATCCTCACTTCATCTACTGTACCTGCCAAGGCAGCCGCCCAGTCGCACATTCCTGGACCGCTGTTCCAACCCCCTGTTTTCCTTTTCTCACACGGCCTCCCTCTCTCTCTCTCTCTCTCTCTCTCTCTCTCTCTCTCTCTCTCTCTCTCTCTCTCGTCTTCCCCCCCCCCTTTCCTCCATGACTGCAGGGAACAGTGGGCGTCCTTAACTCACACCTGACAGCGTCCTAGGAGCAGGGCTGCAGTTAACTCCGCGTCAGAGCCCGTGATTGGCTTTCATTCATCACACGTAATGAGCAGATGTTCCAGAAAGGCGGGGCGGCGGGGATTCCTTCTTAGGAGAAGAATACTTTCATCTATAAGATTCTTGATCATACTGAAGCCAGACATAATTTGATCTTGCTTAATTTGATCTTAAAAAAAAAGAAATCCCCCATTTTGCACACACACACACACACACACACACACACACACACACACACACACACACATGCGCGCGTGTGCTCGCGCGCACACAAGCACACTTGCGACCACAGTCACACATACAAACAGTAATAAAATCCAACCCTGTCACCTGACTTACTCCCAGGGTATATAACTGCAGGATAAACATGTCCATTATGTATTTACGGCCTCTGGTCATGTGCTGCGGCTCATAAAGCAGACTTGGAGAGCTTTCTGTCCCGGCTGGGAAGGCTGTTACACCCCGACAAACTTCGCTTCCCTTCCCCTCACTTCACATTTGGTTACCATCAGGCAGGGATTAGCCAGCAGAGCCCGCTTGTGGATGGTCTGGAAACGGTTTGGGACAGCGAGCTGTCTCTCCCGTCCTTCCTTGTTCTCCTGCGTGCTGCTCCGTCGGAGACACGTTCCGACATCTCATTACTCCGACGTACCGTCCTTCCTAGTTTTCCTGCGTGCTGCTCTGTCGGAGACTAAAACTATGACGAAAAATGTTTGTCCACTGTGTTTTTTTTCACTGACGAAAACTAAATAAAAACTAAACAAATACTAAGCTGTGGTGACTAAAACTAAGACTAAATATATTGACAATTTCATCAACAAAATAAAAACTAGACTAAAACGTTAGGGAGGGACTAGTGGAGAAGAGAGTGCTGAAAATAGCCGATCTACAGCTGCGACGCGTTGTGAGCTTGTAGATCTGCTATTTTCAGCACACAAACAAGTGCAAAATCAGTCATTACGATGCCATCAAGGCCTGCCAAAATACATTTTAGTCGACTAAATCAACTGTAGATTTAGTCACCTAAAATGTTATGATATTTAGTCGACTAAAATTAGACTAAAACTAATACTTTTCAGGTGACTAAATGACATGTTTATTCAAAAGACTATGACTAAAACTAAATCAAAATTTGCTGTCAAAAACACTGCTCGCCCTAACCCTAATCCTAACCCTAACCGCACCCGTAGCCACGTAGTTGGAGTAATGAGACGTCAGACTTTCATAATCCTCCTGGTGGAAACGGGGACAATGAGACATGGTTCCAGTTTCCACTGGGACAATGGGACATGGTACCAGTTTCCACTGGGACAATGGGACATGGTACCAGTTTACACTGGGACAATGGGACATGTTACCAGTTTCCACTGGGACAATGGGACATGGTACCAGTTTCCACTGGGACAATGGGACATGGTACCAGTTTCCACTGGGACAATGGGACATTGTACCAGTTTCCACTGGGACAATGGGACATGGTACCAGTTTCCACTGGGACAATGGGACATGGTACCAGTTTCCACTGGGACAATGGGACATGGTACCAGTCCCTGGTGGCCACGCTGGGTCTGACTTAGGGCATCGTCTTAAATCCAACGTCTAGAAACGAGCTGGGGTGCTGTCCTGCCCTACCAGCCCCTCTTTGAAGCCCCCATCTCAGAGCCCCTTGTGTGTGTTTGTGTGGGCAGGGGGGAGTGGGGGGACGGGGGGGGGGGGGGGGGGGGGGAGTGGCGACCAACGCGACGGTGCTCCTTTAGTTACGGGAAAGCTAGTGATTCAGTGAGCCAATAAAAACACGAGGCAGTGGGCCGCTCTGGGCAGACTAAACATCTGTTTGGACAACTTCAAGTTGTGTGCGTGTGTGTGTGCGTGTGTGCGTGCGTGTGTGTGTGTGCGTGTGTGTTTGCGTGCGTGCGTTTGTTTGTGTTAATGTGTGCGCCTACACAAGCTTGTGCATGTTTGTGCATGTTTACCCGCGTGTAACGAGGGGTGTACCTTTGCCACCTTATGTTTAGAGGAAGCACAGATTTCTGTTTATCTTGAAATCTTGAATTTGCCATTGGAGTAACTGAAAGTAGGCCTACTGGACAAGTACACACTGATCAACTGTTTGTTTTTTATTTAAATCTCCCCAATTTCGTCATTAAGCCAATTCCCCCGTGCTTATATGTTCCTGTCACTGCCAACGCCTACTGCTGGCCTTGGGGAAGGTGTAGACAAGCATATAGAGTTGTCAGCCACTCACTCATATAACACATGTGGAGGAACGCGCTTTTCCTCCCAGTTCCGCTCCCTGCCGAACAGGCGCCCCGACCAAACTGTAGCGACAGAGAACGTCCTCCCCTGCTGGCTTGCCACCCATGAACACGGCCAATTGTGTTTGATGGAGGGATCAAACCCCAGTCTCCGCAGTAGTGGGCAGGTACTTTACCCCTGCGCCACCCAGATGCCTACAAGCATGCATAATTGTGTTTTGGGATTAAATACAGATGATTCAGTGGAACTACATGTTGTTACAATTTACTATAAGGGGGTCTACATGGTTTCCCAACGCTGATATCCCTGCAGGTTCTATACTGTATGAACTCTGTGTGATCTGTTGTTGAGCACCTGAGTGCTGACCCAAGAGATTCAGTCTCTGCCTTGACTTCCAATACGCGTGTAGCCCCTTGCCTCCTACTGTACAGTAGGTTGAGCAGATCTACCCCCGCCTCCCCGCACTGCGCACACATGAACACGGTCATGGAACCAAAACACCACACTCACAGGGGCGCTTCTTGCCTCTGTGAAAACAATTATAAACAGATCAGATATTGCAATTTTGCTATTTTGACGCAGTTAGGCTACAGATGTCTATTGTGCTAGATTGTTTTAGGGTTAGGCTATATACAGTAGGCTCCTTTATTTGCTACAGAGTATATTTTGCATTTTACAGAGGGCATTATGTGCATGTTGTCTATTGTGCAAGGGTTATAGTGTCTCTATTTTTTGCCAGTATCTTTCTATCTATCTTTGAAGAAAATAGAGATATTTGATATATCTTTACATATATCTTTGATGTACCAACAATAACTAAGGTGGTTGGACGAAGGTCTTTCAGCCATAAAGCTCCATCTGATTGGAATAATCTACCTTATAATAATAATATTATTGTCTCCACCAGCCGAAGGCATGGGGAGAGTATGTTTTCCCCTCCGTCCGTCCGTCCGTCCGTCCGTCCGTCCGTCCGTGCGTGCGTCCGTCCGTGCGTGCGTGCGTCCGTCCGTGCGTCCTCGCAGTTTGTGAGCACCTAATCTCAGTCGCCGTTGGCCCGGTCGCTGCCAAAGTGAGCACACACATTCCCTGGATGCCAATCTAGAACCTCTGCCCTAAATTTTTCATATGGGCCTTTTCTAGCGCCACCTAGTGGCCGATGTTCGCAAAACACATTTCAGTGCACTACTCTTACAGATTTTGTCCAAAAATCCTACAAATCGGTAGGCAGTATCTTGACAGTCATGTGATCGACACGGATCTGTCCGATTTTGCATATTCCATCCTGATTGGCTAAGATTGGCTTCCAAAGTTTGTAGGATTGAGCCGTTTTCAACAAAATGCCTCAAATCACAAACGCAAAGTGCAATTATCATGAAATCGCACACACACGTTCCCACTAGGCAGAGGAAGAAATGCAACTTTTTTTTTTTTAAATCAGCCTCATGGTGGCGCTATAACAGGCTGATTTGTGGTTTTACCTATAACTCCACCGATCAGTTTCAAACTTTGTAAGCGCACTCCCTAGAGGCAAAGGATAAACCTTTGCCCTGCATTTTTAACATCAGCCTTTTATAGCGCCACCTTTGGGCCGACTTATGTAAAACACATTTTTGGATATTACTCCTTGAGATTTTATCCAAAAATCACGCAAATCGGTACACAGCATCTCTATAGTCATGTGATCAAGTCCGATCCGTCTGATATTTCATATTCCATCCTGATTGGCTAATATTAGCTTTCAAAGTTTGCAGGATTGCTCCGTTTTTTGAACAAAATGCCTCAAATCATCAACGCATCTTGCGATTACTGTGAAATTTGCCACACATTTTCCCACTAGGTCAAGGAACAAATACTTCATTTTTCACATTGGCCTGCCACCAGCAGGTAGACTTTAGCAAAACACATTTTTGGAACACAATGCTTCAAATCATGCATGCAGCGTCCGATTGCCATGAAAGATCTAAGGTGAAGAACATAATATGCCACCCTTTTTACATTGGCCTATTATACAGTAGCACCACCAGGACGCACGGCCTGGTGGAGACCTGTGCTCGGAAGAGCACTGCTTCTAGTTGCTTATGTATTTGTACTGTTCCTCTTACTTGTTCATATTCTGATGTGGTGGGTGTTGGTGAGCAAGCTATCTGTGTAAGAATGTATCTGTATCCCTGTCTTGTATGTATGTATGCCTGTTGTTCATGTTTTTTGTATGTCATGTTCTTATGGGTCCCTCTTGAAAATGAGATGCTGCATCTCAATGGGGCTTTCCCTTCAATAAAATCTTATATTGTAATTTTAATTAATTAATCATATACTTGGGGTGGTTCAGCTGGTTCTTAAAAAGTTACATCCTTGTTCATAATGTTCCAATGAGAAACGGGGAGGCGGGGGTAGCGGGGGGCGATCTGCTCAACCTAGGAGGCAAGGGGCTACACACTTCCAATACGGGAAGTTGGGTCTAACACTCCACGAACACATGAGGCGAGGAGGCAGGAGGGGGGTCAAGGAAGAGGGGAGGGGGCAAGCGGGAGGGACCGGCGGGGAGTGAGGGAGGTGAAAGAGAGAAAGAGTCAGGATTCACAAACAAGACAGGAAGCTGTAGAGCAAGCAGTGGGCAGAGTGTTGCTGTGGGACGAGGGCGAGAGACAGAGACATATCGTCATTGTTGGCTGGAAAGCTTGTATCTCCAAGTTTCAAATGTGTACGTTCTTTCGCAAAGTAAAGCCCTGCTTCATCATACAAGGCCGTCGCACAAAAGTAGTGAAAACAGCAGATCTACAAGCACACAACCGCAAGGCGTTGTGTGCTTGCAGATTGGCTGTTTTCACTCGTTTAAATCATTTGTAAAATGATAAATGCAAAACGAACGGTTTTGGACATACCGTACAAGGTTTCCACCCGACACCGACGATATGATAGAGAGGGGGGGGGGGGGGGGACATGGCGAGATGGAGAAAGATGAATCGTGCCTCCGCTGGTTTTGAAGTATTTATGAGGATCTTCACTTCAACCATAACACTGAACCTCCTTCTAACAGAGCTGTAGCGTTAGACCCGGTGAGAACTTACCGGACCCGCCGACGTTTCAACATAGCCTAGTTGTATTATGCTAACTTTTTCAACATCAGAAAAGCCGATAAAACACACCTGGGGGATTTGATTGAAGTCAGGGTTGTGAGGGTGAAATCGAGCAGAGCATCAACCGTCACTCTCATGGAAACAAACAAATAATTACGCTCCTCCACTTCAGATATAAAATGGCTTTCTTGCTGCTAGTCTGTGCCCTTTCTCTTATCTCTGACGTTTAACTCCTATTCAAATTCCCATTCAATGAGCGTGCCCCCTCCGACCCCCATCCTTCTCAACGTGCCTTTGCATTATCAGGTGCGAATGGTCTAGCCTACATTTCATCAAACTCCTTCCTTGTTTTGGAATGAATGGATCTCATCACAGCTTTTCCCGACGCATTTCCAACAAACAGTATTTTGCCTCCCACCCCCTCTCCCCCTACACTTTCAAATACACAAAACAAGCAGACATGCATACTGTACATACATAAGAGCATGCACGCACACACACACATCCAGACAGACAGACGCACATAGAATAAGCTACCCTGAGAGGGAGTGCTGTATTGGGTTTTCTCCAGGAAGTGTGGCTCCTCCAAAGCTCTGGTCAGATGAAAGGCGAAGAGGCGTATCGATCGACCCGGGGAGGGGGCAGGCGGCGGGGGCAGAGCCTGCGGTGAGCCTGCCTGATGCAGGGCTGCCAGCCAGCCGCGGAGCAAGAGGCCAGAGAGAGAGAGAGGAGGGGGGGATGGAGATCTGAAAGGAGGGAGGGTAGCGGGCTGTCGCTGTGGCCCCGTGGCTCACCCGTAACCCCCTAAACCCCTCTGTACAGAATGTACAACACACACACACACACACACACACACACACACTCATGCTCAGTCTACTGTTGTTGATGAGAGCTGTCAGAAAACGGGGCAACATGGCCGAGAGTGAGAAAGAGGGGCTGACCCACAAGCTGCCACACACAGACGCGTGAGCGGCATGCACACACACACAAGAACTCTACTGTACTTATTCACTGTTTTATGTTAGAATAGCGTCTGAGCACGTGATTTCAAAATGATGTCTTTAACAAACTCAAAATCATGGAAATAATATCTTACTGATCCGTGAAAAGGTCATCTTAAATCTTACATTCAGTCCAAACTGTATATGGTTGACACTTGACAGAGTATGTTAATACAATATAATGTATATAATTGGGGTGGTTGTATTTTGTCTCCCTGCTCTTCTATTGAGACATTTATATCGTATCAAAGGTTGGGTATGTCTCAGCTAGACACAGGATCTGATGGTCAAGATTCAAAGTTATATAGTGCAGCTTTAACCTGATATGAAGCAGAGATGGAAGAAACACTGACCTATGTACCTATGTAGGACTACTTAAAGGACACATCCATTCTAAAACTATTTTTGGAGCTGTGTGAAGCACAGGCTCCCTATACGTGGCCGTGTGGGTCTGTCTGTGTGTCTGTCTGTCTGTCTGTCTGTGTGTGTGTGTGTCTGTATGTAGCCTGAACTTCCTAAACTTCGGCACGCCACTAGTCCCACAGTTTTGCCACCACACACTCGCGCCATATGTCAAATCGAACGGCTTACTCGGGAATCGTGGGCTATTACTTTTCTAAGAGAAAGGTTCTATAGTTTAATTGATATTAATTTATTAGTGAATTAATTTTCCCCATTGACTTATAATGGGAATCGCAAAAACTCACATTCAATTATTTGTCTCTCGCAAACCATAGGGGCTAGAGTTTCAAGACTTGGAGAGGAGGTTCATAATGATTTCAAGGATTAAATAAAAAATAATTGTGTCATTTGGCCGCATGGTGGCGCCATAACACCCCACTTTACGTTTTGGCCTGTAACTCTTGAACCGTAGGTCGGAAAATTAAAAATATTTTTTCCCTGGATTCCTTGGGTCATGACGCATCTCCCCATATAGGCCACGCCCATTTGCGCCATGATAGATTTTCCGCCATCTTGAATTTTCTCCAAAACACACTTTTTGCTCCTTTTCCTACATATTTTCTTCAAATGTCACAAAAAACGGTACACATGATCCACACACACACACACACACACACACACACACACACACACACACACACACACACACACACACACACAGCTCCACTTCACACGGGTGTGATTTTTAAAACATATCCCAGCCAGCACGCCCACATGGGTCCCGCATGGGTACGAGGTGGGCTACTTGGGTACCACGTGGGCATGGGATTGAAGTGGGCAAAGTACATGGGACCCACGTGGGCTACATGTGGGATAACTGGGCATGCGATTGAAGTGGGCTGGCCCACATGGTTCCCGCATGGGCTACATGTGGGCTAACTGGGCATGGGTTGGAAGTGGGCTTCCCCACGTGGTTCCCGCATGGGCTACATGTGGGCTAACTGGGCATGGGTTGGAAGTGGGCTTCCCCACGTGGTTCCCACATGGGCTACACGTGGGCTAACTGGGCATGGGATTGAAGTGGGCTGGCCCACGTGGTTCCCACATGGGATACATGTGGGCTAACTGGGCATGGGTTGGAAGTGGGCTTCCCCACGTGGTTCCCGCATGGGCTACATGTGGGCTAACTGGGCATGGGATTGAAGTGGGCTTGCCCACGTGAATCCTGCATGGGCTACATGTGGGCTAACTGGGCATGGGATGGAAGTCGGCCGGCCCACGTGAATCCCGTATGGGCTCCATGTGGGCTAACTGGGCATGGGATGGAAGTCGGCTGGCCCATGTGGTTCCCGCATGGGCTCCATGTGGGCTAACTGGGCATGGGATGGAAGTGGGCTTGCCCACGTGGTTCCCGCATGGGCTACATGTGGGCTAACTGGGCATGGGATGGAAGTGGGCTGGCCCACGTGGTTCCCGCCTGGGCTACATGTGGGCTAACTGGGCATGGGATGGAAGTGGGCTGGCCCACGTAGTTCCTACATGGGCTACATGTGGGCTAACTGGGCATGGGTTGGAAGTGGGCTTGCCCACGTGGTTCCCGCATGGGCTACATGTGGGCTAACTGGGCATGGGTTGGAAGTGGGCTTGCCCACGTGGTTCCCGCATGGGCTACATGTGGGCTAACTGGGCAGGGGTTGGAAGTGGGCTTCCCCTCGTGGTATCCACATGGGCTACATGTGGGCTAGCTGGGCATGGCATGGACGTGGGCTGGCCCACGTGGTATCCACATGGGCTACATGTGGGCTAGCTGGGCATGGCATGGACGTGGGCTGGCCCACGTGGTTCCTGCATGGGCTACATGTGGGCTAGCTGGGCATGGGGTGGAAGTGGGCTGACCCACGTAGTTCCCATATATACTGTATTCTCTCTCTATTTTTTGTAAAGCCTCGCCTTGTTTTTGTTTTTTTCCCCTTATTTTTTAGTTAACTTTTTTTGTTTTTAATTTGTTTACGTTGCTATAACAATTCCATGCTGAAATGGTAGCAATAGGAGATTGGAGGAATAACAAATAGTGTATATTAGTAATGCAGATGTTTAACAATAATTTTACTCTTGAGAGCGTAAAATGAAACCAAATGGACCTGTAGATCTATGAGGGTCCATTTGGTTACCAACTGTCCATCATTTAGGTGGGGACCACCTGGACCCCCCTAAAGGACCACTGGGGAGTGTGTGTGTGTGTGTGTGTGTGTGTGTGTGTGTGTGTGTGTGTGTGTGTGTGTGTGTGTGTGTGTGTGTGTGTGTGTGTGTGTGTGTGTGCGTGCGTGCGTGCGTGCGTGCGTGCGTGCGTGCGTGCGTGCGTGCGTGCGTGCGTGCGTTTTAACCTGTCTGCTGGTAATTTGGTGGAATATTTTTCATTTTGTAACTTCTATTCTGCCCATATGCTCTGGTAGGACAACATTACATTATATTCATTGAAATAAGTTAAGCATATTCCTGGTCAAATCCACACTAAATCGGTGTCAAAAATAGCCAATCTACAAGCAAAATTGTTGAGCTGCTATTTGTGCCAAAAATGTGGTACCCTAACACACACACACACACACACACACACACACACACACACACACACACACACACACACACACACACACACACACACACACACACACACACACACACACACACAGAGAGAGAGAGAGAGAGAGAGAGTAGACCAACAAGGTGTCAGAACTTCATTACCATGTGAATACAGGGTGAATTCAAAGCAGCTCCTATTGTCCTGACTAGCCAATCACTGTCCATCTCAGCACTTTTCAAATTCAAACTGATCTTTAGCTGTGGGGAGCTGCAGTAGGCACATCTTCCACTTTTGCTACTTGTTACTTGCTACACACGGATGGAACTTATATTCAAAATATGTGGTAAGTGGCTCTTTATCTACTCTATATTCTACTCTATATTCTAAAAACTAGCCAAGGAGCAATTTTAACACAACGCGTGTTGTTTCTGTCAACTTAACAGAGGACATTATCTAGTTACATGTTTGAGGCTTCTACATTCTTTTTGTTTTCACATTGTAACCAATTATTTCAAACCATGGATTTAGGCAGGCCAAGACTGTTATATTATGTTTTATATCCTTAGATTACAATGTATGTTGGTTTATAACCAAATGTACCCTAGTATCCCTATTCTACACAAAAATAGCAGCTAGCTAACGATGTGATCACAGCACAACATGTCATGAGTTAAGCAATTAAATAATTAGTACAGCTAGATGCTTAAATGTGAGGTAGAACATTATTATTTCATTATTTTCCCTCCTCAAAGATGTGTACATTGTTCTACATTGAAATTGACATTGCTTTAACTTTTTTATTCTCTTTTCTTTCCCTCTTTCTTGCAGACAAATAATGTTCTCAAGGAAAACTTGCAAAAGCAGAGCCTTTGACCTACAGACAGACAATGAATACCCCATAAGTGACAATGGTAATATAAACTTACATAATGTGTGTGATTTTGTTGGGATATTGAGCTTGGCTAACTTTAATGTTGTGTGGGAAAAAACTGAAGTTGAATGTGACAGCATACAGCTATAGCTGACTAGTGGAAGGGGCAGATTTGTTGAAGAGATCACGGTTGGCAGTTACATTTTTATTCTACATCAAGGGTCTTCAACAGGGGGTCCGGGACACATAGGGGGTCCTCGGAGTCACTAAATGGGGTCCTCCAAATCTTGTGTGATAGAAACCTTATTTTCTCATTTTTTATATTAACCACTTGAACCCTAGCGTCTATATTTTGAGAACTTGAGCCAAAAATAGCAGATCTACAAGCTCACAGTGCCTTGCACTGCAAGGCGTTGTGAGCTTGTAGATCAGATATTTGGGCAAAGAGGTTTTGTAGAGAGGAAAAGGCGCAGACCAAGTACCAAGTGAAATGTCAACTTTATTAAGTATTGACTGTTCAAGTGGTTAAATATCTGAAAACACAAATCAACATGGATCCAAAATACAATGATGATTGTCCTGTCATGATGAAACTATATGGAATCTATGAAAAGGTTTTGGGGGTCCCTTCTTCATCTCTCTCAATTAAGGGGTCCTTGGCCTGAAAACTTTGAGGACCTGTTCCAAATCTCAACATTCAAAACAAGTTTGCCCACAGTAGTAGGCACGTAGACGGATAGCCTAGGCCTACTCAATTCGCTTATAGAGATGCAAATTTTTGCTATTGTTTACTTTGGGCCATCGTCACCTGGCTTTACAAATAATCAATTAATTAATGTGCACACGCTCTCCTGTGTACTACACTATTGGACTTTAGTTACTTGTTACTTATTTAGAATATTATTAGGCTATAAAACATAGGCCTACATTAATCTCTTCAGCCCTATACATTTTGTCAATTTGAAAATAGCCGATCTACAAGCTCACAATGCGTCACGATGCACTTCAATGGCATTTTGGCTGGCATTTCACATGCTAGAATCTAATTCCTGGTGACGCCAGTGTAAGTCTGTTTAAAGATAGAATGACTACTTTACATTCATGTCTTGTGGCTTTTCCTTTCTTTGACTTTTGCCATAAACTCAGGAATTGCCATGTCGGAGATTGCCCTGTCGGAGATATCTAAGGTTAAAGGAGCTATAGTCAACTTTTTCTTGAAAAACGGATGTTAAAGTAAAAATAATGTTTCGAAAATATTTTATAAACAAATAAGCTTCATACATGTGTTTCTATTAAAACATGACCACAAATAGCGTAAAATAATGATAAAATAATAATTTTGGCCATTGTCAGACCAACACTTTGTTTACATTCTAGTCTATTCTTTGATAGTGTTGGACTAGGATGTAAACAAAGTGTCGGCCCGACAATGGCCAAAATGTTTATTTTATAATTATTTTACGCTTTTTGTGGTCATTTTTGAATTGAAACACATATATGAAGCTTATTCTTTTATAAAATATTTTCGAAACATTATTTTTATTTTAGCATCCGTTTTTCAAGAAAAAGTTGACTATAGCTCCTTTAAGGCTTCCTGGGTGAAGGCAAGATGGACAGACCAGTGGAAGGCCGCAGAACCATCCAGGCTTCACCAATTCATCGATGATCTCACAGATGTTCCTGACCAGCACCTCCCCCAAGGAGTGGACAACGCTTAATCGCCTGAGGACAGTTGTGGGACGTTTCAGTGCAGCAATGCACAGGATCCTTCACAGACTGTGGAGCATGTGATGACCAGCTGCCCTACATACCAGCCACTGAATGGTGATCGTGGCCGAGACAATGATCGTGACCTAGACAATGACACACTGGACTGGCTTGCTGCAACGGAGTCTAAGGACATACGACAGAAAAAAGAACTGGATGATCCGCCACCCCAGTAGACAAACTGTCTATCTCTCTCCCCAGTGGTTGGCTCAAAAGAACACCCACAAGCACAGTGGACCCAGATTGATGAATGCAACATGAATGGACAATGGATCCCAGAAAACCTATGCCCTAAAACAGTTTTGTTACATTGAAAATTTCAAGATTTTGATGCACTTCTTACACAATGTATGTTTTTGGACATTTTTTATCCTTTGTTTTGTTCTGTTAGCAGTCTGTGGAGCATTATGGGAATATCTCTTTTTGCATTTCAAGTGTTTTTTTTTTAATGTACTATATGTACACTTGCACATTTGATCTGCATGCCTCTTCCTTCATGCTGCTGCTATCTTTATTTATATTGTATCTTATTATCTTGTTTATTTTTTTAATAAATGTCAAAAATACAGTATATTGTCTATTTTCATCCTTTCAAAATGTATTTCAGGTGTTTCAATAATTAACCCGGTTCATGTCAAACACTGTTTAGTCTACCATTAAAATCTTCCTAGGAGCACGGTTGAGCCAACTTGGATCCCACGTTTATCCCCTATGGTTCCTGCATAGAATTGCCTAGGTGGGGCCCACCCAGGGCCCATGTAGAACCCACCTAGAGCCCACACGGGCTAGCCCAAGCGGCTCCCACCTGGGTCCCATATACATTTGCCGATGTGGGGCCCACCCAGGGCCCATGCAGAGCCGACGTTGATCCCACGTGGGCTAGCCCAAGTGGTTCCCACTTGGGTCCCATATAAATTAGCCGAGGTGGGGCCCACCCAGGGCCCATGTAGAACCCACCTAGAGCCCACACGGGCTAGCCCAAGCGGCGCCCACCTGGGTCCCATATAAATTTGCCGATGTGGGGCCCACCCAGGGCCCATGCAGAACCCACGTTGAGCCCACGTGGGCTAGCCCAAGTGGTTCCCACCTGGGTCCCATATAAATTAGCCGAGGTGGGGCCCACCCAGGGCCCATGTAGAACCCACACAGAGCCCACGAGGGCTAACCCACGAGGGACCCATGTGGAAACCGCGGACATTCCCACATAGAACCCACGTGGGCTATCCCAGGCGGGTCCCACTTGGGTCCCATATAAATTTGCCGAGGTGGGGCCCACCCAGGGCCCATGCAGAACCCACGTTGAGCCAACGTGGGCTAGCCCAAGTGGTTCCCACCTGGGTCCCATATAAATTAGCCGAGGTGGGGCCCACCCAGGGCCCATGTAGAACCCACACAGAGCCCACGTGGGCTAACCCACGAGGGACCCTTGTGGAAACCGCGGACATTCCCACATGGGGCCCATGTAGGGAAGCCCAACCTGTACCCATGCGGGACCCATGTGGGCGTGCTGGCTGGGATGTGATATATACCTTGCATTTCTGGTATTGTTTTCTTATTCGATGGTGTATTCTTTTTCTCACGTAACCATCAGATTTTGGTGTTGGGTCCTCACAATAATTCAAGCTACAGACATCATAGGACAAACATAGGAAACCACTAACTGAAAGAAAAGTAGGGAACCAAGTTGAGGGAAAATGATTAAACCAAAAAGATAAATTGCGATGCAACGTAAGAGAGCGGACCAGCCAACATCAACTCAGCTGGACTCCTGAATCGAGGAAAGATAAATTACAGCACTTCATCAAACAATATATCCGTTGAATGTCATGGTTTGAAGATAAGTACCGAAGCCTAAGTCTCAGAAGAGGTGGAATTTTCCGTTGAACTAAATTCTACTTGTTTACAAAATTCAAAAATCAAGTCAAGTTTATTGTAGAGCCGTTAATCACAATTACAGTCTCAAAGGGATTCAAAGACAAGTCCACGTTTAACAAAGGAAAGGAATGACAAACTCCCAAGAAGAAACCCTTGATGTGAAAAGAGTAAAGACCCCCTCCAGGATGGACAGGTGTGCAATAGGTGCCAAGTGGGCACTGGGCAATGGCCTAAACAAACAGAAGGATAAAACTAAAATCTTACTCATCTACAGTAGTACAGTAGAAGTACAATGTTGCTAATAAATAAAACACAACAAGGGCTATGAAGGGTTACAAAGGTTCACAGGATGATCGCCATGAAATATGTTGCTGTCTAACACAGAACAGTTGAGGACATACCGTACATTCATAGGCCAAGTGGAAGGTGGGAAAAGCATGGTAACATGCTTAAAAAGATTGGCGTCCTTGGACCCTGACCAATTTGCTTATGGCAAAACACTTGTACAGACAATGCCAGAGCCACAACAATCCAATCCACACTGCCCACCTCAGGCGACCATGAGCCACGTGAGACACCGCCGAGCGAGCGGTAGCGAGCGAGTCGCCATGTCGAGCGTTGCGGCGGTCGCATGAGATGACTCAGCGCCGTTACCGAGTTATGTGCCGTTATGGACAAAATAGTAAATCTTCGCACCAACAACTTTCGGCATCTCCGCGCGGTCCAAGTGAACACAGCAAAGTGCTCCCTACCTAATTAATTTAGGCAGGAACATTCACGTCAAGCAGATTTAACCATTTATTGCATAAATGGAATACAATTAATCTTGGCGCTTGAAGGGCTCCGCTTTCGGAGATGTTCCCTGAATTATGTGCAAGCTTTTCTGAGCATGCTAAGCAAAACCAGGGAACGCAAAGCAATACCCCCCATAGGGATACAATAGCAAAATAATAGCAATAACCATGACTTGTAACATAGTCAAAATCACAGTATTGAGCTTAACAACATTGACATGAAACTTAGTCAAAAATCACAGAATTGAGCTTAACAACATTGACATGAAACTTAGTGAAGATCACGGTACTTGTCTTGAGCTTAACCACATTGACATGTAACTTAATCAGACAATCACCAAGTATTTGAGCAGCCAGACTGATCGTGCAAATAGGTGGAGGCTGGGGTGGAGGAGGCAGCAAGCAGCAAATGATTCCAAAGCTTCGGAAACCAAGCATTGGTAGAGAAGCAAGCCATATTTAAAGGAGCCTTCCCTACTGATTGAGAGCTTTGATTGGAGTATGGCTGTCATGTGACATAATGACCAGCAGATATGTTAATGAGGTATGAGAACAGAGCTGACTGACATCTGACTACAGCTGAGCAGCAACTTGACTCCCATGTCCTGCATAAACTAACGCTGAAGCTTCATATAACATTCTGTTTTCATAACATCTGCTTTTCAGAAATAAAACTACATTGCTGCCTACTCATGATCAATATAGATGGCTCTCAAAGGTGATAGCGACAAGATGCAGGGTCTTACACGTAGGAAGTGGCCAGTTTATATTATTCAAACACATCCCACACTCACAGACACTAATACACATACACACACACATATAATACAAGTAACACACCATAAGGGCGAGAAGCGACCTTCAGGTCGCGAAGCAATTTCCCCCAACACAAACACACACGACACACACACACACAGAGTGTGTTATTCCTACCGGAGCTGAGGAGAGGAGGGGGAGGAGCTTGTGCAAGGACGCGCTGTGATTGGTCAGTAGACAATCGCTCTCGCCTAAACATTATTTACTATTCTGTCCTTATTGCTAGGCAACTCGAACGGCGCTGAGTCAGCTCAAGCGACCTCCGCAACGCTCGGCCCTCGCTTTAGCTCGCTCAGCGGGGCCTTGCGTGGCTCAAGGTCACTTGCAAACCCCATTATACCTGTTGTCATAGGACCCATTTTGACCATCTGTTTGCCTGTGTACATTTATTCCCATATATGGAGATATCTGTATCTGTCTTGTGAGTCCATTTTATGCCCATATATGGAGATCTCTGTATCTGTCTGTCTGCATCCCTTTTTTGCCCGTATATGGAGATGTCTGTATCTGTCTGTGTCCCTTTATGCCCATTATCCTAAAGGAGTTTGCTATAAACAATGTTGCCCTTGTCATTATCCACAATGAAAACTTTTACAACGCTTTCCTCTGGAGAAGGCTTTGTAGAGTTGACCATGAGCGAACACAGGTTGAGGTAAGTAGATGCCAACTCGTTCATTCTCTTATTGATGGGAACAGAGAAAGCTAAGCGGATAGGGAACTGTGCCACCCCAAGGTTGTTGTGAGTGCATGAGGTCCCAGTGTTCTTTCCACACACTCAACATTAAATCGGTTAACACTGAGTATCTCGTCCCAGATTTTCAAGTTGCTCTCTTTGATGAGCCTATAGCCAGGGAGGACTCGGCGTTGATGGCACAGACAGAGTCTTCAAAAATGGGGATTGGGATCTTAAATCTTGAATGAGCTGTCCTACCACCCACCAGGTTATGTGCCGCCAAGCCTGTGCTGCCCACACAAAGATCTGAGCTATCCGTGTGCGAAAGATCTCCATATATGGGATCTCTGTATCTCTTAGTCCTTGTCAGTGTGATGTCAGTGTGATGTAAAGTAGATATGTGCCCATATATGGAGATCTCTGTATCTCTCAGTCCTTGTCCCCTTTTATGGGCATATTGGTTGGATCGGCCGTTCTACTGAACATTTTTGTTTTGTACAACTGTACATCATGCAAGTACAGTAACGGCAGGGGAGGTAGCTAAGAACGTAGACAAAGATCTGAGCTATCTGCGTGCAAAAGTTGGAGTCTGTAGAACAGATGTTTCAGTCCCATGGAACTTCATCAAGAATGTTTTACTTTTTGTTATTTAAAAAAATAAATCATGAATTGCTTCAGTTTTCATTATCCAACTAACCTGCATCTGAATGAAGTGGATGTGCGAATACTTCCTTCACATAGTCCTTGTTGATTACGGCATCATTTAGTGAGTTGAGTGGGTGAGAGAATTACTGCTGTTTTGTCCTTGCAACTGATGAACTGTGCGACAAAGCAGCATGTTTTGCTGGTGTGATGTAGGCCGTGAAGTGAGAGAGTGGTGAATTGATGAAGAATTGATTAACTAATGATAGCCATAGGAACTTTGGGTGCTGAGGGTGCGACCCCAGGTGCCACACACTCTCTTACAGTCTTACCCGAGGTTGAGAAATATTATTTTCTGATGGGCCGCTGTGCTATAGCCTGCTCTATTTATGTTCTGATGGGCTGACATGTCATACTGTCTTATGTTCAATACTGTTTGTTATATTTAAATTATTGTGACCGCTGGTCACAGTTATTACAACCAGTAAGACTCCCTAATCGGGAGATAAGCGACCGTAGGTCACTTATCTCCACAAATAGAGCAAAAATGTGTTTTTCCAAAATCTTCCTGAGCATGTTGATGACATGAGTGTAGACATACTGTGTAGTGATTTTCGTGATTTTAGGGCAAAATCTGAATCGGCCTCATGGTGGCGCTAGAGGGCCATGTGAGAAATGAGGGGTGGGGTCTCCGCGCCGCCAAGGCGGACGAATAGGTACCGGCCCCGGCTCTCCCGGTCGCTCCTAGCCCGAGTTACGGCATTTTATGTGAGCTGCAGTGGCAGGGGGTCCTCCACTGGGGGCGCCACCACTTTTGCATCCGTTCTGGAGCACCAGGAGTGGGTGGTCCCCGGGAATGCCCCGTGAGCAGCCCCGTTGGGGTGGTCATTTGGTAATTTTTGCACATGTGCTCATTTTTTACACTTGGGGGTCCCCGAGGGAGCTGGGGGTCCCTGGAGCTCCGGGGGTCCTTGGAGGTTGTAGTTTGGCAGGTAAGGAGTGTGTGTGCAAAATCTGGCATGGATCGGGGCAACGGTTGCGGAGATATGAGCAGGGCAAAAGTGTGACGTGTGACGTGTGTGACGGACGGACGGACACCTCGAGCAGCTTTCTGTAGTAAGTGCGACCTACGGTCGCAAAAACCTGCAGCAATTGTGTCACGCGTTACTCTTGCCTGTTACACTGCCTGTCACACAGTTACTCTTGCCTGCCACACTGCCTGTCACACTGCCTGGGCTGTAATGCTTGCCTGTAACGCCACACACACACACACACACACACACACACACACACACACACACACACACACACACACACACACACACACACACAATCTCTCTCGTTTGCTCTGATTGCACTCAGCTGCGACCCCTACACACACACACACACACACACACACACACACACACACACACACACACACACACACACACACACACACTCTGTCTCGTTTGCGCTGCTCCACTGCACTGATTGCACTCAGCTGCTACAGCCCTAGTCTCTGTGTATGTGTGTGTGTGTGTGTGTGTGTGTGTGTGTGTGTGTGTGTGTGTGTGTGTGTGTGTGTGTGTGTGCGTGTGCGTCGCCAGATTTGCACTGATTATTTTTTTCATTCTGTTACCCCGCGACCTGCGGTCACTTCTCGCCCTTAAGGCGTTTTACTTGTGATAATACAATATTGCAACTTGTTTGATGGCCCCTTTCTCGTATAAGATCACAATCCTGTATTTCATTCAAAACAGGTTTCTGCCATTATTATTAACAGCATATCCTAATGCCTACTAATTAATTAGGATTTAAAGCTCAAGTTGTGTGTTTTTTGTGACAGCTGAAGAACGCCTAATAATCTTTTCCCCCTTTCTGTCCACCATACCTGCACCGATGAGGAAAAACACGAATCCTGGCTATGGAACTTATTGTCAAAGTCTTCGACTACAGATTCAGCAATTGTTCACCCCCGAAGAGGCTATGTTGTTAGTCAGCTATGAGGTCACATCAGTATTATAGTGACGTTAGTCATATGTGGGCATAACCCAGCCCAACCATTTACTGTGATGTAACCGTTGCCTAACAACATCGATTTGCGCTGACAGCAGGGATCTCCATATATCAGCATAATCAGGGCACACACACCCACGTGTATCTCCATATAATAGGTATGTGCCATCAGACACAACAGAAACCCTTGTTTAACAACACATTTGAGATGAAAATCACTATGCTGTAAATAAAATATCGTGCTATTCAAATATGCTGTGTGACAGGTAGGCTACACAGATAACAGAGGGACTTGCGCAATTGATTTAAAGCTAGTGCTTTTAAGAGCATTTTCTTTGTCCAACTTTGTGCCACTAGTAGGCTGAGTGACTATAAGCATACGCAAGCTTGTCATTTGAGGCCAACCCAGAAGTCCTATCAGAGAGAAGGCTTCAAATCTAGCAGGAGATTAAATCAGGGTTCTTCAACGTTTTCAGGCCAAGGAGGACCCCTTAGTCGAGAGAGAGATGAAGCACCCACAACCCATGGATACCATATGGTCTCATCGTTTGACTGCACAATCATCAGTGTATTTTGGGTTCATGTAAATCCGTGTTTTCAGATATTTAACCACTTGAACCATCAATACTTAATACACTTGACCTATCACTCTGTACTTACTCTGCTTTTTCCCCCCTCTACACAAAACCTCTTTGCCAAAAATAGCCGATCTACAAGCTCACAACGCCTCGCAGTTTGGCTAAAGGGACGCGAGAGTTCAAGTGGTTAATATAGAAATGGAGAAAAAAAGCTTCTATCACACAAAGATTTGGAGGACCCCCTGTAGCAACTCTGAGGACCCCCAGACCCCCTGTTAAAGACCCCTGGATTAAATCATTTTGCCACACGCCAGAGGAATTAATTCACTAAAATGCTTTATCAGCTTCACCAAGCCAATATAGGTCCATGTGGACTTGGACAGGGGGCGGGGCCGACCCTCTGTGCTTTGCCCCCAGGGGACAGATCGGCCAGGGCGGCTCACTAATTGAAACGTGTCGGCGACTCATCGACGTCAGGGCTCCAGTTTCAAGGCTATTTCGAACCGCATTGCTGATTGCTGGTTTCACATCACACAGCAAAAAAAATCAATAGTAGCAGCGAGACCTGGGGTTTATTCTTTGCAAGCAGGCATTAATGCTTTACAAAGGGGATTTGATATTCATCATTTGTCATTTATCTTTGTAGGTCCGTTCAGACATAAATGGAATGTAAAAATAGTTTGAGTTGTTGCCTGCCTACAAACACGGTGAAGTTAGGAAAAACAAAATCACTTTCAGAGTGCATTGGTCTGCTTTCCACCTAAGCCACCAAATAAGGCTTGCAATGGCTTCTGACTAGCCACTTATTTATTCTTGTCACTTTTCCCAAAACAAATTTTCTTGTGATTCTTTTTACAACTTGTCAATGAAAGAAATCCTGGATTTGGACCAAGCTATACTCAGTGGAGTCTTGTATAATGGTAAAGCAGCAGCAACTAATCTACATTTCAATTCAAGAGGTTAAATCTTGCACTATATGGCATTGACCAAATACTTGAAATTCTCTAAAATCTGCGTAATAGTGCAGACATCCGCCAAGGTGTCAGTTTGTCTATAACATGTTGCAATGCTTCTTTTGACCAATAAAATGTCATGATGCGTTAAACTGCACATGAAGCACCGACGCTCAGTGGCCTCTGAAATGGTGTGTGACCAGTTCTTCCTGGCCGCCTGGGCCCGTATTAAACCTTTTTCTGTTGGATCGTGGTGTTACAATATCTACTGTATGCAGAAGCTATGCATTTTCTGACAGGCCACAGCCATACACACACACACACACACACACCGCCACACCCCCTTTTGGTCATTGGGCGTGAAAACATAATAATTTCTTCATTGGTCCAGGAGTCCAGGACTAGTCTAGGCCAGAACCTTCTGCAAATTCATTCATAATCGCTCGAGATTGCCTGTTAACAGACAGTCAAATGGACAGACACTGACAGACGATTGAAAACATTACCTCCTTAGCAAAAGTAATTATGTGATTGACACACTGTTCACCAGTAAGACTCCCTATAATCGGGAGATAAACCGTCAGGTCGGCAACCTCATGGTGGCGCTAGAAGAGGGGCATGTGAGAAATCAAGGGCGGAGGTTGAGGTTTGCCAGCCAAGGAGTGTGTGTGCAAAGTTTGGCATGTATAGGGGCAACAGTGCCAGAGATAAGAGTATAGGACCAAAAGTGTGACGTGACGTGACGGACAGACAGCCGTCAGAGTTAAACCATTAAGACTCCCTAAATCGGGAGATAAGTGACCTGTCAGGTCGCATACACAAACTTTAGAAGGCAATGGTACACTCTGAGAAATGATTCTGCTGCCGAGTATATGGCACTATTAGAAAAAGTTATATTTACTCAATAAAATCACTGAATATCATGTATGTGATTGTTTGAGTAGGTCACACCAAACAAAATGAGTAAAAATCCAACTGTTCGTTTTGAGTTAGATGTACATATATTATTTGAGTTAATTTCGTGAGAATAAATTAGTATTTGACCAACTGATTTTATTCATGAATTATACTCAATTTGTTTTGGTAATTTTCCTTCATAATATTTGAGTATGGAGTACTTATATGGATCAATTTAAAAAGACCCTTAATTATTATTCATTCCAACTAAATAATCTTTCATCTCTCACAACAACCTAAACAATTGAGTAGATATGACTAAGATTCAAAATTGTACACAAGGGTTCATGGGAAAAAACGGGTTCATGGGAAAATTCTACTGGAACATTCTGTCAACAAACAGCAGCAGCAGCAGCAGCAGCAGCAGCAGCAGCACACATCTTTTTCAACAAGAGACCTGGAGAGTGTTTGCAAATATTGGTAAGTAGATTTACTGTATCTTTGTGCATATAGGCTACATAAATGTATTGGGTATAACTTGTGTTCTTTACAAAGGTTTGCAGCTAGTTAAGGTCACAGTGAGGGTAATGTGCAAGCCCTCTAGTCATGACTTTTTGCATTTATTACAAGCTATGCACAGCTGCATACAATGGTGTGTACAATGAAGATAAAATGCACAGGTAGGCCTACATATTATCTACATGTATCTATTATGGTGTTCAATGAGGATTACATGTGTAAAAGACTTGGAAAAAGTATGAAGTAAATAAGCAACATGATTATACGGTATTCCTTGATTTTGGTTTGGCCAAGTAATTATTGGAATCATAAATTGACTAAGCCTCACATGGTGTCAGTTATTTTAATTATTATCTTTTTTTTTCTTCAGAAATGCTCAAATGACCAATTTACAAGCTCAAGATTGTGAGCTGTAGATCAGCTATATCCACTATTTTTTGAAGTATACAATTATTATTATTAACTATATCCCTGTAAAATTGGGTTGCAGATATTCAGCATTAGATGACATGATGTTGTCAGCCAGCAGACATCAAGGATAGTTGGCCTGCCTTGTTAGATGTTTACAGAAATGGTTACAGGAATTAGACCTGAATGTGACAGACATCTTGTCATTGTAGTTAACCACTTGTATACCCTAGCATCCCTATCCTGGGGGAAAATACCAGATCTATAATCTCACGTCTTCTTTTTTACTCTCTTCCCCTCATCTCTGTCTTCCAGGTGTGCAAAGTTCAGGATGATCACCACACTGAATCTTGAGCCAAAATGTATGGCAATGTTGGACTTCTATACCCCCAAACTACTGTCCATGTTCCAGTCCAAGAAGGGCAGTTTGGGCACAAATGAGTATTCTACTTCAGGTATTCATTTACTCTAACTGCTTTAATTATATTTCACCTGGCTAATGACAATAATTACTACATTAATTTATGCTAAGCTCATCTTTATCCCCTGCAACTCTCTCTCCTGATTATTCATTTCTAAATGTATGTCTTAATAGCTACTAAGGACAGTCTCCCAGCTTCCGTTGCTAAAACTGGGTTGTGGAAACAATTGTATTGCCAAAGTTTATGTTAGTTTATGAAAGTGCAGTCATACTTTTTCTTTATTGTTCAAATAATTATGTTTCTATTCTGCAGAGAGGAATCCCCAATCAACGAACACGAGAGGTCATCATCCGATGTCTCGTCGACCATCTGGAAGAAGAGAGTGTCAAGATCAAGGACTTTCAAGTTAGTAAAATATTTTTTTTTGACGTTTTAATGTGATCGTGGATGAGACCATCACATGCAAAGGAACAGCATAGTGATGTCCAGAGAAGGTTGTGACATTGGCTGAATGGCTGTTGCATCCGTTGCATGTCTGGTCCAACTTATTCAAGATTATGCCCAGGGCTGCATGTGTGGAGACAGCTAGGATTGCTCAATGTGGGTCTGTGTGTCTTGTAACATTTAGCCTGAAAGTGAGCTCTAAACAATTATCTTCACAATGTGTGCAGGAAGGAAGCTGCTGGTGCACCTGTCAGAGTAGAAGAGAAGTTGACAGAGGAGGTGATGATGAAGAAGATGAAGATCTACCTGCTGCAGAACCAAGAGGACTCAATGAATGAACCTACTGATGTAGGTATTGTGATTAAGGGCATCACTGCCCTCAACAATCTTGGGGATCTGCTGCTATCTGTTGGGACTGTTCTATGCCTAATCTGAGATACCCCAAGAACCTCAGATATGGTCTTGAGATGTTCCAAAAAGTACTAGTTGAGTTGGATCCCGGACACCTTTCAGCCAAAGTTCAAAGACTGAAAAAATGTCTGCTTGCCGACTACTGTTCAGCAAGATGCTCTCAGAACGTGGGTATAACCAACTGAAAGTGGATTTATTGTCAAAACAGCATTTTTGCAATGGTATTTGTTGCAGTAATTAGTTCATGTAAAGTGTTTGTTTCTGGTGCATTCGAGTCATAATGCAAACAGGTCAGTTTAGCATATAGACATTACACGTGTGCATAGTCAATATGTTTAAATGTTGAGCTACTGTAAATGCTTATTTATTATTTCATATTCCAAGTTGTGATTTCCTTTCATGCCAAATGGCCTCTGACTGTCTTCTTTAATGTATTTTGTGGTTATGACTTACTGTTTATTTGATGGGCTCATTGTTCTTATGGTGCATAATGTTTGACAGACTGCTTACTTACAGTATGCACAGTTCAATTAGAGGTACTTATATACAGTATTGTGAACACACACTGCTCTTTAGTAAACTTTAAAATTTTAAAAAGTGTCAGGGATACCCCTTTCCTGATCATTATCTTTAAACATATTGTTTTTGCAGGCATTGTTGCATGTCATTTACATACTAAAGTATGTTGAATGTTCATACTTGATGTGGTGTTACAATGGTCAAAATTAGTTGATTAAAAACATAATTATCTGCATAATTATTTCATGTGTATTCATTTGACATCATGTACTCCTGGAGTAAAAGGTAAAGTAAATGAAAGGGGTAAAATGGTACTATATGAATTAAATCAATAAAAGTAAATGAATAGAGTAAATGTGACATATTTGTTTTGTTAAATCATACTCTAATATTCAATTAGATCTACTTAATATTTCAATGTATTTACTTGTAGTCTTTTGTGGCATTGACTGAATCATTTATTTAAATCTACTCAATTTCTTTAGGTCATTGTACTCAATTTTAGTTGTTAATAAGTACGTAAAAGTTTTGGTTACTTTTACTCAAATTAATTGAGTTTCATTTACCTGATTTCATATCAGTAATATTTACTCAATATTTTTGAGTGTAAAAATGTTTCACCAATAAAATTGAGTAGAGCCTAGTTTTTGTTCTAAGAGTGTAGCCAACCAGGAGGGAATATGGTAAATGGGACAGATCCATGTTGATAACATGACTTTAGAGATACTGTGTACCGCTTTGTTTTTCAAAAATCTGCCAGATGGTGGGACATCTGGGACAGATGATTTTAGGGCAAAATCTGTAGGAGCAGTGTCCAAAAATGTATCTTGCAAGAATCGGCCTCATGGTGGCGCTAGAAGAGGGACAGAAATGAGGTTGTGGTTTGGCAGCCAAGGAGTGTGTGTGCAAAGTTTGGCATGGATCGGCGCAACGGTGACAGAGATATGAGTATGGGAAAAGTGTGACGTGACGGACATATTGACTGACGGACAGACTGACTGACAGCCGGTGGAGATTTTGGTAGTAAATGCGACCTAGCGGTCGCAATGAACACTCAGGATTTTAATGTGTATATGATCAAGAGGTCATTATTTTGAGAGACATACTGACACTGGTGTCTCCTGCATTTTGCCCCAGAGGTCTGATTTGGTACTATACTGTGGTCATTCATGGCACTGTCCGTATGAAAGAAGCTTTATTTTTATTCTATTGTTTGAAATCAGTAAGTGGGATCTCTTGAAGGCTAATGCTGTACTATCTGGGCTTGGCTCTTGGCGCTGCTATACCCTTCAAACACACAGTGAGCCCTTTGAAAAATGGATTGCGGAAGAGATAAGAAATAATTTATGTTCCTATCACTGCCTCGCACAAATATGGTGGGGAATATTGTGCCAATAACTCCCACAAACTCAGAGAGGCACGCTATCTTTTAGTGCACAAATTATTAACGGCACAAGGGGGAACGCCATGCATCTTATGCCAGATAGACCTGGCTAGTTGCTTGTTTAAGCTTTGGGTAGGCCAAATTATCGGAGATTAGTACAAAAAGCTAATTGTGTTAAAAAATTATAATAATACAAAAAAAGTTAATGAACCACATACAGTTTCAACGTATGACTCTAGCTAATAATGATGATGACAATGGAAATTGTGCTAGAAATGGAGTGCTCAAGGGATGACGTATTTCTGCAGTCGGAAGCAGGAAGCTAACACCTTCCTGGTCAATAGGATTCTGCTTGTCCCAGAAAATGTCTGTAGTTTCATTTAGCCACTTAGCACTAAAGTAAAAGCTCTCACAAGTCAGTAACATATTTTATGTTGTAGAACAAAACGGGAAGATCCTATAATTGCGACCGAAGGTCACAGTTTACCATGAGAAATGTCACAGCTTGTCACCGTGTGTGTCTGACTGTCTGTTTGTGTGTGTGTGTGTGTGTGTGTATGTACACATGTTTACGGTCTATGGGTTTGCTGCTCTGACATCATGCTCTGATGTCACTGTGATGACACATCCGGCACATATTGTCCACATATCATCCGTGTATCTCTGAAGGTCACGCCAGACACTGTGGTTCCCCTGACACATCACTGTGAGTGTGACATCACAGGTGATATCACAGGTGACATCACCTATGTAAAAGTCCATATATAGGTATTCCACAGAATCTCTTTTATGCCCATATATGAAGATCCCTGATGTCATCGATATACACTATGTCATCGATATCACTGGCCAGATGGTCAAGACATGGCCCATATCTGTGTGGCTGGTTCAGATAGGGATCTCCATGTATGGACATACAAGGGATTGTATGTTGTGATGTCAGAATCCCTTTTATGCCCATACATGGAGATCCCTGATGTATTCAGTATTAAGCCCATATCTAACTTCATATGGTAATGCCATATCTGGACATAAAAGGGATTCTGGGGAATAGGGTATATATATATATATATATATATATATATATATATATATGTGGACTTTTACATAGGTGGTGTCACCTGTGATATCACCTGTGATGTCACAGTGACAAGGGAACCAACCCTGTAATAGATAGACTGTAAAATGTGTACTGACACAGACAGACAGACAGACGGAGACAAGCTGCGACATTTCTCATGGTAAACTGCGACCTTCGGTCGCAATTAATGAATGTGAGCAATGGCTTCTATTATAGCATGCTAACTTTCCAAGAAGAGAAAGTCTGCGGTTTACAGTATATTCGCCATGATGATGATTGACTGGTCGGTGGGTTTCTGAACTGTCCACAGCTCTCCTCTGCAACACAGACTGGGTAGACGTATTATAATGATGACCATTAGTGAGGACCAGTTATATGAAGAGGGGTTGAAAATAGGTGAAGTGTTCCTTTAAGCCTGTATCAACCATATTTCAGACATTTTAACCAAAAACACAAAAATAAACCATAGACTTTGCAAGAGAGAAAGAGTAAGTGTAAAATTCTACAAACTTACTTTAACGTTACTTTATTGAGGCTAGCTTGCATCAGACTAGATATTGCTTAAAGGGGGTGTATCTTTTTATTTATTCATACGTTTTAAATAGGTCTATAATCCAATAGCAATCATTCTGTTTTTTTTAGTAACAGAATTTCTCAAAACAGAAAGAAAATGTTCAGGTAAACAAACCACAAACATCAGTTAATTTACCCGGTACACCCCCTTTAAATTTTAAGTTGCGTGCCAGTCTACACACACACACACACACACACACACACACACACACACACACACACACACACACACACACACACACACACACACACACACACAATATACTGTGTGCGTGCGTGCGTGCGTGCGTGCGTGCGTGCGTGCGTGCGTGCGTGCGTGCGTGCGTGTGTTATGCGTACGTGCGTGTGTGTGCGCTTGGTCACGCATATGTGCGTGCTGCTTGTATATGTGTGACGAGTCGGTGAGCGCTGCATGCATTGTGTTTATCTGAACGGGGTGGTGGTGGTGAGGGGGTGTTGAGGGAGCATACGGGCTGGCTGGGATACGAGGGGTCGGGTGTCCGCTCGCCTCTGTCGGTGAGCGTTGACAGCTACAGACTCTGGTCTAAAATGAGAATCCTCATGGGCCGCCTGCCTGCCCATCCAGCGAGGAAATAAATCCCATGTGGAAGAGCCGCTGTGTGGGATCACAGACAGCCGCCTGACCCCTCAGATCCGCCAAGGGAGGCCAAGGGCGCCGGCACGACAGCGCGAGCCCCCCCCTCAGCCCCTCCGGGGTCTAATGTTACCCCGCCTACGCACACGCACGCCAACTCTGAAATACTGAAGCTATACCGGGGACTGTCTTTCTCCAGCTTTGTTTAAAAAAAAAAGAAAACCCATGTTGTGAAAATATTGTATGATTATTTCACGGAGGTTTAAGTTTTTGGGCCTAGATTATGCCCCAAATTACATCAATCAAAGATCACCCACTCTTAGTGGCCAGGCCGCCCGCCCGTACAGTATTTTCTTTTTTTATGTTCCCGTTCCTAAACCCAGAGAGTGGTGGCGGCTAACTGACCGTAGTGAGACTGAAGGACGGCCTTATCGTGCTGGTGTTTACAGACCACACACAGTGCCCCCAAACACTGTCTGTGCTTTGGGACACATCCAGGGCATAAAAACATTGGAGACATGATGTGGTGTTTTGGACAGACGGAGCGTGTTGAAACCCTAAATTGACTGCTTAAAAGAAACACGGTGAAAATACAGAACTGTGATCTTCAATATTCATATCATTTTGATATCTCTAGTCCTTATATATTCATATAAGTGTGTGGGCCTACATCCCAGACTTGGCAAAAGGAGATAGTCTGCCTTAAAAGGAATTGTGATAATGAATCCTAATCTGTTTGAGACAGGGACTTGGACTCAGAGGGAGTCCAAGAACACATAAATCACTTCATCAAGTATTTACAACGTAATAATTAGTTAGCAAAAGGCATCACTCACATCCACAGTTAGATTCAATAATGAATTGTGGGGGGCGCCCGCTGGCCTAGCGGTCCAGGCGCATACTGTACCACATAGGCTCTGATGCCTGACAGTGTGTCGCGAGTTCGAGTCCCGATACCGACAACCTTTGCTGCATGTCATTCCCCGCCTCTCTTCCTCTTTCCTCTATACTGTACTATCAATGAAGGCCAGAAAAGCCCATAAAATATATTTTTTGGGGCAGAATAGAGTTTATTTTTCAGCATATGGCTGTCAAACAGCACAGTGATACAAAAGTGAGAGCTAGCTGTTTTAGCCTCAGCTTAATTCAACCTCATGCACAGATGGTTTCCCAGTAGCAAGTAGACTAGGCCTACTAGTCTGTTATTGTGACATTTGATTTTACACAAAATAATTACTGTACATAGTGTTTTTTGTGAAACAATGCTGCTTATGTCCCCAAAACATCTAAATAATAATCATCATCATCATCATCATCATCATCATCATAAAAAAGTGCCTTCCACACATTGACCTTATGACACAAAAGATATTGAGTTTTAAGACATTCTTCTAAAAGTAACTTATTTTATAAGCCATGAGGGTCAATGAGATGATACCATAATGTTTGTAATTTAATTCAGCCCAGGTCCATGCACCAGCCAGGTCCAGAAGTGCGCAATGAACAGTTATTTCACTGCCTTAGGCTATAGCCAATGTGTTTGTCAGAATGCCAGACTTTCATTTAATCTTAGTTTCTTTTCTTTTCTTTTCTTTTCTTTTCTTTTCTTTTCTTTTCTTTTCTTTTCTTTTCTTTTTAAAGCGTCTTTCTCATTATATCGTGGGAAATTGCATGTCTAGGGTGGTTGGTCCGAAGAAAATTCTTCGCTCTAAATAGTTAATTACCCTCGCCGTGTCTCTCCGACGGTGTGTCTGGATATCGATGGGGAGAGACAGGCGGAGAGACGCTACTTTTTCCAATAGGGGAAGGCCTATATATTTTGCAGCTCATGTCTGAAAGGCTGGCTCCAAGCGCTAGGGGTGGGCTCTCGCTCTCTGATGGTTTTCCAGTGAGTATTTGTCAGGTCAGACTGTGCACCGCCCGGCGGTCTCCGCTCCTCTCCCCGGGTTATTTATTACCTCTCTCCCCCGCCGGCAGCGCTGCGGCTCCGGGGCCGCTGCCAACAACGGCGCAGAGTCGGGGGGGGGACGTTAGGGGGGCTCTCGACGAACGACGAGCGGTCGTTGAGGGGAGGATTCTGGAACGGTCCTAAATATGGACAGAATTTTCAGCACTTTAGCGTGAAGTCACTGTCCTAATGTTAGCAATAAACTGGACAGAATCGTGATAGCCAATGTATAATAGTCTGTATGCCTATTGTATAAATGAGTTTATGTCTAGTTTATAGCCTATACACAATTTGGACATTAATTTTCACAGCAAAACACACAAAGTCGTATATGACAACAAAACTGATTAATCTAAGCCCACAGTATTGTTGTGAAAAGGAGGACGGTCATTCTGTTGAACAAAAAATACATAAATAAACAATGTACTGTAATGTAAAATGTAGGCTACTTGTAAAAAAGTGCATTCTCATCTTACTTTCTGTCTGACTTGTTTAGCTTGGTGCAGATAAAGCAAATTAAGAATAGATTAGCTATGTGTTCAGCATCAAAATATTTTCTGATAAATAGAACATAAAAGCATGATTTCTATATTGCACCTATACAGATCAGGTAGCTAATACCACTCTAACAATAGCATTTACCAAGGAAATCGATCATTTCCTTGTTTCGCCCCCGCACGAAAGAGATAGAATGGCTGATGGAACAATAACATCACAGTACACGGTGAACCTTTTTCTTTTTTAGATGTGAAAGTTGAAGCGATCACGCAGTAGTTTTGGGGAACCCCTGGGTCATGCAAGAACCTCTCTGTTATGGAACATGGATGAGTCACGACCAGGCGATAAGGAGTGGGCCGTGAGTGGGAAGGGGTGTCCCCTTTATGACTGGTTTCACCAGGTCTCTCCCAAAGGTGAACCCTGACACCAGCCCACGCCTAGAGCTTTCCACCTGAACCAGCCTCGTGGTAAACGGGGGAGATTTGATAAGGAGATAATCAAAGAATAGTCTGAAATATTTCCTTCCATTTCCTAGAAATGGGGTTGTGAAAATTGAGCATAAATGTCAACAGTTCAACAATGTTGGTAAATTGTTTTAATTCTACAATCCACAATGAGCAATTGATTTTTACTGAGTAAAATAATGTTCCAAATGTCAGGGTGTCTTTTGGTTCGATCTGGTGATGGGGAGCTTTTGTTTTTGTTTTGTTTTTTTGCGGGTCTGTTCATAATTTCCTTCTACACCAAATCTCTTTGCCGAAAATAGCAGATTGCAGATCTGCTATATTTGCAGATTTGCTGAATGTTGGTCTCAGAATAGAGACGCTGGGGTTCATGTGGTTAAACTCCTTTGAGCCATTCATGGTCCTCCTGCTGTTTAATGTCACCACTTTCTTCTCACACCCTGCAGCCTTTTAGACCTACAGTAAAGTCAGGAAAAGTCAGCCTGTTCACCTATGGCCATGTCTTGGGTAAGATATATCCATTAGTGCCGTGGTTCTCAAACTTTTTGGCTTCAGTCCCACCCTTCTCTTTGAGTTCTGAATCCAAGTACCCCCTTTATCCCACTGCAATATTTTGCTTATAACTACTAGTGAAAACTGAGTGAAAGAGTTGCAGTTAGTGCCTCCTGTGAAGATTTATTTTAAACTTTGGCCGTAACATTTCAATAAGCCCAGTTAAGATGTCAATGTGTTCATATGATGTGATTCTGTTGGATAACATATAGTGTTAAAACTTGCTAGTCAAGTTTCACAGATCAGCAGGTTCACGCAAAGCTTGTCAACGTATCACAGAAAAATAAAGTCTTCAACTTTCCATGTTCTCTCATGTTGCCCCATTTGAGAAACACTGCAACAGCGTATGAAGGTTTCTTCCTTCCTCCTCAACTGTGAAGTTCAACAAAAAATAACTGATTAATCATTTTTCGTCAAGCAACACGTATGACCAAGTCAAGTGCAAATTAGCCCTAAACGTGTTAACAGCGGCATGGCAATGTTTCCGTTGGTAATTTGAAACACCCACTAAACAGTTGCACTTGCTATCAGTCCCTCTGCGTAACAGCCTCGGTGAGATGCCCTTAAAGACATTAAATGTAAATGTGTGTTTGCCTTCACGGTCGTGGCTGTCAGGCGTTTTCTACTTCTGGTCAGGGACCTGCGGTCTATGGCCTTCTGTAGCGCTCGCTCCCTCTGCGGTGTGAAGTGCCTCCTTCCTGTGCGTGATGTGTGTGTGTGTGCGCGTGTGTGCCTGTGACTGTGTGTGTGTGTGTGTGTGTGTGTGTGTGTGTGTGTGTGTGTGTGTGTGTGTGTTTGTCAGAGGCCGTTTGGCCTGATTTATAGCCTCTGACACACAGCGTTCTGGACCCCACCTCAGCTCCTGGAATGGCTATTCCATGTGTCGGGCTGGTCGGCGGTGGATCCACCTGGGTGGTTCCCTCCTGATGGAGGTCAGATGTGGTTCTGCTCACAAGCTCCACACAAGTTCCGGTGGAAAGTGTTCTCCTTGCGGCGTGACAGCAGGGGGTGGGGGTTTGGGGGGACCGGTGACTGAAAAGGCTTAGCGTGGGTTTTATTTTTAAAAGCGTCGCCCCCTCTGCACTGCTTGCTGCTCAGTGAGCAAAGTTGTTGATGAATCTCAAGATGTTCCTTAGTACTAAATGTCTAAAAGTGAGGGAAGGCTTTGAGATGTGGTGGCAAAAATATTCTGTAAGTGTACTGTTGTGTTGTAAACAACATTGGTCTGACAATGTCAGCCTGGGCAGTAAGCCTAGACACATTTAGGTTAAGGTGGACGACATAAAATAACATTTTCAGGCTATGACACCCCAAAATAACCATATTCGAACTGGGACCCCCCCACCCTGATAAGCACATGGAATTGAACGAGTTGAGGCATTACATTTTGTTTTGACTCGGTTCCACAGATAAATATTGTGAAAATAGCAGATCAGCTATTTTTGTATAAATGTCTGCCTCTTTCTTATATTATTCGACGATTTGGCCAATGATTGACCAGTTTTTATATTATAGTTAAATTGTCACTTCACTGTCTTCTGGGGACCCCCCTGGCCCCAAAGTCATGTAGGGACCCCCTGCGGGCCCCGAGTCCCTATACAGGTTGAGAACCATTGGCCGGTAACATGGCATTAGGTCGAACACCCTTTGGTCCAACCACCAAAACCTAACCTAAACCCTAACCCTAACCTCAGTAAAACTATGCCTAAACCTAAACCTAACCCTAACCCTAACCCTAACCTCAGTAACTGTGACACGACGCTGGTGAGTATATAACCTGCCGACGCGGGTGATTATCTAACCTGCCGACGCTGTTTGACCCAACGGGAGTTCGACCTATGGGACAGTCCCCCCAGGCCTATACTGAACACTAGACCTGAACACAAAAGCAGTCACACACAAACCAAAAGGATTACGTCAAAAATCGCTCACAATAATCGTATTGTGGCTATTTTTTGGCAAATGTTCCGCCCCAGGATAATGGATGTTGGGGATGTGTTGTTGGAAATGTTTTAAATAATCGTGACATGAAATGTTCATATCGTCCCATCCCTACGTCAGACCCCGTCCAACAACCACTACACCAACACTTTGTCCATGCTCCATGTCTGAGTCTGGCCGAACAGAGTCAAAGTCAAACCCTTACGGGTCCATTTTGGGTCCATTTTCACACTTTGATATTTAAATGAGCACTGAGTATTCTACAGATCATTGAGACGAAGGAGGGCACACTCTGTGCCCACTTGGCATCATTATTTCTTTCTTTCCACTTGGCATCATACAACTCAATAACTATTCAGACATTTGACTCACCTCCAACTAACCACTAATTACGGTACGTCTATATGTACGTCTGTCATATGTGCTGCATTTGTTTATCTGTGACATTTGCTCAATGAGGACAATAAACTAATAATCTATTCTATTTTTTATGCGGTTATTATTGATTTAAGGACTATACAAAACAACCTAGGACCACAGATAAAAACAATAATCTCAAATTAATCATCAACTTTAATTAGTAGTTAATCTGCTTTTAATGAAACTAGCTGTATAAGGATTATTTGTTTCAGTCTGTCTGCAATTACTCTGGCTGGTCTAAATCTGAACTTCTTCGTTTTCAGTGTTATTAATAACATCTCCTTCCGTTTTGTGCACTAAAACGACGTCCCTCGCGGACCCCCCTTGTCGTTTTGCCGCTTGCCAAGCCTCCGCTGTTTAAATGGGCCAAGTTGAGAAGCGGCGGAGAGTGCAAATCTTGTTTGGTCTGGGTCTATGAACTTCAGCGTGACTTTAACGACATACATAGGGTTAAAAACAACTGCTTTGAAAGTTTTGTGAACATTCTTCATTTTGCGAAAATATAATGTAAGCGTTTGAAGGCATATGCGATTAATTAGGTTTCAGAGTCTAGTCTATATGAGAAATAAATCAAGATTAATAGCTGTTAATTCTATATTCTTGTCCTAAACAGATATTACATGTTTATACTAAATCTAAAATCCCTTTACAAATTGAGCCTTTTTTTTTATTGGAAGGTGAATAGTTTTGTTCACATAAAATTAGGACTGAATATATTGTTTAGTAGCCTAACTCTTTTAACGCGGCTGCTCCATATATAAATAACGAAGCCTCATGGTGCACTTGAGTGTAAACCCTGACGGGTCAATGATCAGTATCTAGGTAGGTAACATAATGGCCAGGGCTAAGGGCTGCCCAGCATGTCAGGTATTAACAGAGCGAGTCTGATTAAATGTGGGAGGCAGGAGAGTGGCGTCAGGAGCCGTCATGCGAGCGGAGCTGTGAGCCAGGCGGAGAGCTGGAAAGCAGTGAATGGCAATCTGTCACACCACGGCGACACGGGAGTCGTGCGTAAAACAAAGTGGCGCGTCTTCAAGTCTGGGTCTGACCAACTCACAGAAGGCGACGGCGACGGCGACGCGCAAGTTGGGTCGGACCAGCGGCTGATCACTTGTTACCGGCGCTTGGCGACCACTAACATGCCTGCCATCAAAAAGGAGAGGCTGGATGGGGACGACATGGCATTGGCTGCGTTCAACCAGCCCGAATACCTGGCCCCTTTAAATGCCACCACCATCCCCGTAGTGACCCCTCATCCGCCACCCTACGACCACATTTTCGCCCATCACCGCGCGTACTTGGGGCTCCACGACTCGGCGCTGCATCACCAGCACCTCCATCACCACACGGACGACTTGATGCTGGAGAGGTTCTCCTCCATCCCCGACTTTCAGCCGTTCTTCGACAACGGGGAGCCCTGCATCGAGGTGGAATGCGGGGAAAACAAGGCTTTGCTTTATATCAATAAACTGTGTCAAGGCAGTAAGGGACCTTCGATTAAATACCGGGGCGAGTGGCTCACTCCGAACGAGTTCCAGTTTGTCAGTGGCAGGGAGACAGCCAAAGATTGGAAACGGAGTATAAGGCACAAAGGTAAGCGCATGCATGCATTCATTCATTCATTGCCCCGCTTGGTTATTTTAGACATTATTATTGAGAGGACACCTTCCTTTTAAACATTGTTTTATTTGGATCGGAACTTGGTTCCCCTGGTTTGGTGCTGCGTTTCGCAGTGAAAGGGTTACAAACCAAAATACAGCGCGTAAGGAAGGAGACAGCTGAGGAAAGGCGCATATCCTCACTGTGTCCTCGGAGGATTTGACACACAGTTTGGGCAGCAAGCGTAAAAGCAAACCGGGCCGTCTGGAGCATAGCTACACTGGGACTGAGGTGAAACGCACTAATACTTTAGTTTAGATTATACAATGTAAAGGTGGCTGTGATGCTTTCTTCTATGGGAGGGTGAAACGTTCCGTTGAGTGCAGAGCTGCACTCGTGCATGCATGGCGTGTTGTTGACACTTTCACGGATCGCATGTTCAGCGTGTGAGATGTTTCCGAAAATTATTGTTTTGATAGACCGTTTTATACGTCAGAGACTGAGTTAATGTTGGGTTATGGTCGTTCTGCTTCTTATCCAAATTACCAGGGTATGTTATATGCCTAAGTGCACACCGCAAGTTTACAAAAGAGTTGACATTGTTTATAAATTCAATTATAGCCTATAATGATTCAGTTATTGTCGTAGTATAGGCTATAGCTATGCAGATCAGTATGCTATTAGTATATAGTTCTTTTTGCATAGAAAACGCGTGGTGGACGCACTTGTTTTCACCCCTCCCAGCCAACCCCCCCACAATAGATTATTACTCACGCAGAACTGACACGCGTTGTAGTCCAAGATTTAGTTGAAAGAGAGTGATGGGCTGGGGGTTGGCTGAGGATGGGGGGTATTTCATTTGCCCTATAGGTCAAACTTGATAGTCTTAATAGTTTCATACCTGAAGCTCCATCCTCATGGCACTTATCTGCGTCCTCTGTTCGTAAGTGGACTAATATAATTGAACTCTCATTATTCTAAATAAGCTATGTTTTCACTGTGTTTGAAAGTAATTGATCAACACAAGCCAGTCTTTTAATGTCATGTCCATGCTGATGTGACATGATCTTGATGTTTAGCTTTGGGTTAATATGTGTGGCTGTCAAATTACTGATTTAATTAAGTGTGAGCTGATGAATTGATCAATTAGGCTAGTCCTGAATGTGACATTTTCAATTTGAGATAGTACATGATGTTACATGTATACTATAATATAAGTTATGTAACACTGTACAGAGGTGAAGAGTTCACATGCCTGGAGAATATGGTTTGCACACACTCTCTCTCAAACACACACACACACACACACACACACACACACACACACACACACACACACACACACACACACACACACACACACACACACAGAGAGAGTATTTTAACAACATATAACATATATAACAACGTTTATCTATTTGTCTTTCAGGGAAAAGTCTGAAGACTCTCATGTCCAAGGGAATCTTACAGGTGCATCCTCCGATCTGTGATTGCCCCGGGTGTCGAATCTCATCTCCAGTGGTAAGATTATCATTTACTTTCTCCATTAAATCACACGGCCTGTCCTCATTTTTACATCCTGCATGATAACTGCAACAAAGATATTTCGCTTTTGAGGACAACTTCCCTACCAGGCACAGACACAGTATCTCACAAAACTGAAATGATAGATGCTCCGTTAAAGAACGATGTAAGGGCTTCAGCTCTTAGTTAAAACCAGTCTTGCCTTGCCAAAGAGCACGCATGAAACTTTTGTGTCGACTGAAAGAGTAAATGTGGGGGAATCAATGTTTTTGGGGGCGCTGTCTTTCATTTTGACCTTGATGTTAAAAGTCCTACAGACCGAGCCCTACTTTTACTCTCTCAGAGAGTAAACTTAACATTGAGGGTTTTGGCTGTATACAGGCCTTATAATAGAACCAGAGCATCAGCCAAGCTTTCCATTGAAGGTTAATGGGAAGTCTATAGTGTGGCTTCCCCCTTGGTGCCGTTGGCCCGGGCTGTTTTGTCTTTAGTGTCTGGGTTCCTCACCTGGCTGTTGACCCAACCTTTGTTTGCCATTCCCTGCCCCCCTGGGACATGTTGAGGGCACCACGCCAGACTTTATACAGGCATTGCAGGTGTGTCACCACCACAGCTCTACCATTCTGTGTGTGTGTGTGTGTGTGTGTGTGTGTGTGTGTGTGTGTGTGTGTGTGTGTGTGTGTGTGTGTGTGCGTGTGCGTGTGTGCGTGTCAGCTTTGTGCGAGCGTACAGCAGGCTCACGTCGCCAAATCTGTTCGCACAGGTGTGACGGGGTGTGAGTGTGTTTGTGCGAGTGTGCATGTGTGTGTGTTTTTATCGCCACGGAGTGCATCTGTCGTCGCTCCCAAGCGCTAATCTTGAGGGAAGGGTGTAAGAGGCTTAGCGAGCTACTGAGCGTGGCTACTGCTGATTATTGTGTGTGAGGTACGCAAGGCAAAGGCGGTTTAGATAAGCCGGAGGTGTTTGAGTGATACAGGTAAACTATGGGTTTTTCTTCTTTCTTTTGCATCCAAGAATGAAGACCTTTAGGTTTGGGTTCAACTCATGGGCTTCGGCCAAGGCAAATGACACCAAATGACATGAGCTGTAGAAAACAGACGGTAGAAAGGTTCTGTTTTTCTATAAAGATGTGGGAAGCGAAAGGATGTTACAAATTCAGCTTGGGATATAGTATTTATTTGTATTTATCTTTAGATTGATGTATTTATGTCTGGTTATTAACACCAGCCTATGACTGAGGAGAAACTACATCACTGTGAGCAAGGACATTGGGGGGGGGGGGGGGGGGGGGGTTTAGTATGAGCCTTTGCTCTCTTTCAATTTCTCTCTCTTTTTCTTTTTCTCTCTCACTCTGTCTCTCTGTGTCTGTGTCTGTCTCTCTCTCTCTCTCTCTCTCTCTCTCTCTCTCTCGTTCTCTCTCGCTCTCTCTTTGTGAAGCCTGAAGCCTAAGCCACCCTGTGAATACCACCCTGACGCTCACACACACACACATACGGACAACACGCGCGCACACACACACATGGACACACGCACAGAAAACAAATGCATGTGTACATGGACACACGCGCACACACACACACACACACACACACACACACACACACACACACACACACACACACACACAAGTATGTTGGCAGTTCCACATGAGGCGTTGAGGGTGAGGAGGAGGAGGTAGCCTGTACTGGCGTTCCCCCCCCCCCCCCACACACACACACACACACACACACTATCCCCCCACTCCCCCCCGACTCCCCTCAGGGCATGGCAAACACTAGCTATAGTACTCCTCTACACTAAAAAAAACATGGATGTTCATTTAACCTTAAGTTACGAGTGTACTTTATTTTAATTAACATTCTGTGTTTTACAGTGTTGCTACTACTCCCTTGCTGTTGATGTCTCTGTCTGTTTCTTTGTATAACATTTTTGCTTTCTCTGTACTCGCGTACACATTTTGGCCTGATCTATTACTAACACACCCATCAGCATCACTTCTTTTTTGCTGCCAGTATAGGTTATTGGAGCTCAATTCCTGAATATTTTTCAAATTGACCTCATGGTGGTGCTATAACAGCCCACTTTATGTTTTCGCCTAGAAGTCGAAGTTGAACTGTAGGTTCTAGGGATGGGACGATAAGCGATATTATCGTTTATCGTGATAGAAAACACTCACGATAATCGTATCGTGGAGATTTAATTTATTGTGAAATTGTCCTCCGTCCATGCACTGGGATCAATTCAACTTTGATTTGCCAAGGCGGCATATCTGGTGCCATTTAAACCCTCTATTGGTTAAACGCACTTATAATATACTGTACGTACTCGATACAGTCTTTTTTTCACTCTCTACCAAATCTCTTTGCCAAAAAAATAGCCGATCTACAAGCTCGCGACACGTTGTGAGCTTGTAGATCGGCAATTTTTTGGCAAATGTTCCGGCCCAGGATAATGGATGTTGGGGATATTTTGATTATCGTGATAATATCGTAAATCGCGATTTCTTTGGTCACAATAATCGTGATATGACGTTTTCATATCGTCCCATCCCTTGTAGGTTCATGAGTCATGAGTCAGTTGTTTGTCACATCTCACAGGTGTGAAGCAGAGGGTGAAATGTGTGCGTGCGCACGCCATCGTTTAGTATTTCATGAGAAGAGAGTAGATAAAGGAAGGGTGGGAGCAAAGGGAAGATTATTTTATACTTTAGCTATTGAAAAAGAGCAGATATACAAGCTCTGCAAGCTTGTAGATCTGCTATTTTTGAAAAATCATGAAAATGTGTGCAAATCTTTGAATATAACTTTTTTAAAGTGAGCATTTGTAACTCGAATATTTGCTTCTGGAGGGTCCCTGATACATGATATTCTGAGACGGGGGTCGGCGGCCAAATATATATATTTCTAGGGGTCCCTTGACATGAAAAGGTTTGAGAACCACTGACGTAGAAACATGCGTTTTTCAAAAACCTTAGAAGGATTTAGAAGACACTTATAGAATCGTGTCGAAAATATTCAAAGACTTGCACAAATGTTCACGATTTTTCGGGGGAAAAAAAGATCTACAAGCTTGCAGCGCTGCACTCGGTGCCGCGCAGTGAGCTTGTATATCTGCTATTTTTTAATAGTTTAATAATGGGTTAAATAGTACAAATAAAGATATATACGTCATATGCAGATAGCGTGTATGACTGAAGATATATTTAGGGCATTAGCATCATTATGCAAGTGGTTACATGTTATATTCAAACATTAGCATCATATGCAGGTGAAGAAAATTAACAGTGTTTCTCAAGGTGCTTTTTTTTGTGCAGCATGGAAGGTAACGCACACAAACACATATTTCCATGGTTAAAAAACACCTCAGGCAGTGTTCATGCCTAGTTTACCAAACTGATGGTACCAGGGTAGAAAGAAACTGATCAGAAATCGGTTGTTCAGGCATTTGATACTGTGGTAGAGCTTGTCTGGCCGTTGTCGCAGTAGTGGCGTGAACAGAATAGGCCACACCCATTTCTGCTTACATGGATTTCTTGCGATTTTGAAGAAACAAATTATCACTGGAGTCATGTGAGAAACGTTTAATACAGATTTTTTTATAATTCTGTATCAAATGGCTGTAATTGGCTATAATCAGCTTCGAAAGCCACTAATGCAAAAACCTTATGTTTGTGGTAGAAAGTAAACCTTTTTTCCTTTTTTTTACCAATCTTCTTCAAATTAGTACTGAGGTATCTAAGCACAATCTTAGGACTGGGACTTATGTAACAATAAACATCAAAAACGTTTTTGACATTCTACACAATTTGGCTGTAATTGTAAATGATTATTATTACAAAAAAAATCTTTACAAGAACATATAGGCCTATATCGATTAGGGATGGGACGATATGAAAATTTCATATCACGATTATTGTGACAAAAGTTATTTGCCAAAAAATAGCAGATCTACAAGCTCACAACGCGTACCCTTGCGTCGCCTTGCGTGAGCCTTTTACCAAAGGGTTTATGTGGTAGCGGATATGCAGCTCGGGCAAATAAAAGGTGAATTGATCCCAGTGCATGACGGAGGAGGATATCACGATAAATTAAATCTCCACGATACGATTATCGTGAGTGTTTTTTATCACGATAGACGATAATATCGCTTATCGTCCCATCCCTAATATCGATCAACCCAATCAAAGTTGCAGACAAACTAGAGTGCACCACTGCACCTCCAAAAACGCTTTCACTTCTGAAAGCGCTTTGTTGTTGACAAAGCGCTCATCTGTACTTCATCAAATTAGTACAGATGATCCCGGGAGTCAAGTAACAATGGAGCGTCTAATTTATCATTCTTATGTAAATGTGGGTTCTCAACTTCTCAGTCTGGCCCAGTACAAACATTAATTGACACAAGACATTAACGATCAACCTCCCCTTTTTTCCTGTGCCTTATCATACACGCTCACAACACCAAAACAATTTCATCACATGCAACACTCAGATATGACGATGGAGGGAGGCAGGGTGGTGTCTCCTAGTGAAAAGTTGATAGTTTCTTTCTCGTTTCTACTTGCTACAAAACACTGGGCTCAGGCGGTCCATAACACTATTGATTCAGACAAACTAACTCACTGTACTGTACAAGTCAATATAGACTAGATTAATTTGAATAGTTAATAACGATAATGTTGTTTATACATATTCTTTAATAAAAAACAAACAACGTTTTATGATTCATGAGCTCTGATTCTTGAATATGTATTGGTGGTTGTGGTACCTGTCCTATAAAGCCTAATGTTATTTAATGGCCTGGTGATAAAATGCTTTCTCTCTCTTGGCTGTGAATTGCGGCTCATATTGTGAGTCCCCCTGTGCTTGTTTACTTTGCTCATGCTGTGCAGAAGTGTCTATACTGTAGGTGCGTGCGTGCGTGCGTGCGTGCGTGCGTGCGTGCGTGCGTGCGTGCGTGTCTGTGTGTGTGCAGGTGTGTATGGGACCGATTATGGCTATAGCTGTGTGCGAGTGTGAGTAATGTGTTACTGAGTGTATCCGAATTTTTGTGTGTTATCGTGAATGATTTTGTGTCGCCCAGGCAGGCAGTCTGCGTGCGCATGTGTGTGTGTGTGTGTGTGTGTGTGTGTGTGTGTGTGTGTGTGTGTGTGTGTGTGTGTGTGTGTGTGTGTGTGTGTGTGTGTGTGTGTGTGTGTGTGTGTGTGTGTGTGTGTGTGTGTGTCCACAATAGTAGAATTTGAGGAGAAATAGATGCTGTGATGACCATTTTTCCTTGTCCTCACATGAAACAACAGTTAGGTAAAGGTTCAGTTTGGGGTTAAAGGTTTCGGGGTTACCGTTAGTTTTGCCAATGCCAATTCATACTTTGGTTATGTGGTGCGTCATATGTGTCATACGCTATAAAATAGCTGATCTACAAGCTCCCAATGCACCGTGCTTGTAGATCTGATATCCTTGGCTTGGGTTATGGTTGAAAATGGCAAAGAATTGTAAAAATAGCAATCGTAAAATCGCCCTTCTGAAATGTTGAGGTCCTCACGAGTACAGTAATACAAACGTGAATGTGTGTGCGTGCGTGTGTGTGTGCGTGTGTGCGTGCGTGTGTGTGCGTGCATGCGTGCGTGCGTGCGTGCATGTGTGTGTGTCTGCTCCCAGGAGAGTTAGCCTTCCTCCGTTCTGTTATTCCAGCGGAACTGGCGGAGGCCAGGAGGAAATTACACTCCCCTCCTCCGGCTCGTAAAGACCTCCTCCAATCAGGGGCTCACCTCGTGGCCTGGAATTAAACACGTGCACCCACACATACACACACCCAATGTACAACATGGGACACGCGCCTATTAAACACACACACACACACACGCGCGCGCTCGTGCACAAATACATAAACGTTCGCCATTAGTTATGGCGTATCTCGTGACATTTTCATAATGTCATTTTTCAACAGGGCTTGTGTTGAGAATATAATTACAATTAAATTGAGCGCGCCGCACTACGCACGACCAGGAGAGAGGTTAAGCAGCGAGTGACAGGCTAGAAAAAGCATGCTCGCTGTGACGCCTCCATTGTGTTTGTGTATGTGTTTGTGTTTGTTATATATCGTGGTTGTCAGGGTGGGGGGGAGCGGACCGTGTATGTCCAAATCCGCTACGTCTCAGGAAATGGAACGAAAGTGTTCAGAAATAATGAAAATTCACCCTTTGTCAAGTCCCACCCGTTGTCCCGCCCCGCTTCGCACCCATTGGTTGCTGTATCTTGGTGGGACAAAAGTCCTTTCTCTCCATCCTCTACCATTGAAATTGGTGATTGGGCATGTTTTTAAATGTTTTTATTTCTCCAAAAATGATGTTTTAGCTAATTCAACATAAAAAAGGCAATAAGAACCTGCTGGTTGGTCAGTCAGGGACCAATCAGAAGGCTGACAAAGGGTGAATTGCCGATCCACAAGCTCAGTCTTGTAGATCAGCTGTTTTCACTACTTGACGCCTGACACTCTTGTAAGATGATGTAGGGAGCTAAGTGACAGGAAAAAAAAATCATAAAAAGGAGAAATGTGGAGATGCAAGTTTCCTGCCCGACAGCGACGATATTTGAGCATACCGTCACTTTCCGGCAGAAACCTTGTATCTCCAAGTTTGGAATTTGTAAGTTTTTTCCCATAATGTGAAGCCCTGCTTCACCATACGAGACTGTCGCAGCAAAACTAGTGAAAACAGCAGATCTACAAGCACACAACGCCTCGCAGCACGAGGCGCTGTGTGCTTGTAGATCGGCTGTTCTCACTAGTTTAAATCATTTTCAAAATGATAAATACGAAACGAGCGGTTTTGGACATACGAGGTTTCCACCCGACGATAATGTGCACCTTGGGGGGCCTGTACTGTACTGTATGTGTGCCTTGCGTGATGCTACATTACCATGGTAACCGCGGAATCGTCCAGTGGGCCAGCAGTGTGTGTGTAGTGCTTGTTTTTTTCTGTGTGTTTGTGTGTGTTGTGTGTTTGTGTGTGTGTGTGTGTGTGTGTGTGTGTGTGTGTGTTTTGGCGAGGCTTTGTGTGTCCATCGGTGAATTGGATGAATTAGAGAGTTAGCGAGTCCGTAATGATTTACTTATTCACCATGGCTCTTGATTCTCACTCAATCAATACTGAGGTACAATGTATTGACAAGGATAAACACATACAGTGACACACTTGCATGCACGTTGCGCACACGTGTACGCGCACTCGCAAACACGCGCACACACACACATGCACACATACTGTACACACACACACACACACACACACACACACACACACACACACACACACACACATGAACCAATTTTTGTTCCTCTATTTCTTTCTATAAATGAATAATTCAGTTAAAACAAACTGTTTAATTTAGCAAATTAGCCATTTGCCAGGAATAGGCTGCAATCTCTGGAATAGGCCAGACATTAGAGCCAGAGGTTGACTGCAAGCAGTAAACTTCTATGGGTGTGCGTGTGTGTGTTTGTTAAATGGTAAAAAAAAAAAACATTTGGGGAGTTAGACTTACAATAAGATGCAGGTTAGGAATAGATTTGGGCATTTAGAGGTCAGGCTTTAGGGGTTGAAGTTATTATGCCAGATTAATACTTACTGTAGTTGCGCTGAAGTGTCTGTTGTGTGCCGAAAATAGCAGATCTACAAGCTCACAGTGTGTGGTAGAACAGCTATTTTTGGTCCCTGACACTGGCACGCAACTACAGAGGTACAACTCTGTACAATTGGTCATATAAAATTGCTTGCAGTGGTGTAAAGTAACTAAGTAATTTTACTCAACTGTACTTAAGTACAATTTTGAGGTACTTTTATTTTACTGGAGTATTTCCAATTTTCAGTACTTTTACTTCTACTCCACTACATCTCAGAGCTGATCTACAAGCTCACAATGCGTTGCGATGCGATGCATTTTGAGCTTGTAGATCTGCTATTTGAGTACTTTTACTTTTTCCAACACTGATTGCTTGTCCTAAAATGTTGATGTCCTCACAAGTGTGCGCGTGCGCTTGGCTAATGCTTTTGTCTGTGCCGTGCACATTTACTGGTTGTTTGGGTGGGGACATCACAGGGAGGTAGCTAAAATAAGATGGACTGTCTATCAGTCAAATGCAGCTGATCATGACAAAGCAAAAAGATATTTCTAGCATGCCCCCTCCCAAAGTGTGTGTCTGTGTGTGTGTGTGTGTGTGGGGGGGGGGGGGTGGGGGGGGGGCTGTCTGACCTCCTCTGATAGTTGTGAGTTCACTTCCTCAATGCAGACCTTTTTACAGACAGCACTGTCTCAAGTAGGGATGGGAGTGGGACGATATGAACATTTCATATGATGACAAAAGAAATCGCGATTTACGATATTATCGCAATAATCAAAATCTATTATCCTGGGGCGGAACATTTTCCAACAGATAGCTGATCTACAAGCTCACAACGGCTATTTTTTGGCAAAGACATTTGATAGAGTGAAAAAAAGACGGTATCAAGTAAAGTACCTTTTACCAGTTATAGAAGGTTTAAGTGGTACCGGATATGCAGCTTGGCAAATAAAAGGCGAATTGATCCCAGTGCTTGACAGAGGACGATATCACAATAAATTAAATCTCCACGATACGATTATCGCGAGTGTTTTTTATTATGATAAACGATAATATTGCGTATTGTCCCATCCCTAGTACAATCCTGTGTTAATTTACACATGTCTATTTGGTCAAATGTTGTACTCACAGTTACAAATGAATACATTTACATTCTGGATTGTATTGTGCGCGCGCACACACACACACACACACACACACACACACACACACACACACACACACACACACACACACATACACACACACACACACACACACACACACACACACACACACACACACACACACACACACACACACACACACACACACAGTACATATGCAAGAGGTTCGTCTGTCGAGTTGTGTGGAAAGCAATGCAAATTTATAGTGTAATGCAAAACGGCTAGGCTGATAAAGGTGAAACTTCAGACTTCATTCATTATTTCACTTTCTGTATGGTACATTGTGTAACTAGAGACGCTCGGTTTATTCAAAACGTACACTACCCACTTGACCGCTTTTCAAATACGTACTGTATGGTAATACTGTCACATTGTAAACGTCAGGTGACATGTTATTACAGACGCTATCACTTTCAAATGAAAGCCTCTGGGTTTGTATTGTAGAAAGTGATTGTTTAAGCCTTTAGATTTAGAAGTATGCTGTTGTAAGTTGGCCAAAAAAAAAATATATATACGTAATACCTGCTTGAATGTGTATTTACAACTGTGGCTAGTCATACAGTATGTATTTGATCGGCATCTAGCAGGGGCTGGGCAAACAATCTTTAGATCAGGGGTCTTGAACAGGGGGTCCGGGACCCCTAGGGTGTCCTCAGGGTTACTACAGGGGGTCCTCCAAATCTTCCAATCCTTTTTATAATAACAACTTGAACCCTAGTCCATATTCTGAGAACTGTAGCCAAAAATAGCAGATCTACAAGCTTGTAGATCAGCTATTTTTGGCAAAGAGGTTTGGTGTAGAAGGGAAAAAGAGCAGACTAAGTACAGAGTAAAAGGTCAAGTTTATTAGGTAATGACGGCTCAAGTCGTTAAATATCTGAAAACAAATTGACATGAATCCAAAATACACTGATGATCGTGTTGTTAAATAATGAAACTATATGGAATCTATGACTATGATCTAAGGTTGGTGGGGGTCCCTGCTTCATCTCTCTCTCAACTAAGGGGTCCTTGGCCTGAAAACGTTGAAGACCCCTGCTTTAGATCAATATTGTACCACAGTGATCCGTTACAGAACGGTCTCAGAACTTAAAATAATCTATATCGTTGCTGTTTGGCGGAAACCTCGACCGGCTGTTGTCGTCGCTACATTTGCGTGCCGCTGTCATACGGTAAAAAACATACAGAGATGAGATATGGAGATACAAGGTTTCTGCCTGACCACAACGATATGCGCTTCTAATAAATCAGAGGCTTAATACTTCACTCTCATGGGGGCTGAAACAACAGCTATACCCTCAGTTTAATTTCCCAACCACAACCTTGCACTTGCCTCAACACACGCACGCACGCACGCACGCACACACACACACACACGCACGCACGCACGCACGCACGCACGCACGCACGCACGCACGCACACACACACACACACACGCACACGCGCACACCTCCCTCAATTCTCTCCTCCCCTCGCTCCCTGTGTTTTTGTCTGGGGAGAGAATGGAGGAGTCGTTACCTGCCCATAAAGCTCTCGTGTGGCTGCCTTGGCGGGCCTATCCAAACACAGCGAGCGAGAGAGAGAGAGAGAGAGAGAGAGAGAGAGAGAGAGAGAGAGAGAGAGAGAGAGAGAGGAGAGAGAGAGAGAGAGAGAGAGAGAGAGAGAGAGAGAGAGAGAGAGAGAGAGAGCAGGGGCGTCAATTGGGTATGGCAGGGGTATGCACCTGGGTCCAGGGGGGAGAATACAAGTTACTTTAAAATATAAATCCATGAATGTCTCTTTTGTCTATCTGTGCTGGTTATTATGTTGTTAAATTACAGTAAAATAACTACAAATGCAAAATTTTACAAAATGGTCACTTTAACAAGTTATTATAATGATATTCTCCACACTTGTATTCTCCCCATCTTGACAAAATGGTGTATTCCCAGGTTCCGCAGGTCAGCTGCACAGGTGCAATTCATTATTGTTAACTGTGGCACGTTTACTATTTTATCCCAAGTTTAGCTGCACTTGAACAAACCGTAGAAACAGGGGGAAAATAGAATGTACTTCTTAACATAAATGTATCATGCCTGTTGCTAAGGTATGGCAACATGACTGGTATCTTG